>NC_138983.1:77129587-77634335 GCF_964341445.2 Mesoplodon mirus | reverse complement strand
GACACGTAAATCTTCTTCTAGTAATCTTGCCAGATTTACAACCCAGGAATGTCTTTCTCACGGACATGGGAGCCATTTTTCGAAATGTAATCATCAAGAAAGATAGCACCGCATTCTCTGTGGGAGGGCAAGAGTCTAACTTCAATAAGTGCTGATTAGCAAACACAGATGGCCTAATCACATTAACCAGTCTCCTCCTAATGTCCTCCAGTACCAGTCCACTAGCTCACTCCAGAATTGATAAACTGTCCCACCTTTTGTTTCAGCAGAGTTTAGTCCAATCTCTCTCTCCAACTGCAATCGTTTTCAATCAACTTTCCCTTGCCTGTTTAAGTCTGTCCTTGGACAGGATGCATCCAGGTTGTGTACAAGGGGAAAAAACGGATTTTTGCCCAATAATCTACTCACTGATGCCTGGCACTTGGTCAACTTTTGTAATTGCTGATTAAAATAAGTCCATCATGTCAATGTCTAGGGGGAAATGTTTTCAATGGCTCTAAACACTTTGAGCAGTGATAAATGAAATCTCTGAGTTCACCATCTTCTAACTGGAACTAGAATTATTTTTCCAAAAATATATTTCTTTACACTTATGCACAAAATGAGTCTCTGCCTCAAAGAGACTCTGAGCAGGCTCAAGTATCCACTTGTCCTAATAGCTTTATACTCATTCTTTTGGTATTTCAATTATCTCAAGTGTTCAGAATCATGAATAAAGTTGGGAGCAATTCGTGAGGATGTTAATCAAGTATAAATTACTCAACAAGGGCTCCCCTTATTATACTCTCCATGAAGCTCTCTAGAGGATCAGCTCAGGTACTGGCCTCAGGCACAGTCTAGATTGAGAGAGGATTTCAAATAATTGATGGTTTTAGCCAAAATTTTGAATTCTAAAAATGGATGGAAATTTGGAAATTCTAAATCAATCATAGCAAATTACAAATTATCATCAAGAAAGACTGCATAATAAAAATTTCTAAAGGTTACTGTAGAAATTAAGCTTAAATTCAAATTTAATTCTAAGGTAAATAAAAATATGTATTCCATTTTCTTTTTTCATTATAAAATTTATAAAACCAGAATTTTCCTTCTAATGTGCACATTTGGTGTACTTGCTTTTTATTTCCAAAAAAAGTTTCCCTAACTTAAGGACATATACAACATATGGTACCTTAGAATTAAGGAAATATGGGAGAATGATTTTGATTACCTCCTCATGCTACATGAAAATTCATTACTTCAAACTTTCTTGAACAGTTTTTTTAAAAGATGCCAGTTACCTAACTCATACAAACACCCATATACATATGTACATCTTTCTTGTTGGGGAACAGACTTATATTAGTGTAAATAAGTGGTCATTAAAGTTAATGTGTTCATTTTATATAGTTATAATTTAAGATATAGTAGAAATTCGTTTGAATATGATATATACCTTTTTAAAATATATTAGAGACTTATAGAACCACCTCACAGTGACTATATTTGTCCATTATGAGGTTTAGAATATACTTTACTACTTAAATGAGTTGAGTATGATATTTTATCATTATACCTTTGCTTTTATCATATATTGTGGATGTAGAGTCTTTGGTCAGAAACATACCCTCTATATTATAAAAACATCATTATAGAAAAATGTAGTATTCTTTTAATATATAATTTAACATGAAACTAGGACAGATTTTCAGCAAAAGAAGGGAGCTGCATATAGTTGGCTTTTACTGGCAGGCCTCTTTCTGCCCAGTAATTACCCAGTCTTTACATACATGTTACAGTTAGTTCAGTGCTTTTAAGGAAATCCAGCTTCTTCTCACAAAATACTTAGCAAACACATAGCTATTAGCTCCATAGGAACTGGTTGTATACATCAGTATTTTTCACAAGCCCACTTAACCAAGGTACCAAGTAATTTGACTAGAATCCAAACCAAATCAGTTGAAGAGCTAAGTGTGCAAAAAATCCTGTAACACACTAGATTCCAATGAGCCACAGTTTTATTAACACTGCATCACTTAGCAAACTCAGATGGGGTCTTTGGGTCTTTATGTTGAGTTTCTTTAACTGGCAAATGCTTAAGAGCACACTTTATTTATTGATTGATTTATTTATTAAAGAATCATCTTTTTTATAATTTATTTATTTTTGGCTGGGTTGGATCTTCGTTGCTGCACGTGGACTTTCTCTAGTTGCGGGGAGTGGGGGCTACTCTTCGTTGCGGTGCGTGGGCTTCTCATTGCAGTGCCTTCTCTTGTTGCAGAGCACGGGCTCTAGGCACGTGGGCATCAGTAGTTGTGGCGCATGGGCTTAGTTGCTCCACGGCATGTGGGATCCTCCCGGACCAGGGCTCGAACCTGTGTCCCCTGCATTGACAGGCGGATTCTTAACCACTGCACCACCAGGCAAGTCCCTAAGAGCCCATTTTAAATGCAGTTACACAATGACATCATGATAAGAAATGCTATAGGAATATAGGCATAGAAAAAAAATTATCATCACTCACATATGCCCTGAGCATTTTCTGCTGGAGAATCTGAACTTCAGAATGAGGGTACTAATATATTACATGCTTCTGATAGTAAGTTCTTATCACTTGAGAAATATCATTAAACGTTATATCTCTGCAGCTTAATCCTTCTTAACCTGAAATATACCTTTAGAAATAATATTTTAACAGTTTGAGAAAATTCAGCTATTACATAGCTATTTACCTAAATATTTACATGAGATAATTATGAAAGCATTCTATTAATAATTTTTTGAAGACACTGTAATAACAATTTAGTCTTAGAATTTTAGAAAAAAAAATAAACCAATAAAGGTACTTCTTCTGGTTCAAACTGTACAAATGAAAATTCTGAAGCTAAGTAAATTGGGCAAAGTATGTTGCTGTTTCATAAGTTAATGAAAGTAAATTTATTTATTAAATTTTTATTTATTTATATTTTCATGGGTTTATAACACATAAGGTTCATGTGTATAATATTATATTTTGACATTTATATAAACTACAGTGTGCTCACCACCAAAAGGTTAGTTGTCAACTGTCATCATATTGTTGACCCCCTTTACCCATCTTGCCCTCCCTCCACCCCCTTCTCCTCTGCTAACCACTACTCTGTTCTCTGTATCTATTTGTTTCAGTTTGGTTTCTTCATTCATTTTGTTTGGCTTGTTTTTATATGCCACATATGAGTTAAATCATATGGTATTGGTCTTTCTCCATCTGGTTTATTTCACTTAACATAATACCCACAAGGTCCATCCATGTTGTCCCAAATGCCAAGATTTCATCTTTTTATGGCTATTATTCCATTGTAAGTGTGTGTGTATCTTCTTTATCCATTCATCCATCAGTGGACACTTAGGTTGTCTCCATATCTTGTCTATTCTAAATAATGCTGTGATGAACACAGGGGTGCATATATCTTTTCAGATTAGTGTTTTTGTATTCCTTGGATAAACACCCACAAGTGGAATAGCTACATCACATGATAGTTCTATTCTTAATTTTTTGAGGAATCTCCGTGTGATTTACCATAGTGGCTGCACTAATTTACATTCCCACCAAAAGTGCACAAGGGTTCCCTTTTCTTCACTTCCTCTCCAGCACTTATTTCTTGTCTTTTTGATAATAGCCATTCTAATGGGTGTGAAGTGATATCTCCCTGTGGTTTTGATTTACATTTCCCTGATAATTAGTGATGTTGAACATTTTTTTCACATGCTTGTTGGCCATCTATATACCTTCTTTGGAAAAATATCTATTCAGTTTCTCTGCTCATTTTTTAATTGGATTGTTAGCTTTTTTGTTGTTGAGTTGCATGAATTCTTTATCTATTTTGGATATTAGATACATGATTTGCAAATATCTTCTCCCATTTGGTAGGTTTTCATTTTGTTGATGTTTCCTTTGTTGTACAGAAGCTTTTTAGTTTGATAATAGTCCCATTTGTTTAGTTACGCTTTTGTCTCCTTGCCTGAGGAGGCATATGCAGAAAGATATTGCTAAAACCAAAGTCAAAGCGAATACTGCCTATGTTTTCTTCTAGGAGTTTTATTGTTTCAGATCTTACATTGGAGTCTCTAATCCATTTTGAGTTGATATCTATGTATGGTATAAGATAGTGGTCTAGTCTCATTCTTTTGCACGTGGCTATCCAGAAAAACTAAATTTAGATGCTCTCCATCCTTTCATCAAATTTTAAACCCATTCAGATTAATCTGCAAAACTTCATCAAGAGGTTTGAAGGTAGAGAACTTTTTACTGTCTAGCTGATTTTTAAGAGTGATTAGGGCAGAGTTATATATCAAATTACTGCAAAAAACATTCTGGCTAGTCCATGTCAGTCACTTTCCTAAATTTCAAGGTTATTGATTGCTCAACTTATCTTATGACTTTAAATTTGAAAGCCTCAAATTAGCAACAAGTTTTCATAGGATTCAAAGCAGTAGGGGTTTTACAGAATGATTCTGTTAATCTTTTCCTCATTTGAAACATACATGATTAAGATACATATTAATTTATTCAGAAAAGTCATACATTTTTTCAATGGAAAAAGTCTTCCCTTCTGTGCTCCCTAGGGCTATTTGTGTGCAAAATTTAACAAATATTGGTTCAACTCTTTTTTTTTTCTGATTCAAAACTTCAGCATGAGTGATGATTAGTTGGATGGCTAACGAGACAGTAATCTCCTCAAACATCTTTTAACCCACTTACCCAGAAGACTGAATTCTTCTTTAAGAATCTGAGGTTTAATTTTGTGGTCAAATGTTTAGAAATGGAAATCGAACTCAAAGTTCCACTTGACTTATAACGTGACTTGTGTTCTCAGCAGATGGTTAAAAAGGTTAGTTCCACCAGTGGCTTCAGAAAACATACAAACGGTGTTAGCAGAAACATGATATTTACGGTACATATTTGATTGTTTCAAGAACTGAGCGAACAGGTATCACTTGTAAGGGCAATCAGGTGCCAGTTGCAGTGATCAGGCCTGAACCGCAGGGGTTTCCCACTCCGCCCGCTGCTTGTGAATTCTGGCTTCACTCATTATGCCTCCTGATGCTGCCACACAGCTCCTTACTTTGAGGTAACAGGTGATCTGACTACGCTTTTTTGTTTGTTTGTTTCTCTAACGTTACACAGAAAGCTAGAGTCAAAAATGTGTGTGTAGTCTGAGAATGATACTTTGCATATATTGCTATTTATGATAAGCCCAGACTGACATGTTTACCTCGAACTGGAAAAAAATTGCTAACTAGAATATCCCCCGTAAAGGTAATTACTGACAATGTCTTCCTCGTTAACCACATGGACCTATATCAAGGCTGCTTATCTGTGCAAGATACCAAAGTTGTTACCACAGGACTATGCTATCAGAAGCAGATTTTCTGCCAGTGGGCTGGGCCAGCTTTTGCAAACTACAGGAAACCTGGGTTCATAAAATAACCTAAGGGACACTCCTGGTCTAAACTCAAACAGAATGGGCTTAATACATAAATCCTTGCAGGAAGTTTGGACACTGAAATGATCTCTCACTGAGGATGGCGATTCAGCTTAACAAATGAGGCAATGAGACTGATGGAATACGCCCTTTCCAAGGAAGAAGTTACAATGATTTCCGTTGATACTATCAGTATTTCCACAGTCCTGTTTCCAGGAGGTTATATATAGTATCACAGAAGAACCCTGAGAACAGATAATCAAGCCTTCATTATAAAGAATCAGAGAAATATACTAAATGTCTCTTAACAAGGAGAATTGAACTTTTTTACTTATAATAACCATTATTATCATTATAGAATTATTATATTGTTCTTAATATTTTATTATTAAATAAATATTATCTGCATGGAAGGCAGATTGGCATCACATACGTGTTACGGCACTGAAAACTAATCAATACACACACACAAAATAATGTGCTAAGGCTACACTAGGGAGTCTCACTTCTGATCTCAAGGTTATGCCAGTTTATCCCAAGTTCTCAACAAAACTCTTTATCAAACTTATTGTATCTTATCCCTCACTGTATCAGAACTGTTTCAAAAGGGATCTTGTTAGTCATTTTCCTTAAAAAAAAAAAAAAGAGAAATCCAAGTTATGCCTTTTCTATGAAATCTTTGGAGGTTGCTATGACAATGTTATTTGTAGCTCAGCCCACAATTCATATTCTTCAGCTTTTACCCAAAGTAACCTGGTTCTGCTTGCTAGGTATCATCTTCTAAGTCTCCAAGAGATATTGCCAAAGTTTTCTCCAGAGACTGGGATTGGAAAAATGACGGCATTATTAAATGCTGCACTTTACAAAAATCATTTCTATTTTGAGCACCCTAACATAGTTATCTTCATTTTGATTAATCCTTTTTTTTAAACAAGGATGTACATTTTTACATGGTTGCAATTACAGCAAACACAGGGTTTTGTGTTATTCCTTCACTATTTCCAATAACGAAAGCATTTTTCATATACTACAATTGGGGGATTATTTTAATGTTAAAGAATATATGACATTTAATGGATACAATCTATATTTAATTTAATCAGATTCCTATTACTAGCCATTTGTCTTCATTTTTTCCTTATTACAGATAGATTCACAAATAACATTATTATGAATATTTTTTTCCTCTACAGAATTGTTTCTTTGAATGAGACAGGGGTGATGGTTGTTTGGCTTGTATCGACAGTATTTATAAAAGTGTAAATCTGAATGTGTTTAGGTGAGGCAAGTACAGTAACCTGTATTCCTATTGCCTTCCCCCCCAGGCCAACATGGCACATTTAGATTACTTGCTTGACCCTGAAAGCATGTGAATTTTTGACTCCTGGATTACTGGGTCAAAGGCGTAAGTATCTTTATGACTTTCAATAACAATGATCATTTAACTCTTCTAAACCAGTTATACATGTATTTCAATGTCACCAACTTTCATTTATTTGAGTACTTTCCAAACCTTAGGTGCTGTATACGCATTGGGGACACAATGATGAAGACAATGAACAGGGAGTTACAATGCAGTCTGAATTAATAGAACTTAGAATAGGGTACTAAGGGAACCCATAAGAGGGGCAGAAACAAGTCTTCTCCAAATCGGGTCATTACATGGGGAAGTGGTGGCAAGTAGAAGAACGGAGGAAGGAGAGAACTCCAGGCAAAGAGAGCACCACATGCAATGGCCTGGAAAAGATAAGGCAAGCATATTTTAAGTATTATGAGAATGTAGAGGGTGAGGTTAGTGTTGAAAGACATGGATATATATGAAAAGGCATATATATATATGATTTTGTAACGTAGTCATCATTAGGCATCACTTAATAATTTTTTGTCAAATTTATTAACTATATAAACATGTTATACATGTAAAGTAGATTTAATATGCATCACATCTAAGAAAAGCCAATTCCTGACATAATCAGCAGAATGAAAAGTGACACAGAGATTAGAAAACTCCCCAGCACTTGAGAGAAGAGAGGTTTGTGCAGTTTGATGGCAGCACAGGCCCATGTGTAGAAGGGGAGGTGGTGGAGCAGCAGGGATAGGTTAGAACAGTTGGAGTGCCTGGAGGGCCAGGCCAAGGAGTTCACTTTGTATTAACTCAATGGTCAATGAAATTACATAGCAATTTTGGAGGAAACAAAATTATAATTAAAACTGTAGAGGAAACACTAATTCCTTTCACTAAAGCAAAATTCAGAACATCCTGGTGTCAGCACTGGAAAACAATCTCCAGGTAATTGAAGCAGGAAAACCACATCCATTTAGGGGTTCTCTCATTTTCATTATGACTGCTACCACCATAGCAGCCTCTAGGCCTCCATTCTAACACTTTTGTCCAGGTATGGAGCAATCAAAAACATCTCGCTTTGTTTCACTTTAGTACAAATGATATAGAAAAGACATCAAAAGAATTTATTAAGTGATAAGAGAGAATAACTGGGAAACAGAGTGTGTATGAAATATATAAACAGTCTAGTTTACAAAGAACTACTTTATTCTTTAGAGAACATTGTTAGCCCATAGTTCATGTTATTCTACATTGGACACCAAGTATCTCTTAAACCTATGAAATAATATGTAAGACATTATGTGCATTTATATAGTCTTTGTATAAAGGATGTGATGGAAGAGGACGTCTACCAATAGATAGAAAAGAAATTCTTGCAATTGTCTGTTATGCAAGCCAAAAGCAGATGGGGTAATTTGCCAGAAATAATACTATAAGGGATATAAGTAATTTGGTCCAAGTACACCGCTCTCTGGGTTGCATTATTCAAGAGTAAATTTTAGAATGTCTGGAAGCAGAGGTCTTACCCAGTGTTCGAGACATATGAGGTCTCTGAGAATTTCTCTGAAATCACACTGAACATCTTGTGTACATGTATGTGTGTGTGTATATCTCCTGGGAAGTCTTTAAAAGGCTCATAAGCTCTTTTATGGCACTTCTTCATTTCACTTCTGTGCTGGGCCTCCCCATTTATGAAAGCAGAAGTTTCAACCTCGGAGACTTTGGGCACAAGTCAGCAGGTGGTGACAGCTTTCTCTTCCAACACTGCATCTTTTAAGCATTCTTAAGAAAGCAAGCAGCCATCAGTTACGAACATCATTCAGGTGACGTTCTGTATGTATGAACTGTATTTGAGATTAAAAGACGGGGAAGAGATGGGAAGTGAGTAGACAGGAGACTATTATAGGGCTCAGGAGAAAAGTGGCAGAATCTAATTACGATGGGATGAGTGGGAATACAGAAATGAGGATGGGCAGAGGATGCACATCTTGGTATTTGGTATATGCCGCAGGGTTTTTTTCACCAAGTTGTCATTCTGTGTTTGGAAAACAAAATTGGGGGAAAAATGAAATCAAAGAGTAAGTCAGTGCTTGGCATATAATAGGAATGTAATAAATTTTGGAAAGACTCACACTACCATGGTGAAACTTTTAGTATTAAACATATATTCATTTGCAGAACAGACAGTAGTTGGACTTTTATATTACTAATGCTTACAATACTTCAACTTCTGGTCATCTTATACAAGTTCATTAGACCACTGATCGTTGTTGCAGTAGAGTTCTGAAAGTTTAATTTTGAGACGTGAATGAGAAATGAGGTCATGGCATAGATGCAGACAGGCAATGAAACTATAAAATTGGTAAGCTTGGTCTATGAGAACCTATATGAGCAAAGAATCTGAAAAAGAATAGATATATGTATATGTATAACTGAATCACTTTGCTGTACACCTAAAACTAACACACTGTAAATCAACTATACCTCAATAAAATTAATGTATTTTAATTAATTAATTAAAATTAAAAAATGGTAAGCTTGGTGAACTGTAGTTGACCTCGTTCAGGAAAGTAGAAGTGGGCACTGGTTCTGGAGGATACAGGAGTGGTTTGCATAGAGAGAGGGCCAACTTTACTTCCTAACAGTAAGTTAAAATTAGGGGAATGCAGAGATCATAGAATAATAATCAGAAAGTGGCATAAATGTAAGAAGCAGTCTGGCTCTTCTTATACTAGAGAAAGAGAAAGGTAAATTTGTGGTGGAGATGGTAGGGGAATCATTTGAAACAATCCAGATTTCAATTGAAGTGAAGAGGTCAGAAAATATTAAGGATAAATAAAGCTTAGTTTATTCGTTAGGAACATGGAAGTTAGAGTTAGTAAAAACCAGTCTCAAAATGATAATTCTCTAATTTGATAACTCTGAACTAATCAGAAAAAAATATGAACTATAGTGCACATTAAGTCAATGTTGAGGAAAATGATGTATTTATTTGAGTACAATTCAGTTGTTATTTTACAATGCTTTAACAAAAGTACACATTAAATACATCGAATTTTATATATACTGTAAGTATACTTTTTAGCATAGAAAATTACAAAATTATCTAATCACTTAAAAGAAAATAGCATTATCCTTCTCACAAAGTTCTGAAATTAAAGAAAACAATTATGAAGATATAAACTATTCACTGAAGTTTCTGAAATAATCAGAAAGCTTGAATCAAAGAGAGATTACATTTAAGGAGGATGTGTTATTGTTTAATTCAGTGGTTAAAGAAATAGAAAAATTAAATGGGAGCACTTTTCTGTTAAACTTTCCCCTCTGGAGGCTGGTATAAATAAGGGAGCTAGTATGGACCCTCCATTTCCCTTGAACAGGTGTTAACTTCTTCCTAGAGGGTTTAACTTCATGGTTAAGAGCATGGCCTCTGGGCTCAAATCTTTTGTGCCTGAATCCTAGACATGTCACTTGTTAAGTTTACAACTTTTGGCAAGTTTCTAACTTTCTCTAAGTCTCAGTATTTAACTGTGTAATGTGGATAATATTTGTGAGGGTTAAATGCCACTGACAAACGGTAATTGGTATACATTTAAGCGCTCAATAAATTTGTCTATCAGGAGGAGTTTGGACATAGAGGGAGATGGTAGATAGATTCTGAAGGGAAATGTGAGAATTCGTTTAGAATGAACAGTTTCGAGGAAGATAACAACTGAAACGGGGGTCCTCCTTCCCATTCAGCTGCTAGAAAAAGAGGTGTGTTTAACAGGACAGAGAAAACAGGTTGAAAACTGGTGGCCCTGTGGGCACTGGAGTAGGGGAAACAGGTTAGAAGTGTTTCACACACAGACTGAAGAAGCTAAATACTACACATCCAGCAGAGCTGTGGATATCTACTTCAGTATGTCTGTGGGTCTATCTGTACAATGTTTCTCTTGAAAAGTCAGCAAGCGCTGTGAAGACAGAGCTCCAATCCTCTCTGACACTTGTTTAGGGGAGGGGCAGCAGCAGAGAAATCTCAGAGTGGAAGACAACCTACAAATACCTGCAGGGACATACATGACTACTTGCCACTTTCCTCCTGGCATCAGAGCTCTCAAAGTAGTTTATCCCCTTTCATTGCCTTATTCATTCCCTTCATGCATCTTCCACAATCAGGCTTCTGTTTCACATTTTTTACTTCATTTTCCTCTGTAATGTTGTCATTGCAAAAATGAAGTGAACTTGCCTCAGTCCTCTTCCTTCTTGTCCTCAATAAACTATGAACTGGTAAATATATATCTTCTCTTTCTCTTATCGAGAAATCCACCCTTTAGGGTGTGAAATCCTACAATGTGTAAGACAAAATTGTTCTCTTATACTTAACTGTGTATATATAAACCTTCGCATTCATTATATACATTTATTATATTCAGTTGTTATTCATAATATATTTATTATATTCATATATATATATATATATATATATATATATATAGTGAATGTGAACGTCAATATCCCCTTAAATTTAAGCCCTCCAGGTAATAAATATTTTTGTCTTTATGAGCTACATAGGTCTGTAACACATATTCTTTCTTTTTTTCCTTTTTTCTTGTTCTTTTCTGACAACCTTTTCAAAATGTAATAACCATTCTTAGCTCAAGAAGAGATTTCACCTTTAGGCCATAGTTTGCTTACTGATGCTTTAAAATAAATAACTCTGAATTTGAGAAAAATACAACAAAACTCAATAATCAGTTATTGATGTTGGCTATGGTCCACTTTAATGCAAGTGAGCGACAACAAGTACTACGGTGAGAATATGCTTATCAGTTCCCAACACATCTGAGGAGTGAAGGTAAGTTGTGTGAAAGGAAAATAGAAATGGAGTCATTACTGGTAGGGAGAGCTCTCTCACATGGAGCCTCTGAGGAAGCCACTGAGGAAGTGTGACTTAGGCACATCTCAGCCGAGATGGAATCTGAACTTTGACTACCTATTGCTTTGACACAGGCATCCAGAGCATCTGTCCACGTTCCAGAAACTCAAGATACTTACCGGACTCTTACCCTAAAATAACTTGTGACAGAGAATCCCTTAAGGACAAATATTTCCTTTCCTGCGTCACAGTCAATCATAATCCCTGACAGACAGCTTTAACAACCTTGTACCTTTTATCTTTATAAGTCCCTGACTCTTTCTCTTCCACAGAGCATCTCTGGGTTTTACCTGAATCTGTGTCTCCAGGATTGCAATTATCAAGACCCCAAATAAAACTTTGTTCTCTGCAGCCTCCATACTGATTATTGTTCGACAGTTGGGCCCCATAGTTTACGAATAAGTGAGACAAGTTCTTATCTCTTGGTTCATGCCTCTGATCTCCTTTTACTTGTTCAATTTAAATGTTATTTCCTAAGAATGACTGCCTCCTTATATTGAGATAAAGTTCTAATTTTCACCTTAGATCTAGTCATGTGACAAAGGAATTATTTTATTCCTTTGTCACATGACAAAGGAATGAGAAAATATACTCATTTTCTCAATCTCTTACGGATTGCTTTCACTTTGATACAGCAAAAATGTTACTGTTGAGAAAATTGTTTCTTTTGCCTGTTAATTTGATCCCCTCAACCTTTTCTTGTACATTTTCTATGCTACATTTAATCAATTTAAATTACTGACAGTTGATTTCCAGGCCTACCGATATACCACTTCTGCCTTTCAATACTCACTCACCTTGTTTCTTTGCACTTCTCTTTTGTCATTTTTGCTCCAAATTGCTCATATTTAAAAAGTCCTCTTGCAATATCATGCATAATTCACTCACAGATGTGAGGAGGAACAGCTGTAACATCTTTCTGCCAAGGCATACACTCATTCACAATGCCCAGTGGTTTCTCAGTTGTGTGTAGGGTTTTTCTGCTGGGATGGGTCTTTTATCATCTTCAAACACGCATGACTCAGCCACACATACTAGCTTCACAGAGTCTTCCCAGCTATAAAGTTTAGAACAAGCTTCGACTCCCAAGTATCTGCTATGGTCTGAATGTTTTGTACATTGAATTCCTATGTTGAAATTCCTATGTTGAAACCCTAATGCCCAATGTGATAGTATTAGTAGGTGGACCTTTGGGAAGTGCTTGAGTCGTAACAGTGGAACCATCATGAATGAAATTAATGCCTTACAAGAGGCTCCAGAGAGATCCCCTGCCCTTCCTACCATGTGAGGACACAGGGAGGTGGTGTCAGCTTATGAACCAGGAGGAAGGTCCTCACCAGAAGGCAAACATGCTAGTCTTGGACTTCCCAGCCTCCAGGACTGTGAGCAATAGTTGCTGTTGTTATAATCTACCAGTTGGTGGTATTTTGTTATAGCAACACGACTGGAGTAAGGTCGCATCTTTCTACCCTAGAGGAATAATTCCTAGACTAATTACCTAGTAAAATTTGAGCATTACCTCAGCATACACCAAGTGATGCTGGATGAGGTAAAATCCAGAAACAAGGTTGCTGAAGAGTTCTGTCATGATCTACTCTCACATACTATCACATACCTCAGAGATACTACATATTTACTCGTGTTAGGAGCTTCACATGGCAGTGGTTTTCTCCATGGCAGTGTGAACACCAGTATCACTGCTACTTGCTACTCCTAAAGGAGCTTGAATGCCTCACTCCTCTTCCTTGTTTGAGAGCTATTCCACTTTTCACTTGGCTGATCTTCAAGCTACTTATCACAAGTGTCCATTCTCTTGATTTTCAGGAACACTCATTACTATTATATCCCTCAGGGCAATTTTAGAAGTTTAAAGCAAGGAAGAGTAGCTTCTTATGATAAGAAAAAGAATAAGGTGGATTGTTGTTCATTTATTGATCATTTATGAGTAGCTGTCATATGCCAGGCATTGGCGCATTGTGCTTTTGATGTCAGAAGCAGTCCCTGCTTTCAAGTGGTCTCTGGTAAAGCTGGGAGGAGTTTCAACTGGACAGAATAGTATAACATAATGAGTAGATAAGTGCCAGGACAGGGTGCCAGGGTGGGAAGGAGGACACGGAGAAAGAACAAGTTTATCATGAAATATTTTTGAAGAACAGGACACCTGATTTGTGTTTTGAAGGAAATGTAGAAGTGTGAAAGACAACAAAAAAGTTTCAGAAATGAACAGCCTAGGCAGAGGCTACAGCAAGATTTAAAAAGCAAGAGGGCACAAACCACAGAGCTGATCTCCCTGTGCTATGCGGCTGCTTCCCACTAGCTATCTATTTCACATTTGGTAGTGAGTGTATATATGTCCTGTGACCACCTAGAGGGGTGGGATAAGGAGGGTGGGAGGGAGATGCAAGAGGGAAGAGATATGGGGATATATGTATATGTATAGCTGATTCACTTTGTTATAAAGCAGAAACTAACACACCATTGTAAAGCAATTATACTCCAATAAAGATGTTAAAAAATAAAATAAAATTTTAAAAAAGACACGAGGGCATACAGAGCAATGGTGGTCCTAAAGAACTGCCAATAGGTACGTGTGACTGGAGTATAAGATCATTTGAGCAAGTAATGCAAAAGATACCAAAATTGGCAGTGGATAATCTAAGGTCAGGATATATCACCTTTCTTTTTTTCACTCTAGAAATATTTACTGAGTGACTCTTATGTGCCAATGATTGTTGTAGGTTCTGCAGTGAAAAAATCATGACTCTACCTGCACAGAATTTGCATTCTACCTAGGGAAGAGACCGAAAATAAACCAATAGCAAAATATTGATATATTGTTTGGCAGACGGGAACAAACATATGGAGAAAACGATATCAGAGATGGAATGGAGCATGTGTAGGTTAATGTGTGCACCTGCATGGGGATGCACAACAGCTGTTTTTTATAGGATGATCAAGGTCTCCCTGATGTGGTGACATCTGACCAGAGACTTGAAGGTAGTCATATCCTATCTATTATCATAACCTCTAGTATCATATTCTATTTATATGTGTATGGATTACTTTTCTAGAACATTTCCAGAAGATGAAATCGTAAATGCAAGGGCCTTTGGATGGGAGAACGTTGAGTGTTGAAAGTACAAACTAAGAGGCTGGTGTTCCTGGTGTGGCAAGAGTGAGAAGAGCAGTGGATAAACTGGAGAGCCGGTGGTGGCGAAGGGGGTGCAGAAAAGATAGGACTTTTTAGAGTCTCTTTAAGTACTTGTTCCCGTGTGGCTCCCCACCTCTTAGACAGAATCAAGGAAATGTCTAGGCCCAGGCAGTGGAGAATAGGCATTTGGTAGTTTTTGCTAAAGAGTTAAGCTTAAAAGCCTAAAATCTTTATGGACAGAGAGAAATTTTGCTAAATTTCTTCTTTACTACATCAGAGTAATAGATGGATAAATCCAAAGAACTTTCCACAAAGGAAAAGCACCATCAGGATTTGCATAGTTTTTGTTTTGTCTTGTTTTTTAACAAGAGGGAAGGGAAATTACCATTACTATTTTGAATCTGAGAAAGACTGGGGTAAAGAGAGGTTAAATGGCTCATTCACGGCAAACCTGGGCTTAAGAGTAGGACAGTCAAGAGTATTCTACATGATGCCCTCGGCCAATCACTTACTCAGAGGAAGGCCAATTATTATTTTTTTAATTAAATTAAATTTATTTATTTATACAGCAAGTTCTTATTAGTTATCTATTTTCTACATATTAGTGTATACATGTCAATCCCAATCTCCCAATTCATCCCACCACCACCACCCTTGCCCCGCTTTCCCCCCGTGGTGTCCATACGTTTTTTCTCTACATCTATGTCTCTATTTCTGCCTTGCAAACCGGTTCATCTGTACCATTTTTCTAGATTGTACATATATGTGTTAATTTACGATATTTGTTTTTCTCTTTCTGACTTACTTCACTCTGTATGACAGTCTCTAGGTCCATCCACATCTCTACAAATGACCCAAGTTCATTCCATTTTATATATGTACTACGTCTTTTTTATCCATTCGTCTGTCAGTGGGCATTTAGGTTGCTTCCATGACCTGGCTATTGTAAATAGTGCTGCAATGAACATTGGGGTGCATGTGTCTTTTTGAATTATGGTTTTCTCTGGGTATGTGCCAGCAGTAGTGGGATTGCTGGGTCATATGGTAGTTCTATTTTTAGTTTTTTAAGGAACCTCCATACTGTTCTCCATAGTGGTTGTATCAATTTACATTCCCACCAACAGTGCAAGAGGATTCCATTTTCTCCACACCCTCTCCAGCATTTGTTGCTTGTAGATTTTCTGATGATGCCCATTCTAATTGGTGTGACTTTCAATACGCTTCCCTGGGGCAGTAGTGATTATCTTCCCAATAGCTTGGGCAGCTTGGTGAAGAAGATAAGAGGCTGACTTCAGCTTTTCATAGCTCTCCATCTTTCTACTTCCTAAATTCCCATTCCTTTTACTTGAGCAGTGGTTCATCAAATATGTAACAGCAGCAGAAGTTTCTCCTAGAAACTTGTTAGAAATGCAAATTCCCAGCTGAGGCTCCGGAAATCATTGTTTTGACAAGCCTTCTGATTCTCACTAATGCTTGAGACCCCTTGCTCTCCTTCTGATCTGAGAGAGAGGGAGAGGGGGAAAGATAGAGAAAGCCCAGGAAAGAATGCTGGAAAGTAAATTCAGATAGCTTTTTATAGGGGCTTTTTACTGTGGTAACTCACAAATGGTTGAAAAAACCCCACAAATTGAAACATGTAGCTACTTTAAGCACTCTTTAGCAGAAATCAATCTTATTCCCGATCTATTACTTAATAGGTCATTTCCTCATAGGGATGACTAACAGCAATTCATCAGAAAATGCTTTTTATATTTAAATAACACTTTCTGTTCCAAGATGTCAAAATGTTTGACAAGTGGGCAAAATGCAGCTCACTAATATTCTCAACCCCATGGTAGTAAATAACCCACATCTACCATCACTGCTGTTTACTGGTGATTGCTTGTCTGGGAAAGTTGAAGCGCCTTTGCTATCTCTGTAGAAAGTCAATCACTAAAGGAGAAAACGTCCTTCATCTTGGTTCCCATAGGAAACCAAATTGATAAATTACTCACTGACTTCTATTATTGCATCTCAAGGATAGTTAACAATGCTCATCAAGGAAAAATCCCTAAGAACACTCTTGCCCTATCTCTGATTAACCCTGATTTGGGAAAATCATCTGGCTCAATCTACATTTAATTACAATATGAATGCTACTTAATTCCCTATTACTTCTGATTACACAGGATCAATGCCACTTGAAGAGGAAGAAGCAAAGGTTCACTACATTGGGGTCTCCTTGACAGCCAAGCCTGTGCCTTAGTCATTTTGACTCCCTAGTGACCAGCCTGGTATGTGGAATAGTATATGCGATCAGTAATTATTTCTTGAATGTATGATGTAGGAAGGAGTCAAGATATTTTTAGAGTTGGAGTCATGGATCAAGAGGAGAAAACGTGGTTTAAAAGAAACTACTACAGGGCTTCCCTGGTGGCACAGTGGTTGAGAGTCCGCCTGTCGATGCAGGGGACGCGGGTTCGTGCCCCGGTACGGGAGGATCCCACGTGCCGCCGAGTGGCTGGGCCCGTGAGCCATGGCCGCTGGGCCTGCGCGTCCGGAGCCTGTGCTCCGCAACGGGAGGGGCCCCAACAGTGAGAGGCTCGCGTACAGCAAAAAAACCCACAAAAAACAAAAAAACTACTACATTCTCAGAAGCCGGTGCTGCAATGAATGCTAATAACAACTTGACAATGTCCTCTGTCATTGCAAATAATGTGATACCAACATCTACTAATCAATCAAAAAAAAGACTTTCAGAATTCAAAATTGGATAGGATTTTGAGCTGGGGATTCCTCGCACCCACCTTTTCTTAGGATAAAACTTGGAACTGTAGTGTCAACAGATAATATGCCAGTTTTCCACTTAAAATTGGAAAATTTAATCTAATTTCGGAGGCATGAAATAAAAACTGATGGGCAAATATTAGAATTTCCATCAATGAAAAAGCTTAATTTCTAAAATGCTGAAGGTTAGTTTATCAAAATACTGAAATTGCCTCATATCACAAGTCAAAGCACCCTCTCTTTACTAAATAAGGAGCTATAAAGTCGCACAATTACTGTCCATTTTTTTACTTGGTTTGAAAAAAAGTTGCTTGTTTTAAATAAAACAAAGTTCAACTGAAGTGACTATAATATCATCAGTCTTGTAAAACTCCTTGTGTTAGATTTCTTCTATCCCCAAGATGCCAACCATGCATATTAAACTGACTCTTGTTTTTTGCGTATGATTTCTGTACATCTTTCCTATTGGAATTTTCATGTTAAGTACCCTTGCTTAGAGTGTGGATCGTAACCACTCTGTTTTTTTTTTTTTTTTTTTTTTTTTTTTTTGCAGTACACGGGCCTCTCACTGTTGTGGCCTCTCCCATTGCAGAGCACAGGCTCCGGACGCACAGGCTCAGCGGCCATGGCTCACGGGCCCAGCCACTCCGCGGCATGTGGGATCTTCCCGGACCGGGGCACGAACCCGTGTCCCCTGCATCGGCAGGCGGACTCTCAACCACTGCGCCACCAGGGAAGCCCGTAACCACTCTGTTTAACACTCTATCACCAGTACCTAGAACAGTGCCTGCCACATAAGAAACACTTCATAAAATTTCTAAATTATCTTGATTAAAATCCATACTCATCCTAGCTTTAAGCACATGAAGACAGAAATAGGTTCCAACTGCATAAGAACACGTGAGTAATCCAGAGAAAATGTTAACTATAAGTACAAATTATCTATTGATTAAAATACAGAACATGTCTGAGATTTGGAATTACTTCCTAATAACCCTGAGTCAGAGCTGTGGTAAAGGCTTACTGGGGGCATGTTACCATTTTCTGAGTACACACTCAGAAAAGGAAGAAGTTGATGAGAGAGCATGCAAGATTTTCCAGGCTCAAAATGGAACTTGACTCATCTGCATGGAACCATCCGGCGAAACACAGAAGAGCTCACTCTTCTGCTGGATTAAGCTCACCCTGGTGGAACGGAATGGAACAGAAACGAGACTGAGGTCTAGGTTTTGAGGATCTTCACTCCACTTACCTGCTTTCACAGGACCAGGCAACGGACAAGAAGAAATGTGCAACTGTTGCTGTGTACCTCTAAACAAATACAGTCACCCTATGTAATAGAATGTGTCCTAAATCTGACCAATTAGAATAATTCCTCCATTCTTGGTGGAGTAGCTCTGATAGAAATGGACAGAGCTGGGCTCGGGGTGGGAAGGGGGTGGTTTCCTTCTGTTACAAGCTCTAAACTTTCTTCAATTTTCCTATGATTTAAGCCTAACTAAAATTTATGGACTTTTGAAAAAGAGTAGGTACTAAAGTTAAGTAAGCTGAGAGTGTTGAGAGTGAAAAAAATGATAACAAATTTAAGAAAATGTAGAATTATTACTATGAGAATTACCAGAACTGTGTTTGTTCCAAATATGAGCCTGCTGTAGCATTTTAATTAGGAATAGAATTAAACAGAAATTCACTTGCTGTCACCATCTGATAATATTACCAGAGACTTCCCTTAAGGAAATTTAAAATTATTTATTCTATGTAAATCTCTGCAAGTCCTTAATTTCAACCTTATTATAAGAAATAACACACAGTATCAACAAGCTGGCAGAATTTTGACAATTCTCCTGCCTCCCTCCATTCCGCCTGCTTTTCCTCTTTCCCTCCCTCCCTTTCCCTCCTCTTCCCTCCCTCCCTTTCTTTCCACAAAGCAAAGAAATGGGTATATAGCAAATAGTAGGGATCACACGCTTTCATCACAGGGCTTGGGAATGTGGACTCTCACAAAAACAGACTTGATTTTAAATACTGTATCTGTGCCTTACTAGCTGTGTGACCATGAATAATTTAATCATTCTGTGCCTCAGTTTGTCTGGCTGTAAAATAGGTGCAAACAGTACCTACCTCTTAGGATTGTTGTGAGGGGGGATTCCCACTGGTTTTAAAATAGTATTTAGCACAGAGGAAGCATAATAATTATTATTTTTCACTTCTCTGAATATATAAAACATTTAGTACTGGGATTCATAGTCTCAAAATCTAACACTCACTGATGTGAACATCTGATTAGCTAAATGGAGAAAAACATTGTTATAGTAATTATTTCTTTAGTTTCTCTTTTGTTTTTTTAACTGAAAACCAGAATCACAATTTCTTGTTATTATCTGTTATCAATGAACAGTATAAGACTATAATATTACTTTTGACAAGGCACTGAATATTCGAAATGAAGAAAACTAAGAAATAGTAGTAAATAAAACTTTTCTTGTGCTAATCCCAAGTGAAAGATGAAATTAATGATGATATATATGTGGAAACTCTGGAGAAGTCATATAGAAAGAACCTCAAGTACTTGAGGCACACTTGAAATTCAAATGATACTAAATGACTAATTCTTAAATCAAGAACCCTTCACTAAAATTAAAAACACAAATGCTTTCTTTTTCTTGATTTCTTGTAGGAAGTGAAAGAGTACTCGGTAGGTGTCAGACTATTTTAAAAAGCAGGTTATAGAGATGATATTTCAGGAGTGTAAAAATACTAAGGCGGATCTCATAAATGATTGGTATATTATTTAATTCAGGTTAGCATCAGAATTGTCAATGTTTGTTTATTAAGCAATGCAATCCTTTAGGTAGGAAGCATGGTTCTTTGGAGAAGTTGATAGACACAAGATACACAAACTGGAATATGGTGAAAAAACACACAGTAAAGATTTTTTTAAATTAAACCTAGGAATTATTTAACATGGCCATTTCTTTGGGTTGAAGAAAGAAATTTATATAGATTTTCCTGGTTCAGGCTCCAGTGAGGTCTATAGGCAAATTTGCAACTAGAGCAAGATTCAGACCTATTTCCATTTTTGTGCTTACGTCTTAAATATGTCCAGTTCCTAGAGCATAGAGGAAAGCACTAGATTGGCCATGGCATGAAACAGGTTAGAATTCTGGCCCTGCCACTTAATAACTGTGTACGGCTTAAATGGGCAATTTGCTAAACTTCATGAATTTCAATTCCCACCCTCCAACCCCCACCCTGGGCAAAATGAGTCTAATCCTTTTGCTACCGACTCTAGAGAGTTAGGATGGTCTGAGGAGAATATGTACATAAAAGTGCTTTGAAAATTATTTAATGCTTTAAAAATATTATTTATCATTATTATTTCAAGATGAGGGAAAACTCCCCCTCCGCTAATATATTCAGTTTTTTATGGCCAGCTAGATCTTCCAGAAAGCTACATAAAAACTGAACATTTTAACAATACTCGGCAATGTTTAGATGTTAAAAAAAAATTATCCAAACTGGCACATTTCTTCTTAAACAGTTCTAAAAGTAATACATACATAGTGCAATGAATTTGGAAATACAGAATGAGAACGGGAGGAAGTAAAGGTCACCCTGACTCTCTTATTTCTTGAGTTAACCATTGATAAATAATTTTTAAATTTTCTTTGGGTCTTTTTGCTCTATGTGTGTGATATTCAAAACCAAGTTGTGAATATGCTGTATTTATTATTTAACATTCTTCTCTTCTCACTTGACATTTTACAAAAAACAATTTTAATTTGTTAGTTTCTGTATTGTTTCCGATTCTAAGCACCATAAAATACTTAATAGTGAAGGTTACCTATGAGCTATTATGTAAAAAAAAAAAGTTCAGCATATATAACCTAAATAAATATATTAGAAATTCATATGCTTTAAAGCAGTGATCCCCAACTGTTTTGGAGCTAGGGACCGGTTTCCCGGAAGACAATTTTTCCACCAACAGGGTGGGCGGGGGAGGATAGTTGGTTCAGGCTGTAATGGGAGCGATGGCGAGCCATGGGGAGCAGCAGATGAAACTTCGCTCGCTCGCCCGCTGCCCACCTCCTGCTGTGCGGCCCAGTTCCTAACACAGCCAGGGGGTTGGGGACCCCTGCTTTAAAGGATATCCCTATGTTTTTATGTGATTGACCATTTCAAAAGTTTCATAGACAATTCCAATATTTATATTTAATTAAAGACCATGAAACTTTTTTTTTTAGTATTTTTAAATAAAAGATAGTTAAAGATTACTTCATTTAAAAGCTAATAACAGGGACTTCCCTGGCGGTCCAGTGGTTAAGACTCCCCGCTTCCATTGCAGGGGGCGCGGTTCGATCCCTGGTGAGGGAACTAAGATCCCGCGTGCTGCGTGGCCAAAAAAAAGAAAAAAAGAAAAAAAAAAAAAAAAAAAAAAAAAAAGCTAATAACAAACGTCTAGAACACTTCCTTCTACTTAAGTGAGGTGTTAGATTAAAAAAGCACTATAGAAATATAGATTATACTTGACTTTAAATAAAAATCTGAATAAATACTATAGAATTGTTATCTCCCCTTTATTCTGTTAATAATTGGTAATAGGAATATTATGGAGAATGATTGAAGCTTAATAGTCATATGTCAATTACCAAGATCACATCTGTGTGGTACAATGAATTTGCAAAGGTAGACTATCAAATATATTTTATTGTCAAAGGTGGTCTGCTAACTGGCAAGTCATTTAGTAAGTTATGCTCTAAAATATATCATTTACTGATACCCAAGAGACATCTCGGTATGTCATTAATAGTGCAGAAACTCTAAGCCAGGGATATTTTTGTCTTTATAATTAATTTGAGACAGCAGCTAATAAAAACCAGAATAATAACAGTAATAACCTTCAAATTAATTTTGACCCTAAGCTATAGCAATTTCAACAGAAGTTAGTATATTTACATACAAATTAAAATTCCTAAACTTGTATTACAATTGATGCAATGTTTTTATGAAATACTACCTGTATAATATTTCATTAAAATAATAAAATGAGAACAATATAGAAATGTCATAAATGTTTGTGTCCTAGAAAGTATTTAGAGGGAATTTCTGGTAGTATAAATTAATACATGATTATTATTATTAATCATATTACTTTTATTTATAAAGCATTCAAACATACACATCTGTAATCTTATATGTCTTTACCATCAAGAGAAATATATTCCAGAATTAATTTTAAAAACACTGCTTTTACTGTGCTTATGTTTTCTAGTTGAGAAGTCTGGACTTTAAGCATTTTTAAATTATAGAACTAATCAGAAAGCAGGAGGAAACCAACAATACAACTGATGGCATTTGTTAATATAAACCTTTGTGTAAAAATGTTATGAAACTAAGAATGGAAAAAGAATAGAATTATTCATCAACAAATGGCTATTTTTAAAAATCTAGTTAATAGTATACTACCTGGGTTATTCTCTTACTTGAAAAAATTACAGTATATTAGGTTGTCCTAATTTGGAACTATGTAACTGCCACTCTCATGTTTCTAGTTTTACTAGAAGAGTGCATTTTTTTGGTATAAGCGTAAGAAAAAAAAAAAAAAAAACTGGAACATTCCATAGTGCAGTTTCCTTCCTCCCTTTCCCCAACAGAAAAAAATAAGAAATACTGTACCTAACCAACAGATCTGATGATTCCAAAAGGGACAAGTCTCTATTCTGAAACACTATTCAAGTCAGAACATTCCAAATTACGATTTTGCGAGACACTGGAAAATTATGGCATGAAAAATAGAAGAATATTTCTAATGCACTATAAAATGTATTCCTCAAAGCAAAAGAGCTAATGGAAGGCCAGAGCACTTAAGGGATAAAATATAATCAAATGAAACAGAAGCGTGTTCCAAGCTGAAAGGCAACAACATCACTCTTCTCACATAATTGGATAGTAGACATAACCCAGTAAGATCAGGTTTAAAAACATTTAAATATATATAAATACACATATGTATAAATAACATATATAGCACCTGAAGTAAATACATATTCGTATTCATATATTAAAGAATCACTTTGAAATTTAAAAATATTTTTTTAACTATTGAAAAATAAACAGCTAGTGAAAAAATAAGTTTTCTTTGCAAAACTTGACTCTGGAAACAAAGATTCTTCAAATGCTTCTCCAAGAACTTGTCTCTTTATTTTAAATATAACCAAATAAAAAAATAAAAAATATAATCAAATATGTGAAATAGAAGGCAAATGTTCATGAAAGCAGACATATATACATGCACATATATGCATATATATATTTATACACATAATTGGATAATATAATTAATATATATAATACACATAAAACACACATCTTCCTTAACTTACTATGGCATTGCATCCTGATAAACCCATCATTAATTGAAAATATCATAAATTGTAAATGCTTATAGTACACCCAATCTACCAACCATCATAGTTTAGCCTAGTCTACCTTAAATGTGCTCAGAACACTCACATTAGCCTAAAGTTGGGCAAAATCATCTAACACAAAGCCTATTTTATAATAATCTGTTGAATATCTCATTTGTTTTATTGAATACTGTACTGAAGGTGAAAACCAGAACGGTTGTAAGTGTGTCAGTTGTGATCGAGTCGCTGAGTGGGAGGAGTGGCTTGCTGCTGCTGCCCAGCATCACAAGAGAACATCATGCTGCATATCAGTAGTCTGGGAAAAGTATAGTTTCTACTCTAAATTCAAAGTAGACTTTGAAAAAATGAAAAAATTCAAACTATAGTTTCTACTAAACGAGTATCACTTTCACACCATGGTAAAGTTGAAAAATCGCTAAGTCGAACCATTGTAATTCGGGAAATGTCTGTCTATAAATTTTTGTATAATATATGTGTATGCACATGTATATTTCAAACAGGAATTTAGACTGTTTGCTACATCTCTTCTTAGAAGCAGACTATGCCCCAAATCTATGCCTCAAGCCTTTGGTGAATAGCTAATGAATTCAGTATTCAAACAGGGATTAAAAATATTGACTTGGAAATTCAGGACAAACTTACTACTAAAAAGGTTTTACACTTTTTACTTAAAAGAACATAGTTAGGTACACATGATTAGACTCTACCAACTGAAATAAATTATTGCCGATTTGGCTAGAGTTGTTGATCACCACAAAATTCTCTCTTGTGGACAACTATGGCTTACATATTAAATGGAAGGCTTTAGGCAGTTTTTGTACTTGTTTCCTTAGACCTAAATGGTCCACATAATGATAAAAAGCCAAATAAGAAAAAAATGTAAAATTATGTGCTTTTCAAGTCCAACAAAATTGTTTTTTTTTTTTTTTTTTGCGGTACGCGGGCCTCTCACTGTTGTGGCCTCTCCCGTTGCGGAGCACAGGCTCTGGACGCGCAGGCCCAGCGGCCATGGCTCACGGGCCCAGCCGCTCCGCGGCATGTGGGATCCTCCCGGACAGGGGCACGAACCCGCGTCCCCTGCATCGGCAGGCGGACTCTCAACCACTGCGCCACCAGGGAGGCCCCAAAACTGTTCTCCTACTAAAGCTCATCTGTGTGCTAACAGTGCAGTTTCCATAGGCAGGTGTTCCTGGTACTAAAGTTTTCACGTTAACTGAGGCTCTATGTTTGATTTCAGTTTAAAGGTGTTGCTAGTGATTGAATCTACTCAGTAGTGCACGGTTATGAATAAGACTCTGAATATTAAAATTCTTACATGTACTCTCTAAATTCATTGAGATTCAGTCAAATAGAAAGATATCATATACCAAGAAGATTCCTTTGTATATGATGTACAATGGAGTAACAGATTAATTTTCCTTTCTGGACAACTTAATGATACTGATTAACATTAAAAAACTTCAACAGTTACATATTTTAAAAAAAAGACTGGGGTACAAGGCAGATAATTAGTAGTATTACCTTTAAAGGCTTTTGTTAGAGGAAGTGAATGTTAACAACTCTTTATAAATTAAAGTTGCCCTCTCCCAGGAACTTCAATACTGTATCAGAAAAAAATAAAATAAAATTGTCAACTATTGCTTTGAAGAAAGGGAACAATTCCCATTTTCTATAACATTACTTCTGAAATCAACACCCTTATTCAACAACCTTGATATCATTTCTGATAAAGAGTCAGTGAAAAGAGTGATTAGACAAATGGTACAATTCAGAAAGAAAATAAGATGCAGAAAGAAATTCAGAAAGAAAATAAGATGCCACGTGAGTTCTCCCGGGTCATCCAATCAACTCCTTGCAGAGTTAAAAACAGAAGCTAAGACTAATTCCCACAGCTACTGCCAGATCAGAGCCTGACAACTTTGCATTGTGGTAGCTTCAACCTCTCCTGCTACTGGGATTACCTGCATTGAGACATCTTCCTATGAGGTTCAGTCATTTCAAGGTTTGCTTTAAAATGGAGAGGGGTGGGAAAAGGTTCATAATTTTAGGGAAAATCTGTGGTAATGAGATCTCATCGTAAACTGCTCACGAGAATTAGAAAGGTAAAAACTGGAAATGTTTACTAACCCTTACTATGTCTCAAACACTGCAATAAGTTCCCTTTTATGTTATCTTCTTTAATCTTCGCAACAACCCTGTGATTTTCCTGTTTTAAATATCCAGAAACAATTCACAGTGGTTAAGTAACTTACCCTAAGTCATAGAGATAGAAAACAATAGAGGTAGGATTCAAACTAGGTGAGGTTCAAAGTTCAAATTCACTTCCTGAAAAACATGATTAGAACATAAATGGTAGCCAAAACTCCCCAAAATAAACTAAAAGATTAAAGAAAGAGAGAAAGGAGGGGAGGAGGGCCTTGTGAGCTGCATACCTTAAAAATAATGTTTAGACTTTTCGATTGATCTTAAAAATGACCAAAAGCTAGCTGCCTGAGAGCTCTAAGAATAAAATTATTAACAAACTAAACAAAAAACATTGATTTTTATACTCACTTTGAGATCAACCCAATTGCTTTCCTTTCATAACATTGTACTGCCATTTTATTTCATTTTCTATTATATTTATTAAGGGCTATTTTAAAGACAAGTATTTTGCCTAACAGGTTAATGATTTTTTTTTCTTCTAAACAATGACCAAGATGCCAATCCTCCTCCCCTTATTCAATGGACTAATTAGTGTCAGATCATTTTAAGGTCATATTTAATTTTTGTGGTGAAATAGTGATTTCACAAACCCTGTGAAGATGTTACACATCCACTATAACATGCATGCAGGTGGAAAAAATTTTCAACTGATGTAGATTTTGCTTTCTCTATGAGTGTATTCTTCACAATCAATGAGATAGAAAAAGACATAGAGATAAGAGAACTGTTGACTAATATTTTCTTATGAAAATCTGTATCTTGGGCTTCCCTGGTGGCGCAGTGGTTAAGAATCTACCTGCCAATGCAGGAGACATGGGTTCGAACCCTGGTCTGGGAAGATCCCACATGCCGCAAAGCAACTAAGCCCATGCGCCACAACTACTGACCCTGTGCTCTAGAGCCCGCAAGCCACAACTACTGAGACCGTGCGTCGCAACTACTGCAGCCGGTGTGCCCTAGAGCCCGTGCTCTGCAACAAGAGAAGCCACCGCAATGTGAAGCCCGCGCCGCAATGAAGAGTAGCCCCAGCTCCCCACAACTAGACAAAGCCCATGCACAGCAACGAAGAACCAACACCACCAGAAATAAATAAATAAATAAATTACTTAAAAACAATAAAATCTGTATCTTGCATTTTCAATTTTCTAAAAGTTCAAATCCATTGTGGTTGAAAAAAGAAGAGTAATGTCATATGTTTTCTTGTCCTGGGAAAATGGACTGTGCTTGGTTGAGTGTGTTTATTTATTTATTTATTTTATTGCCAAAATTTATTTTTTATTATTTTTACATCTACTAGTACTTATTTGAATTCTACTCACTGTTTTTTTTTTTTTTTTCCATCTTTGTTGGAATACAATTGCTTTACAATGGTGTGTTAGTTTCTGGTTTATAACAAAATGAATCAGTTATACATATGTTCCCATATCTCTTCCCTCTTGCATCTCCCTCCCTCCCACCCTCCTTTTCTGACGCCTCTAGGTGGTCCCAAAGCACTGAGCTGATCTCCCTGTGCTATGCGGCTGCTTCCCACTAGCTTCTATTTTACGTTTGGTATATATGTCCATGCCACTCTCTCACTTTGTCACAGCTTACCCTTCTCCCTCTCCATATCCTCAAGGCCATTCTCTAGTAGGTCTGTGTCTTTATTCCCGTCTTACCCCTAAGTTCTTCATGACATTTTTTTTTTCTTAGATTCCATATATATGTGTTAGCATATGGTATTTGTCTTTCTCTTTCTGACTTACTGGTTGAGTGTCTTGAACTGCTCAAACTTTAAGGTCCATCACCTCTAATTTGCACCTTACCAAAACCTCAGACAAGAAACAGGAGAAAGGGTAGTGCCATCCATAATTCATTCCCACCACACCTACAAAAATAGTCACAAGGAACTTGTGCAGAATACCAATTCTTTTGTATTAGGAAGGCAGTTTTCAAAATTAACTGGTATTGGTTCATTTGGTTGTTTAATAAATATCTTGAAAATGCCTATAATAAAGCCAAATACCAAACTGACCATTTAAGTTGCAGGAATTTTTACGGTCTTGATATTTTACTATTTTAAAGTCACAGTTTACATTTGAGTGCTCACCACAATATATAATACCAATGAGCTCCCGAGAAATCTAAACGTTTATAGAATACACCAAATGCTACTGTCTCATGTCTTGCTTTGCAATCCTGGATTGCTTTCTCCTAGGGAGATGATGTAAGAAATATAAGCTAGAAATCTCTTCTACGGGATCACCAGCCATGTCTCAACTAACTTTTATCAGTGGAGACTCTCAGTACATACATATTTATTTATTATAAAACTCTTCGGTACTGATCATTAGGTCATTCTGGTAAATGTGGGCACGTAATAATAGTTAAGAATGTCAGCCCCATTTCATTTCAGCTTGATCCACTGCAGAAAAGCACAAATTAGATGAAAGCCATTTCCCCAAGAACAACTCACCTCCTTGAGATGAGAGATAGATAAACTTGGGTGAACAATGATTTGTCACAATTTATTTTTGAGGGTAGTGGTTTAAAAAAAGTGCTAATGTAATCTTTTCAGAATGAATTCTTTTAAAAATGCATTAATTCTCCAGTGAACATAGCTTATAATTAAAAAGCTAAACATATAATTTTACATTTCTAAATTTTTACATATGACCATATATAATAAATATTGAAATCTTAACATCTTCGTTATCTTTAAAATTTGATGGCCTTTAAATCTGAATTTGGATTTGGTGAGTCTGACGGATTATTCTTAGTGACTCTATTGGGTACCACCAATTCAGATTCGACGTTATTTCTGCAAGTGTCAGAAGCATTAAGTTGTGTGAGTGGATAGAGGGTATTAGCATCCTGGTGGTCTTTCACTACACTGAGATGACCAGAGAACCTGAGTGTGAAAGAGCATGGAGAGGAGTGTAAGGAATGGCCTAAAGGTATCACTGGCTTCTCTCTATACTCAGACTCCGCAGTGCACAACAGAGGGAACAAAGCAGGTCGTGTTGCTGCCACCGTTGCAATGACCAAGCATCCTCAGTCTCACAGCCATTGCAGTCCATTGTTTAAGATGTGAGCTTGTTGGTGCTTATTCGGCAAAAGTCAGAATGCTTATTTGTTTTATGTCTGTTTTTTAATGAGGGTTTGATGAGACAGCAATAAAGACAAAAGTAAATAGGAGAAATGTTTATTAATAGGTCCCTCCATCCCTATCAACCAAAGAAAAGGCCTACCTTAAAATATTGTTGTGAAATGTCGAGGGTGTGTCTGTCTGTGTTCTTGCAACCCTTCACCTTTAAGTAGCTTTTCAAAACTATGTTATAAACATGTTGCTTCATCCTTGCCCTTTTAGCCTGTTAATGTCTAATTTAAGTAAAGCAGGATGCAATCCCCAGCAAGTTATCTGTTTCTCCTTTCTTGGACCATGCAAATCAAAACAGTCTTCTTCTATGGAGGGTAGTGAAAAGTTGTGCCAATTGTGTTCCTACTTCAGCTATTCCAACATTCTTTAGTTTAGCTTAAATGAGACATTCTCATGTTTGGGCTTTAATTATTCTGTTTAAAAATAAATTTTAAAAGATTCTCTAAAGAGAAACTAAGAAAAAAAACCAAAAAGATAAAAGATTTACCATAATGCAGGTACATAAATATGAACTAAAAATAGTTTTAGATTAAAAATTAATCTTTTTTATTTTAAAAATTAATCTAATTAAAATTACAGATTAGGCTGGATAGAATTGATCCATTGCTGAAGCTTAAAAAAAAACTAGCTATAAATGTTACTAGTTTTCTACACTGTTGTTACAAGACTTGACTGACATCCGTGATGTACTCCGTAATATTTTTGAAATGATGAAATGTGTGATCCAGAGACTTGAAATATTTCAATACTTGGGTATAGGAATTTTCTTCCATGAACTAGAAATGAAAAAAGTGAGAATGTTTCCTTGCTCAAATCACATGAAGTGGATTCCCTTATATTACTTGCATTCATTGTTAAGATAGTCATAAATGGTTACATAAAATACAGGAATATTATCTGTTGAAGAAGTTGATGGTTTTTATAGTCAATGTATGTATTCAAATCATAAATGTTTCTGCATAATCTCTGACCCAACAATACCATTCCATGCCACTCCAAGAATTCTTCCATCAAAAGTAAAAGCTCCAGCACATAAAGACATGAACCTCTATGTCCATTACCACATTTCTTGAAATCATAAAACTGTTTGGAACTTAATAAATGTTTATCAATGGGTTTTGACTGAATGAAATTATGGCTCACTCATAGTACACATTACTGGGCATCTACTAAAGGTAATATGGTAGTGATGTATGCTAGATATCATTAATATAATAGAAACACAATGTACTAAAAGTGTTTTGCAACTAAAAATCACTATACATTGTATGGCTTTAGAAAGGAATGAAATGCTGCTACGTGCTATAACATGCATAAACTTTGAAAACATTATGTTAAGTGAAAGAAGCCAGACACAAAAGGACAACTATTGTATGATTCCACTTATATGAGGTAGTTAGAATAGGCAAATTATAAACCCAGAAAACAGAATAGAGTTAACCAGAGGCTAAGGGGAGGGGAGAAATAAGGGGTTATTGTTTAGTGAGTACAGTTTCTGTTGGGGATAATAAGAAAGGTCTTAAAATGGATAATGGTCATGGTTGCTCAACATTGTGAATGTACTTAATACCAATAAATGATACACTTAAAAATGGTTAAAATGGTAAATTTTACATTATGGGACATTTTACCAAAATAAAAATATACTATAAAGTAAAGTAAAAATTTACCTCCTACTAGGCATACTATGAAGTTTGCATAAAATTGCACTTATTTTAGGAGCTTATACGGTTATTATCATATTTGGGGACATGTAAAGAAAGCAACAGCTTAAGTAGTCCTCTTGAGTTCTTTCTCTCCATCTTTCCAACCCAGTTTCTTCCAGATTAATGGTTTTGTCACACCTCTCTTTGAATACCAGCATCAGTAGGAATGCTAGCTAGTACTGGTTTCCTTAAGTATCAGCGAAAAATTTTAATGTATTTTTATGCTGGTAATTGTTTTAGAACCTGGGAGGGATGTCATTGTTTTCTTAACTTGGCAAAAGCAAATATATTACTGTAGACAGCATTACTAGAAAGAAATAGTAACTTTGAAGTAGACATATGTCCATCCTAAGAAAACTGAATATATTTCAAAGCAGACCACACCACTCAACTGCTGGCAATGTTCTTCCACGTACTTGGCAGTATACTACTCTAAGTCTGAGAACTGTTTCTTTTTTGTAAAAATGATTTTGATTGGAAAACCCTGAATAAATCCTTTGGAATGTGTAACGTTTAGAGCTCCTTCTGGGATTCCTTTTCCATGAATCAAGGTTCTTTGATTCACTATCCTCCTTGGCACTTGCTTCCTAGTCATCTCAGCAGCCTTTGTGCCAGTGCTAAGGAAGAGCTCCCATTTTAGGTCCTAAAGCAGGGAGAACAATAAAAGGAGAATCTCATTTCAAGTACCAGAAATGTCTGGGCTATAAAGAACACACATATTGTCAAGGTAAGCCCAGAGTGGGGTGACATCACCAAGGTCATTCCTGGCTCCGCATCCCCCCCCCAGGAGGAACAACTAACAATTATTTGGAAACAGGACACTAGTTGAGAGAATCCTAGAACGTGGAGGTGAGGCTGAAGCACCCCCGTGCACCACAGAGACCAAGACAGACTGCATTCGAAGGGTGAGAGAAGGAGCTACGCGTTGACCACGCTGCCCCTCCCCCAGGCCAGTGGAGCACCATGGGTGAGGCCTCCCGTGAACCTCTGGCTCCTCCAGTAGGAGAAGAGAACTGGGGGACGGCAAGCTCCACCACTAGCATCGGGGCTGCTTTGTGGGAGCCGCTGCTCTAACCTGCTCCACTGGGGCTGCAGGGGAGTCTGCAGGGCTTGACCACTACAAGTCGGGCTGTGATGAAGGGGGAAGGGGCATGCAGCAGCCAGCACGTGGATTGCGACTGATGGAATTCATACCTGCAGTGCCCAAGTAGGGATCACAACGGGCACCTTTGCTTATCTACAGAGCCAGGTTGGCGGGGCACTACAACCAGGGAACTCAGGCTACAGATCCACCTGATACGCATCTGGCCCTTGAACCTGGTTTGCCCATAGCCAGGGAAAGAGCAGAGTCACAGCCCACCCACTGTGGACAGTGTCTTCTGGCCATCTGACCAAAAGGGCTGGCAATAAATCCTGGAAGCTATTTGGCCCAGTCGTGCTCCAGCCAAGAGGCAGGCAGCCAGAGCTCATCACTGGCTCTGGTACAAAGCAGAGCCAGTATCAGGTGTGGAGGGATCCGGTACCATGCACAGGCACGGACATTAATTCTTATCCAAGGCTGAGAGGAGCTCCCAGCTCCTCCCAACTGGGGAGCCTGTTTGAGAAATTAAGAGTAGCCTAGAGCGGCCCCTCCTCATCCCACCCAGGCAAAGGAACTGGGACTAGCCCCATCCCATCTGCTGTGGAGAGTGTCTTCCTGGCCCATCTGACTAGAAGGATTGGTGACAACTCCTAGAAACTGTGCGGCCCAGCAGTGCTCAAGCCTAGAGAAGGGTAGGCAGAGCTGATAGTCTGCAAAGCAAAGCCAGTGGCCTTGTTCAGCCACAGAACGTGGAGTGTGGATCAGCTTGAGTTAAGACAACAAAGAGCTTTACTGCCTTTAGAGCTGCTTCTCCTGCTGCACCCAGGCAGGAAATCTAATTCATAGCCCTACTCATCACTGAATACAGCCTTCAGCATGTCCAACTGGGGAACCTAACCAGAGAACATGGGAAGCTGTACAGCCCATTAAACAGCCCTAGATACAGTGGCACTTGAACACACAGCACAGCCTGTGGCCTCCCCCATCTGCAGGGCAAAACCAGTGCCCTCACCTGACCAGGGAATTAAGTGCACACTCTGGCCTGATTTGGGTTCCCAAACAATGAACTATACAGGCTCTGGGTCCTGTCCAGAGCCAGGTCCTATACAAGCTCTGATTCTCTGCCAGGAAACTACTTCATAGCCCCATCTACTACTACTACTGAATATAATACCCAGTAAAGTCTGGAGGAAGAGCCCAATTACTCAGATATGCAGATACCAAAGTAAGGAATCAAGGATCACAAAAATTAGGCAAATATGACACCACCAAAGGAAACTAATAAAACTCCAATAACTGACCTTAAAAAAATAAAGATCTGGGCTTCCCTGGTGGCGCAGTGGTTGAGAGTCTGCTTGCCGATGCAGGGGACGCGGGTTCGTGCCCCGGTCCGGGAGGATCCCACATGCCACAGAGCGGGCTGGACCCGTGAGCCATGGCCGCTGAGCCTGCACGTCCGGAGCCTGTGCTCCGCAACGGGAGAGGCCACAACAGTGAGAGGCCCACACACCGCAAAAAAAAAAAAAAAGAGTATCTATGAACTGTCAAAGAATTCAGAATAATCCTCCTAAGGAAGTTTAGTGAACTACAAGAAAGCACAGACAGCTAAGTGAAATTAGGAAAACAATGCATGAACAAGACAAGAAGTTTGACAAGGAAATAGCAACATCAAAAAAACAGGAGCACTAGATTTTAAAAATACAATAACTGAACTGAAGAATTCAATAGAAAGTTTCAAAGGTAGATTCGACCATGCAGAAGAAAGAATCAGCAAACTGGAGGATAGAACTTTAGAAATTACCCAGTGAAAGGAACAAAAAGGAAAAGAATAAAAAGAGTGAAGAAAGCCTATGGAAATTATGGGACACAACAAAGTAAACAATGTTCATGTTATGGGAATTCCAGAAAAAGAAAAGAGAGAAAGGGAAAAAAAGTATATTTAAAGCAATAATGGATGAAACCTTCCCAAACCTAGGATGAGAAATGGACATCCATATCCATGAAGCCCAAACAAGCCCAAACAGGTTGAACTCAAATAGGGCTACTCTGAGACACATTGCAATTAAATCACCAAAAGTCAAAAACAAAGAAAGAATTTTAAGACCAGCAAGAGAAAAGAGAGAAGTTACATACGAGGGAACCCTGGGATAATTGGATATTCACATGTAAAAGAATGAAATTGGACCAATATCTTATACCACTCACAAAACTAACTTGAATTGGATTAAAGACTCAAATGTAAGACCTGAAACTATGCAACTGCCAGAAGAAAACATAGGAATAAAGCTCATTACATGGGTTTGGTAATGACTTTTTGGATATGACACTGAAAACACAAATGACAAAATAAAAAATAAACAAATGGAACTACATCAAACTAAAAAGCTTCTGCACAGCAAGCAAAAACAAAAACAAATCAACAAACTGATTGAAAAGACAACCTATAGAATGGGAAAAACGTATTTGTAAACCATATATCTGATAATGGTTAATATCCAAAATAAATTAAAAATTCATACAAATCAATAGCAAAAAAAAAAAAATTACCCAATTAAAAAAATGAGCAAAGGACCCGAATAGACATTCCTCCAAAGAAGACACACGAAAAGCCAACAGGTACATGAAAAGATGCTCAATACCACTAGTCATTAGGGAAATGCACATTAAAACCACATTGAGATATTACTTCACACCTGTTAGAACGGTCATCCTCAAAAATGTCAAGAGATAACAAATGCTCGTGAGGATGTGGAGAAAAGGGAACCCTTGTGCTGTTGGTGGGATTGTAGATTGGTAAAGCCAGTATGGAAAACAGTATGGAGGAGCCTCAAAAATTAACACTAGAACTACATATATCTAGCAACTCCACTTCTAGGAATATATCCAAAGAAAATGAAAACACTAACTCAAAAAGATATCTGCACCCCCATGTTCATAGCAGCATTATTTATAATAGCCAAGACATGGAAACAATCTAAGTGCCCATTGATGGACAAATGGGTAAAGAGGTTGTTTTATATATTTATAGGTATATACATATTATAGGTATACACACACACACACACACTGAAATATTATTCATCTGTAAGAAACCAAAGAAATGCTACCATTTGAGACAACAGAAATGGACCTTGAAGGCTTTATGCTAAGTTAAATAAGTCAGAGAAAGAAAGGCAAACACTATATGAGCTCACTTATGTGTGGAACCTAAAAAAAAAGAAAACAATCATAGAAAAAGAGATCAGACCTGTGGTTACAGGAGACAGAGGGTCAGGGGAGGGGAAGTTGGAGGAAGACGGTAAAAGGTACAAGCTTCCAATTGTAAGATAAATACATACTATGGACATAATGTACAACATGATGACTATAGCTAACACTGACGTGTGATATATAGAAAAATCGTTAAGAATAAATTCTAAGCATTCTCTTCACAGAAAAGTATTATTTGATCTCATTTATATAAATGTGTGTGTTTGTGTGAGAGAGGACAGAATACAAAAATGCAAAAAGAAAAGTTGTAAAGTACGAAGCTGCTTAGGTTTATACCTCAACTATAACAGATAATAATTTGTTTAATTTTAATAGGTACAAAAATAAATGTTAAGCATAGAACAAGCAAAAGAAAAACTGAGCCCAGCGTAGATGTCCTTAAAGCATTTGCAAAGGAGGGCTTTGTTAGGTCCGCAAACACCTGCAATTACAGGCAAAATTCTGTGTGTGTGTGTTGTGTATGTACTTGGGGAGTGGATGCATAGCCTTTATTGAATTATTAAAGGGGATGTTAAGACCCAAAAGTTTAAAAAGCACTGGAAAGCCTGATCACAAAACCATTTTAAACTACCCTGATTATGTTTTATAGTTTTCCTTCACTCGTTAACACTTCAAAGAGCAGCATGTGAATGTGGAAAGAATCTCTGCCATTTAGGTAAGATCTCTGAGTCTCAGCGTAAAATTAGCATATAGTAGCAGGATGAAGTTATACACCATAGATGAAAGTACCTAGCAGAGCGCTTTAAGACTAGTACTTACTTATGCAAGATATCTTCCCCTGCTTACTTGTTTTCAGTAGAATGAAAGCATACTGAAAGCTGGTACAATGTCTTCTTTGAAGTTTTCTTTTGTAATGCTTACTATGCTTTTTGATACGGATGAGCCAATATCCACTTAAGGGCATGTAAGCTCACAATAACTTTTGTTGAATATAACTGTTTGAATGTACTTTCACTATATTATTATATAGGGATTTTAAACTAAAATGTACTTGCACACATTATTTAGAGCCTAACTTGGATATCAGAGTAGGTGGATATACACCCCTGGAAAATAATAGCCAATTTCTTCACTAACATCAAACTGCTGAACATCTACTTTGCATATACATAGCTAGGCACTGTATTATGAGTTGCAGGTAATAAAAAGTCGTTAGTCAAAGACTCTGCTCTCTAGGGTTATTTTACAACAGCAAATCATGTTCAAACTAAAGGATAGACCAAAATAGGAAGTGCCATAGGAATTTAGACAAGGGAGAAACACATCTGAAATGAGAAGGAAGGTGGGTATGGGGAAGGGTTCATGGAAGAGGCAGTGTATGCTGTGAGCAAGGTTTCAACGTGTAGCAGGGTGAGTGAAAGGAACAAATGAAGACATATAGTCGTGATATCATGAGGCACAAACTAGAAATAAACAGCACTTGTTTTAGGCTGGTCATGAGGTAATTTAAGGGGATTAGTGAGAAACTAGATAAAGAGATATCTCTTTATATATTATTAACAATACTTTTGAACACAAGTATTTAATTAAAAAAAAAGAACAATACAGGGATAGGAGATTAGGAGGTACAAACTATTATTATAAAATGAGCTATAAGGATATATTGCATAGCACAGAAAATATAGCCAATATTTTAGAATAACTATAAATGGAATATAACCTTTAAACATTGTGAGTCACTATATTTTACACCTGTAACTTATATAATATTACACATCAACTCTACTTCCATTAAAAATGCTATTTTAGTGAATAAAACACTAAGCAGTAAAATTTTTAAAAAAGAACTTAGAAGAGAACTTAAAAATAAAGACATAAAGAGCAGGTTGAAACAGCGCAGAAATCTGGCAATTAAGAGGCCATTGATAACTTTCAAAATAGCACTTTTTCTACCCATTCTCAGTGGAGGCAAAGCCTTATTAATCCTACTATTTCTTTTTCTGTTTTTCAAAATCTCAGGATAAGTCTATTTCAATTGTAGCTAATGGCAGTAATGCAGCACCAGAAAATGCCTTTTGTAAGGAGAAGCAACTTTGAATCCTAAATCGGTACTCAAGTCTTAAATTACTGATAACACTGACCACCCACCAGACTAAATGTTTTTTTTTTACGTGATTGGAAAGCAACAGATTGATTTCAATTCTATCTTGTCAAATCTACAAAAAAGTTCCCACAATTCATTTAGCAACTAATAGCGTACATCCTTTTATTTGGTATTACTCCTCCTCCTTAACACCGGGCAATTAATTTTGCCTTTCTCTGGGAAACGTTTTTAACAAAGAAAATAGAGTCATAAATCAGTTTCGGATAGGAAATCATACAACTATTTCTACCTAGGGCTTTGAATTTAGAAACTTTCCTCAGAAATTGTTGAAATATAACAAAGTCCAAACTCAGAAATAACTTAAATTTAATTATCTTAGTTGCACTCAAATAACAAATTCTATTTTCTATCTTGTTTTCTTTCTTCCCCAGAAGGCTTCTCCAACCCTAATCCATAACTTAATGCATTCATCTCACCTATAAAATCACTGGCAGGTATGATGCCGGCTTTGGCGGCTCCAGTCCCCTAATCCTGACCCATTTCTTGCCAAAGAATTCAGTTTCTTCAGAAACCAAGTAACAGACATTTCAATTTCTAACCATCATTAGCATATTTTCATGTACTAATACTCAACATAAAAACACCTTTTATTTTATTTTTATTTATTTATTTATTTTTTTTTTGCGGTACCCGGGCCTCTCACTAATGTGGCCTCTCCTGTTGCGGAGCACAGGCTCTGGACATGCAGGCTCAACGGCCATGGCTCACGGGCCTAGCTGCTCCGCGGCGTGTGGGATCTTCCCGGACCGGGGCACGAACCCGTGTCCCCTGCATCGGCAGGCGGACTCTCAACCACTGTGCCACCAGGGAAGCCCAAAAACACCTTTTAAAATTACAGAAATTTTTACTGTACTTAAGATCAATTGCACTAACCTGTATTTCATAAACCTTGGGCTACTTTCTTAAAAATGAATTATTATTTTAATATGTTTTTCACTTATTATTCAGAATAATTATTCATATAATTAAATATTTTACAATTAGGTAAGAAAGGTGGAAAATAGTTTTGCTATTCTTGTTCTTTGTTCTCTCTTCTACTTGGTGTGCCTGAGTCAAAATTTTAGAATATTGAAAATTTAATCTTTCAAACCCAAACCAAATTTAAAGATAATAATAACAACCAGCCAAAACAATTTCGGTCCAGAGCTTTGCATGGTCCGGGGAACAGTTCTCTGAGTGGGCCATTTGGAGTGGGATTTGCCCACCCGCCTCCACTCCTTCTGCCTCATATACTGAAGATAGAGACAAAGAAACCAACTCAAGTCTTTCCAAAGTGTATTTATAAACAGAGAATTTGTAATCAGAAAAACAATAACGATATATAATAGAAGTAACATGATTCTTCAGAACCAGTATCTTGTTCTAAAGCAATATTTAAAAAAGAAGGTAAGGGGCTTCCCTGGTGGCGCAGTGGTTGAGAGTCCGTCTGCCGATGCAGGGGACACGGGTTCGTGCCCCAGTCCGGGGAAATCCCATATGCCGCGGAGCGACTGGGCCCGTGAGCCATGGCCGCTGAGCCTGCGCGTCCGGAGCCTGTGCTCCGCAACGGGAGAGGCCACAACAGGGAGAGGCCCGCATACCGCAAAACAAAACAAAACAAAACAAAAAAACAAGAACAAAAAACCTAAGAAGGTTAGCTATAAACCCTGGCCCTCTTTTTTATTGATCTCCTATTTTAATTTGTTAAAATAAAATCCATGGCCTTTTGAGTCAAACTGTCTCTTTAATTTCAGATTTAAAGATAACAAGCCTCTTTTTAAATGGAATATTGGCACACAGACACCACACAGTCTGGCTTATTACAACTGTTCTCGGTTGGTGAAGTGGCACATTTGCAATCCCCACCATAGCAATCTTCACCATTTCACAGAATATCATTCAATTGTACATCCCTAGGTGAGCAACAAGAATGGGCACTTGAGCTCAGGAGCAAAGCGTTTGTGGGGAAATCCTAGGTCAGAACCCCTAAAAGGGGAGACTAACTTGAGGATGCCCAAATAACCTGAGGTTTACCTTGGCCACCTCCCCTGGCTTTCTGACTCTCTGGGGGAAAAGTCTCTCTGGAAACTCTTTTGAGGTTATTGGGGGAATCCTAGGACAAACACACTGCTTGCTTTTGCAGGAGGACTTGCCCCATACCCTACCCAGCTAGCTGTCTCACAACCTAGCTGGACTAAAAAACCTTCAAGAAAAACGGGATAGACTGACATTTGCATTTCTACTTCCACCTATTCTTATGCACAAAATATGTAGGTAGAGCCCTCTTTCTCACACCCCAATAGATTCTGCTGTCCTTGAAACCCATCTGGTAGCTGCAGTGACTACAATGAAGGGGGTTATCGGAAACCATATTGGTACTGGGCTTAAAGGATTTTTCATGCCATGCATTTTGGGGAAGGACACAGATAACAGTCCAAACGTGGTATAAGGCAATGCCCTTTCTGGGTCCTTGAAAAATCAGTCACGGAACACAGGTGGTGGACAGGAGCTGACAAGAGCTGGTTTGTTAATGAGCACAGCATCCCCGGCGGGGGGGGGGGGGGAATCAATGAAATGATTGACAAGAGAAGATGGTAAATGAAGGGAGAAGTGGGGACAAGTGCTGCTCAACCCAAGCTGAACTCCAGGAGGTAAATTTCTCCTCTAATTTGAGATTCTTTCTAAAGGTTCAGTATTGAAGTGGATGTTTGACGTTGAAATGTGCAGACCCATTCTGATAACTGGAAAGGGAGGAGGCTGAGGAACGCAAAAGGAGAAGGAACATTTCCGATTACTTCTCCAGGCTGCTGACAAGAACCTGCTGCTCGCAAACCACAAATTAACCAAGCGAAGGTTGAAGGTAGCAACGTAAAAGTGCAACTCAAATTATTTTACATTCGGAATCCTCTTCAATATCTAAGCGAGTGTAGCACAGCAATGGTTGATTATCTTAAGATTACAGAGGCTGACCGCCTTCTTTGTTTGCCCAGTAACACCGCTCCTCCAATAATCTCAAGCACTTGGCTGATTAACATTTCAATTTCAGTTGTTGCTCCTTTTCCCATTGCAGAAGGCGGCAGGGATATTCCCCTTCTTCCCTCTGTATTACAAACCCCATTACTAACCAAGCAGAAAGCACCGCGCAGTGTGGCCGAGGCTAATAATAGCCGGGCTGCTTACCTTCTCCGGAGGGATCGAATCAGCGCATGTCCCCGGCGCCGGCTGCCCCGGGGCCGCAGTGCCGCCGCGCCGGGTCTGTGTGTGGTCAGCTCGGCCGGCCCCCACCCCACCTGCCAGCTGCAGCACCTGCTCCCGGCGCTGAGCTCCGGCCGCCGGAAGTCATCCCCCGCCCCTGGCCGGATCGCCACATTCCGCGCCAGCCGCGGGGGGAGAGGGGCCTCTCCCGGCTGCGGGCACCGGCTCCTGCAAACTGCGCTCAACGATCGCTACCCTTCCCGGTTGTAGGGTTATTTTCTAGGAATGCTTTTACAGAAGAAGCGTCGCCGGCTGGTGGACCGAGAGAGAAGAGCCAGAGTGACTTTCCCTGCAGAGCGCCTTTCCTCTGAGCGCTCCCCTGTCACTCCCGCGGCATGGACGGCTCCATTCCGCTGTGTGGGTTTTCCACCCTCTTCATCTTCCTTATCTGTATTGTTCATTTCGCTGAATTTGAGAGTGGGATTAGCTCTTAAGATATTCAAACACTCCGAAAATATTTTAAATTGGCGACTAGTTTTTCTAAGCCCCTTGTAGCGAGCTCCACTTCCCCCCACACATACACAGTTACTCGCACGTACACACCCAGCCAAACCACTCACAATTAGGAAAGCTGGGACCTCTCGCCCTCTTGCCTACGTAATGGAACACGAAACTCCCAAAGGAGTGGGGAAGTAGGACCGGCTAGCGAAAGCACTCGAGGAAAGAGAGAGGGGTCGCCCCAAGATTTTGTTGCTGTTTAGTGGTGTCCTTAGTGGACAGATGTTCCCCCTCTAACCCCCTGGCCTCGCCCCAAGTGGAATGGCTGGTCTGGTGACAGCTGTAACATTTGAAAACAAAGAAGCTGAAGCCACATTAACAGAGGGCTGCATCTCTTTCTTTCCCGAAGGATTGATCAGAATTGGCTTTAAGAATAATATTAGCATATACGTATATAATAAGCCCTTTCCTTCTCTCTTTAAATTGGCACCAGCTATTAACAGGTTTCTCTCTCTCTCTCATCTTCCTCCCTCCCTCCTTCCCTCCCTCCCTCTCCTAAGCTGACCAGATCATCAGTTTCCAGATTTAAGGGGGAAAAAAGGCCAAGGATGTGCTCTCTTTACAGCTGAACCAGGGTTTATTTTCCCAGTGTTGAGCCATTCCCAAGTAGAGAGGCTCTTTGACACTAGGGTTCTCTGAGTGAACTTCTCACATTCAGCTTGCTTTTGGAATTGCCCATCACTAGGTCCAGGCCAGTTTTATCCTTGGATTTCTCCAGCAACCTAAACAGTATAATTGCACAAGGCCAAGGCAGTACTTTTACTCTAGGAAGCCTTCCCAACTCTCTGTTTAGCAGTTCCAAAATTAGGAGGTAGTGTAGCAAACAGTTTCAACAAGGCTCAGTAAGAATTCTTGACCCTAGAATGCGGGCTTTTTAAAAGCTGGAACAACCTAATTCATCTCTCTGTTTCACTTTCATAAAATTAGACCTCACCAAAGAGCAGGGGATTCTTAATATGTATCAAAGTGTATGTGGAATCTGGATGGGAATATTACATCTTTAATTTCACTAACCTCTAACTGCAATTTAGTATTTAGCATGTCCTTTAAATCTAAATGCAGACAACAAACCACAATAATATTAGGAGTACCTGTGCCTATATCCCCAGCAGATATCACAGACAATTTCCTAAGGCAGTTTTATAGATATCTCAAAGTATCACTACTCTGATGTCACAATCAAATCATCATTACCTTTTTTGTTTTATCTAATAGACTATATCTATTTTAGAATGGTTTTAGATATACAGAAAAATTAAGGGGATAATACAGAGTTCTTATATATCTCATTCCCAATTTCCTCTATTATTGACACCGTACACTAGTGTGGTACCTTTTTTACAATTAATGAGCCAATATTAATACAATAATATTAACCAGAGTCTGTACTTTATTCAGATTCCCTTGGCTTTTGCCTAGTGTCCTTAATTCCATTTCAGGCTTCCATCCAGGACACCACATTACATTTAGTTATCAAGCCCCCTTAGGCTCCTCTGGGCTGTGGTAGTTTCTCAGGCTTTTCTTGGTTTTGATAACCTTGACAGTTTTTATTTATTTATTTATTTATTTATTTATTTTTGGCTGTGTTGGGTGTTCGTTGCTGCGTGCGGGCTTTCTCTAGTTGCGGAGAGCGGGGGTTACTCTTCGTTGCAGTGCGCCGGCCTCTCACTGAAGTGGCCTCTCTCGTTGTGGAGCACGGGCTGTAGGCGCATGGGCCTCCATAGTTGCAGCACATGGGCTCAGTAGTTGTGGCTCACGGGCTTAGTTGCTCCCTGGCATGTGGGATCTTCCCAGGCCAGTGCTCGAACCCGTGTCCCCTGCATTGGCAGGTGGACTCTCAACCACCGCACCACCAGGGAAGCCCCAACCTTGACGGTTTTGAGGAGCAGTGATCAAGTGTTTTGTAGCATACCTCACTAATGTAAACTGTCCAATGCTTTTCTCATGGTAAGATTGGGATTATGGTTTATTGGGAAGACAACCAGATAAAGTGCCTTTCTTATAACATCTTATCAAGGGTACATGCTACCAACGTGATTTGACTGTTGATGTTGACCTTGATAACCTGGCTGAGGTCGTGTCTCAGATTTCTCCACTGTAAAGTCACTCCTCCACCCCTTCCACACTACACTTGTTGGAAGGAAGTCACTATGTGAAGCACAAACCCAAAGAGTGGAGAGTTATGATCCACCTCCTTGAGGACAGAGTATGTACATAAAGTATTTGGAATTCTTCCACACAGAGTTGTCTATTTCCCCCCAAATATTAATTTATTCAATTATTGATATTTATTTATATCAGTATAGACTCGTGGATATCTATTTTATCCTTTGGGTTATAATCCAATACTACTTTATTTTGTTGTTTGAATTGTTCCAGCTTTGGCCATTGGGAGCTTTTGCTTTTGGCGCCTGTGCTCCTTTGACATACTCCCTTTGGGGTGTGTGAGTTTGTGTGTGTCTGTGTATCTGTGTGTATATGTGTTTAGCATGCATGTGTGTGTGTGTGTTTAACACTTCCTGACCTTCTGGTACCACAAGGTGCTCCAGGCTCATTTTGTGTATTTCCTGCCCCAGTCCTAGAATCAGTCGTTTCTCTGAGGAGCCCTGGTTCCTTCTATTGGAGAGTAGTAATAGAAACCAAGAGCTGGGCTCTAGATGTGCTGTTGCTAATGGGGTATTATTTGATTAGGCTCTCTTAACTGAGAGAACAAAGAAATAGATATGTATAGTAACCCATGTATATACACATATCAGTAAACATTTCTATATATAACTATCTATATCTACATTGAGCTGAGTGTATACTGATGTCTGCAACTATAATCCATTAATGCTGAGATTAGTTTAGCTTTCTCCTCTTGTTTATCTGTAAATTCATACTTCAATATTGAGAAATGTGGCTACCACCATCCACCATCTATTTATTTAATTGTTCAATTTCAGTACACATGTATCAGAATTGTTAACCCATCACCCCAACATCACTATTTTTAAGTATAGTAGTTAGTAGAGTCTCTGTTATATCTTGCTATTTAATGAGTTTAAATACCCATTCGTTTCTATATCACAAATTTGGTTTTTAAAATATTCTAATGACTGCATTTAAAACATAGTAACTAGTTTCTTTTGAGATTCTATGTATTATATTTTATGAAGTTAAAAGTGTTATTTTAAGACGATTTAAATGGGCTACTCCATATTGTCAAAGGATCCACAGTAAAAAGAAGGTGAGGATCTCAACCTCACAAAGATTATTGTCAGTTTATAAGGAGATGATGTGAAATTGTCTGGTGCAAATGTTGGGAGCTCATGCGTGATAAGTGTTAGCTTTGTCCACTTGGGTGGGCTTCTTTCTCCTTTAAAGTTCTAAATACCTTGGAAGAGAGAACATGCTAAACCTTATGGTTAATAATTTATAATGTAGTGGAAGGATTTGCTAGGTATCAGTGTTGGAGGTAAAGGTCCATATAAGGTTGACAGAGGATGAGAAGAAGACAAGGATGACCCTGAAGGTCAGGGGTTTTGTAGTTGAACAGACTGAGGATTGGATCCTTCCATTCACAGCCTGACTTTGTCTCATTTTTGAAATAAGGAGAACAATGGCTATTACATAGGCTTGTCCTTAAGAGTGAAAGTAGATGTTTAATCTTTTCTTTCAATTTGTTTGAGACAGTGGGGATTAAGTGTGGCGATTTGGGACAGTTACATAACATATTGGATTGTCCTTCCTTGTATAGTTTTCACTCTGTGAAGCCAGACTCACTGGAGGTATAGACAGTTTCTCATGATAATTCAGGCTCCTTCATCCATGAAAGTACTCTTGCCAGGTGCTTTTTACTCATAGAAGACAATCAATGTTGATGGTGCTTGGGATAAAACAAAAATTAAAGATATTAAATGGCAGGAATTAACTGCTTCAGATGCTATACCATGGCGAGAGACATAGGGGAAAGAGAAAGAAAAAAAATGAAATGAGAAATGTCTTACGTCAACATGTACGGTTTGAATCTATCTGCTTGGAACTTGACATACACCAGTATGCCAGATAATTTAATTTAATGAATAGTGGCTAGGGTGAGGTGAAATAGATCAGTTTTTTAATCTATGACTTTTCATTGAAGAACCCTTTTTTAAAAAACAATCTTCGGATCATGACTTTGAGGTCTGCAGTAATTCCTTTCTGATATTCTGGAATTACAGATCAAATGGCCTCATGATATCATGGGTCTCCGCAAAGGACAATATGAAAACCTGAGCCAGAGGCCCTGGGTGCCTGAAGCTGTCAGCATTAGAACCACTCCTTTGGTTTAAGGAGTCCTTCCAGAAAGGACTCATTTAAATGTAAATATACTATCAAGAGGGGTAACCATGCATCCAGTATCTGATTAGCAGCCATTAACAATTTAGCAGAGATTAGCTTCTCAGATTTATTATGGAGAGGAGTTGTCAGGGTGATTCGGCCCAGGCAACTGTCATCCACTGACTGCCAGGTCTCCTGCCCTCTTCACTACATAGGGATCTGCCTAAAGCTGGGAATTTAGTTTACTAGGAAAGAATTGGGCACTCACTGCATGACAATCAATATTGTTTTACATAATTTTGACTTATGAGAAAGGGTAGGAGGAGAATTTCTATAATAATAGTACCTTTGTGTGTGTGTGTGTGTGTGCGTGTGTGTGGTAGCTGCTCAGCTTAGGTTGATTAATCATACTCTACAGAAATCTTAAAATTTTATGATAATCATCTACCCTTTCAATGAGGCCAGAAATTATATCATGTAAAATATGCACAAATGTAGTCTAGGGATGGCAAAACTATAGTAATAGAAATAGAATTGCGTTCAAGTAATTATAGCTGGACTAAAAATTTCCTGCATTAATATGAAAGCACGGATACAAGAGTACAAGAAAATGATCATTCATATGAAGATTGATATTTCATATTGAATATCTGTAACAGAAATAGGAAAATGGAAGAAGGGAAATGACTACAAACAGAACAGTAACTGTTTCTTTAGACATCACTAAGAATTCACCTTGTTTTTACTGGTAAGGAGTTCACATATAATACCAGACCTATATAATACAGGTAGTATTCTATAATTGGAAGCCTAGATTTAATTGAGAAATGTATGTGTACTTAAGTGAGATGCTTGGTAAATGGCATATGATACATTCAATAGTGTGGTGTAAGTAATTCTCAAATAAACCCTTTTAAAAATAAATCATCATGTAGAAGTCATGAAATAAAACAATGTACTTAGGCATTGCTCTTTAAATTTTTTAACCTTAAGTTTTTAAAGAATCTAAGAAAACCAAAAAATCCCTTCTGGAGAAAGGTATACTTTGAATAAAACTTTTGCATTGTAATGAATAGATTATTAAATAGTATTTATAAAGAATTATGTCTCTATAATTATTCATTTTTTAATAAAAAGGAATATTCAACTTTTCAAATCAAATTTAAGCTTATAAGAAGAGGAAATTGAAATCTGATTAAAAAGTAAGTTTCAATGAACTGTGTTTGGTCATCAGGCAAGTGGATGTTCATCCATTCAGCAGATATTGATGGAGTGTCTAATATGTGCCGCTGTTCTAGGCACTAGAGCAGTAGGCTCTAGGAGTGAACAAATAAATCTCGTCTTTATGGATCTTATGTTCCAGTGGAAGGAGACCACCATAAATACATAAATATAGCATGTTAGTTAGTGGAAGGACCATGAAGGAGCAGCGTAATGATGCAAGGTTTAAGGCAAGTATATAGGGTGGTCAGGGAACATTTGAGCAGAGATTTGAAAGAAGTATGGGAGCAAACCGTATGAATACACTGAAAGAGAGTCTTGGTGTATGCAGGTGGGTGGGCTTATACTTATGTGTTCCAAAGACTAGGAGGTTAGTTGGTTTGTAGTGAAATGATCAAAGGAGAAATTGTTAGAAGATAAGGTTAGAAAGCTAGGTTAGCGAAAAATCACTTAGGGTCTTTTAGGCGATGGTCAAGAGAGAACTTTAGAGGATTAAGAATTTGTTTTTGGACATACTAAATTTGCGATGGCATGTGTGGACATGTGAAGTAGACAACTGGATATACTAGTCTGAATTTCAGCAGCAAGAGATTATCATGGCTGTAGATGAAAATCGGTAAATCATCGTGGTATTTAAAGTCTCTAGATTTAAAGATGAAATCACTTTATAAGTAGGTGTACGCAGAGAATACATGATATTGAAGGACTGAGCCAGGAGACACTCCATCCTCTAGAGGATTCGGCAAAGGATATAAGAAGTGAGCAGGGAGATAAGACGAACTGTCTCATGAGCCAACTGGTAGGTGTTAGAAGGAAGAGGGAGTTATTGTTAATCCTGCTGGTAGATGAAGATGAGAACTGATCATTTAATCTAGGACTTGGCAACATATAATAGATATCACGAATATCCTTAAGAAGAATAGTTTCTATGTAGTGGAGAGGACAAAAATAGGTAAGTGGGAGATAAGGAAATGAAACGTTAAGTAGAGCTGTGTTGTTTGAGTCGTTTTGCTCTAAAGAGGAGCAGAGCAATGGGGCAATGGTTCGAATTGGACATGGGAAGAGAGAAAGAATTTTTTCCCTTTAAGATGAGAGGTATTAGACCTTTGCATGCTAATGAAAGCATCTGGTAGAGAGCAAATAATGGAAGATACAGGGAAGAGGAGACATAGTAGAAGAGAAATCCCTGATTCGGCCAGAAGGGAGGTATCCAGTGCAGAGTAGAGGGTTCGGCCTTAGAACAGAGGACAAACATTTCTTCTGCCAAAGGAAGAAGGAAGGCAGAACACGTGGTTTCAGATAGATCCAGGTAGGATGGTAGACTTGGTGTTTGGCGTTCACGGATATTCTATTTTGATCCCTCCTGTATTCTCAGTGAATTAGGAAGCAGCTGAGAATTTAGAGGAAGACATGTTATAGACGTAAAGAAAGAGGAGTTATGAAATTGTTCTCTAGGACAGAAGAAAAGAGAATTGATTCAGCAATCAGTTTTCTAGTAAGTACTAAGAGTTCACATGGGGTAAAATGATTATGAATTTAAATGAGGCAAATTAGAAAGGTTGCTCGTTTTTTTTTCCAGCCATGTTTAGTGGTTTGGCCCAGATGCTGAATTGGCATAAGTTCTATTTCACTAGGGCTGGCATTTTGCACTGCCAATATGACTAAGAGTGAGGGCCAAGGGACTTCACAGTGTCTCTGCAAAAGAGTGATTCTAATGACAGACCATGGGCTCTAATCAGGGTAAGCAGAGAACTGAGGCATTACGCCTTGAGCGCTACACTTGATTTTAACTGCAGGTTGGAACACAAAACTGAAAATCTTGACTGATAATGGTACGGTAAGGGCAAACACAGCTAGAACCTCCACATTTCACTCTGTTACACAGGAATTCTCCATGTTTCTTTCAGCTGAATTCCTGTCTCTCATTTCTTGATCCTTAATTCAGTGACATTATCTGAGGGGAGGTATGCATTTTTTTTTTTTTTTTTTTTTTCTTTTTGCGGTATGTGGGCCTCTCACTGTTGTGGCCTCTCCCGTTGCGGAGCACAGGCTCCGGACGCGCAGGCCCAGCGGCCATGGCCCACGGGCCCAGCCGCTCCGCGGCACATGGGATCCTCCCAGACCGGGGCACGAACCCGTATCCCCTGCATCGGCAGGCGGACTCTCAACCACTGCGCCACCAGGGAGGCCCGAGGTATGCATTTTTGATAAAGTCTTTCAGAAATGCATTTTACAAGACTACTTTTAATTTTAAAGTTGTTAGACTAGAAATAAGTTTAACAGAGCTTGCAGTGTTTTCAAGTGCTTTTCTTTTCTCTAAAGAGACATTTGTTTGACTATTACACCAAGCACCATCCTTCAGGTGTTCTTCCTCTGGCATTGAAAATAGGAGTAAAATGTAAAAGTTAAACAAACATCTTATCTTCAAACAGATATGGATCACTGTTTTCTTTCTAATATGGGCCAAATCTTGCTATTGACACCATGTCCATTTTTTTCCCAGTGTAACTAGTTGATTACTCGTTTTCCCTTCATTGTGTGTATGAGACATGTTTGCCCCCTCATGGATGAATCTGGAACTGTCACCGTGAACTTTTTCTTGTTTTTATAGGGAAAAATAGACTGGAAGTATAGATATTGTGGTCAATGGGAATTATTTTTGAAGGAAATGTTGAGGCTGACCAAAAGAGGTTGAAATCACTAGATGTTTAACTTTCAATTAGTTTCAGAACTTGGGATTATGTTAAGAACCACACTTTAAGTGAATCTGGAAGAAGATGATAGACAAAAAAGTTTAAATTTTGACATCCTTTTAAAATATGAGAACACAGAATTGTGAAGAAAGCTAGTCTCACTCTTATTTAAATATTAAAATGCTTAATGTTTGTAACTTAACTCAGAAGGATGAGATGGCTTTTCTTAAATTAGTTTAAGATTATATAAATATAAATGAAGGAAAACCTGCCATTGATTAATCTTCACTTGCTACATATAGAATTATACAAGTTATGAGAAAGTCCATTCTTAGGACTGTGGGAACAACAATGAATCTGACTTTCCCTTAAGTGTTTTCCCTAACATTCTAGAAAAAATAACTTCAATGTGCCGATTTAGACATTTATGACTTATTTGCTTGTCACTGTTTCCGTTTCTAGGAATAAGACCCAGTTTCTTTCCTCAAAAGAGTTGCAAGTTGATATAGAGCCAAAAATTGCAATAAAGTGTAATCAATTCCACTGCAGAAGTTTGTACTTGATATAAATTAATAGAAGTGCAAACAATGTATTTTAAGTTCATTCTAGAGGAGGAGTTCAGAATAGCTTCATAGAGGAGAAGACCTGAGCTATCTTGGGAGATGTTTAAACAGATGAGGCGTGGAGCCGGAGTTGGGAAGGCAAAGGCAGTGTAGCCTTAGAATGCAAATGTTCACAGACATGATCTTGTGGCTTATTCACCATTCTTACCGACCTAAGAAGGACACCTGCTGGTAGCTTCATCATCATCATCATCACCATCATGTTAATAAAGAATGGATATTTTTGTCAGGTAGTCAAACAAGCTCTTTACATGTAGCACCTAGATGTTTTCTATGATCCACCTTATGAGTTCAATCATTGTAATTATTCTCATTTTTCACATACAAAAATGAAGACTTAGAGAGATTAAGTAATTTGTTCAAATCTTGGTGTGTGCCCTTTCAACTCCATGCTCTGTACCTCTGTGCTTAACAGGCTAGGATGATTTGCCCATATTAAGGGCTCAGATATTGGTTGATAAGTATAATAATCTCATAAAAGGTAAAGTGAAGTAATCTGCTTTGATGTTTATGATGCAGTTTGGTGAATGCACTTAAGTGCCAATAGATGAATAATAAAAGTTAGAAACACACAAAACATAGAGAATCAAAATTCATATATGTATGTCTGTTGGGAACAAAAAATCCTCCTGAATGTCTAACTTCTTAGTAAATATCAGGATATCACATACACATCATTAGGCAGCATCAATGGAGTATCCTCTGTACCCTGCAAGAGGGCACTGTTACAGATGCACAGAAAGAAAATTCATATTTCCTGCACATTATAAATAAGGACATACTATGATCACTCTTTAAGAATGAAGTAATTTGAATTTTTAACTTTTCCTTATCAATTGGTGTATATGAATCATGCTAGGTGAAGAATTATTGGTTGATTGGACATTTTATGTTTTAATTCTTTTCAGAAAACAGTAAACAAATCCCTTTAGGATCAAAATATCACATTCAGCAAATGAGTTATTATACTGAAGAAAGTGATGAATTCAGTAAAGTGTCTGGAATCTAAAATATTGTTATAGAAGAAGTAATTGAAGGAACTGGGAATAGATGACATGAAGCAAGACCAGGAGAGAAGTAGGTGGTCGCTCTAAACTATTTTAGGAGTTGTCCTATGAAAAAAGGTTTAGACTGTCCCACACTGAAGATTTTACACCAAGTAGACAGGTTTAGGTTGATAAAAGGATGAATATTTTGACAAGTAGAACCTTTCAACTATAAAATGGACCGACTGCATTTTAAACTCAAGAACTCCCTGTTATTGAAGTGCTTTAACAGAGGATGAAGTTAAGCAGTTGGAAAAGGAAGAGCCTTTACAGTGAGAAAATTCTATGATTCTATGGTTTTCAACTCATAAATTTGTGTAGTTCATCCATTTTATTCATTGTATACACTTAAGTATATTGTTCCTTGAAATGGCCATTCAAAGTTGTTTCCTGTGCCACACACTATGAATGCTAGCGTTGGTCCTGTGTAAATCTTACCCCCATTGAATTAGTATTAACGCTAAACAAGCAGCTTTCTTCCATAAGGAAACAAGAAAAGAGGTTCAGAAATGTCCAAACTAAGTTTCTATAAAACGGTGTTATCAAATCTTATTTATCAAAAAACTTCAAACAGGGGCTTCCCTGGTGGCGCAGTGGTTGAAAGTCCACCTGCCGATGCAGGGGACACGGGTTCGTGCCCTGGTCCGGGAAGATGCCACATGCCGCGTAGCGGCTAGGCCCGTGAGCCATGGCCGCTGAGCCTGCACGTCCGGAGCTTGTGCTCCACAACGGAAGAGGCCACAACAGTGAGAGGCCTGCGTACCGCAAAAAAAAAAAAAAAAAAAAAGGGAAGATGCAGACCTGTATGCTTCAGGATTTTCTCACCAAAACCCCACACAATTGCTTTACTATTCCAGCCAAGTATGGCCTAGCCCTACCCTCATCCCTGTTTTTCTTGGTTTAGTAATAAAGAAAGAGATGGAAATAAAGAAGAGATATTAGGTAGAAAGATATAAAATAGTGGGGAAAATAATATAAGTGAAGTCATGTACCACCACCATTTACTAGAAGTAAACTTTCAGCACCAACATTAATATATTTTTCCTGTTATATCTGTAAATGATAATAACTAATATGTGCATAACAATTTTCAATTTAATCAAATCTCATTTTTATAACTAACTACTTCGCAACAAGTAACACGGTAAGGCAACATCAATAGATGAAAAAAGGTAGCCCCTGGCCCCAAGGAATGTTGCCCAGGAGAACACAGATATATGTAAAAAATACAATCACAATACAGTGTAGCGAGTGCAACAACCAGGAATGAAGAAGTGCAAGGGTAGCAAAAAGGAGCGTGTGATCACAACACTCAAAAGAAGACTGCACAAAAGACATAATATGTAAACTGAGGTTTGAAAAATGAAGTGGGTTGCCCAGGTACCCCATAGGGAGAAAGGAATTCTTGGAGGAGGGAAAAGCATAAATGAAGACAGTGAATTGTTCATATAATCCAGAAGTGAAGTAGGCAGTGGCAGGAGAAATGATTGGACACAGGCGTCATGAATACTTGCAGGTCTGCATTTTAGCAAGTCCATTCTAAAGGAAACTATGAGGATCAACTCGGGGGTGGGGGGCCGCGGTGGGGACAGAACTAGTCATTCCTGCAAGAAACACTGGAACCAGTTTCTACCAACCCACCAAAATAACGACTTCAAAGGCAACATGGTATCACAGAAAGGGCTTGTTTTTTTGTTTGTTTGTTTTTAGTTCATTAGGCCTCACTTAAAATTCTGATTCCACAATGCACTTGCTTTGGGATCTTGAACAACACTCATAACCTCTGCAAGTCTCAGTGTAGTAAGTTTATGTGATTACCTTCATCTGTAATATCTCTGCGATGCAATTTTAATGGAAACTCAAGTTCAGGTCAAAGACAAGTTTCTCTGTAACTTCTCCTCCGAATTGATTCAAAAGCCGTCTCTCCCGTCCTCATTTGGCTTCTCTTATGGAATCTCATAAAAACTTATATGACCTCTTTCGGGTTTTTTTTTTGTTGTTGTCTGTTTGTTTTTTAATTTAAGTATAGTTGATTTACAATGTTGTGTTACTTTCAGGTGTACAGCACAGTGATTCCTTTTTCACATTCTTTTCCCTTATAAGTTATTACAAAATATTGAGTAGAGTTCCCTGTGCCATAGAGGAGATCCTTGTTGTATCTATTCTACGCCTTCTTTGAATGACCACAGCACTTGTTGTCTGTATCAGTTTTATGTCTCTGGTTGCTTTGTGACTGAAAATGAAAAATTTCTATTTGTTCATGTCCTGGCCCTTCCTTAAAAATGTGTTCATTTATGTATTTCATATTTATTGACTACATCTTAGACACCGTGTTAACTGCTCGTTCTAGATGTTAGTAAAATATAGACCTTCCTGCTCAAAAGGTCACAGTATTTGTGGGAAAACAAAAAAATGAACAACCTATGTCTCAAAGAGCTTTGTACTTCCCAAAGAGAACACACCTAGTAGGTACAATAAATACATGTATCATACATAAATGTATAAATAGTTAATGGGATTGAAAACTAGAGATAACTGCTTTTCGATTCTGAGGAAATGATGATTATATTTCACCAGGAGCTCAACACCACTCTGAGAATGAGGGCTTAACCCCCGTCCTGACTCACTGCATCACTTTTCTGTATAAAAACACACAAGTTTGTACATACGCTCTAGAAAAAGGCTTATCTGGCATGAATTTCAGATAGCAAGAAGAAAACTTCAAGAGGTTCAGAGAAGCATCCGGAAGCTCACGTGATTATCTGGCACTAATACAACTTGCTTGACAGGAAAATAGAACTGTAAATCTCACAAAATTAGATGATCTTTGAAGAATTTCAAAACCTCCTGCTATTAATTGGAAATCCTAGAAGAACCGCTTCTTTTAAAGCACACTGATAATATGCTTTATAGCTTAATATTCAGAAGCCTATGTTTTGGCTAAGTGAGCTTCAGGAAAGAAGGAAACTTGAGGTTCAGTTCCGTCTACTCTGGAACCTCTGGTCAAGACATCTACTTCTGTGCTCAGCCATCTTATCACCTGTAAAATGGAGGCAACTCTAAGAACACATAGTTACACAGATGCTGCACAGTTTCACGTGTCATTGTCCTCATTTGTTTCAGAAAAACCAGTAACATCTAAGCTACGACTGCAAAGAGTGCAGTGTTCCTTGGGGTCATCTAGTGCAGCTCTGTCAAAGGAAAGAAAAGGAAAGGGGCCTAGAATAACTATAATTTTCCCAAGAGGACACTATTATTTTATGGTAAATCTGAGTCAAGAACCCTGATCTCTTTGATGACATTCCATTGTTCTTTCGTTGGGTTCTGAACAACCCAGAGAAAGAAAGAGAAATAAAACTCCTATGTGCTGTGTCACTGGTACAGGACGTGGCAAGATTGGAATTGGAGAACTACATATTAACAGGTATTTGGGAAATTCTTCAAACTAATTAAGATATATACCAGGTCCATAAAAAACAGTATGTTTTCTCAAGATGATTCTGTGGAATGAACAGAACTGGTAACTGAAGGTGTCTGGGTGCTGCAGTTCCAAACAGGATGGGTGAATGCTTGTCTTCTGGCACCTTGAAGACTCCACCCCAACATACACATTAAAATAAAATTAACATTTCAACTGGGTCATATTTAATTCTGCATGTTCTTGTAAGTCAGCAAAATATTTCATATATCATTTAAGTTGTCACTCAGTTTTTTTTTTTTGTGGTACGCGGGCCTCTCAGTGTTGTGGCCTCTCCCGCTGTGGAGCACAGGCTCCGGACATGCAGGCTTAGCGGCCATGGCTCACTGGCCTAGCCGCTCCGTGGCATGTGGGATCTTCCCGGACCGGGGCACGAACCCGTGTCCCCTGCATCGGCAGGCAGACTCTCAACCACTGCGCCACCAGGGAAGCCCCTATCCATTCATCTCTTGATGACACTTAGGTTGCTTCCATATCTGGGTAATTGTAAATAATGACGCTCTGAACATTGGGGTGCATGTATCTTTTCAAATACATGTTTTTGAAAACACGTGTTTTTGTTTTTTTCGGATTTATACCCAGGAGTTGAGTTTCGAGGTCATATGGTAGTTCTATTTTTAGTTTTCTGAGAACCCTCCATACTGTTTTCCACAGTGGCTGTGCCAGTTTACATTCCTACCAACACTGTACCAGGGTTCCATTTTCTCTAAAAATTGTAAATTTTCTTCCTAGGTGTAACTGAGATGGTAGTTCAATAATAACATAAGATCAGGTGATGTCTAAAGAAATTTTAGAAAACCTGGATAAAGTAAGAAAACATCTGTTCTCTGGCATCTGAATGTTAGAGAGACACCAAGACATGTGGGCCAAGTTCTGGACAGAAGGGAAACACAGACGCAAGCTTGACATCTGGTGCAGCTTTTCTCCTTGGGGCATTTGCAGATTCAAATCTTACAGCCTAGGAGCTGAAAAGCCAAGGAGTTCAAAAGACTCTAACCACAGAAGCTGCTGGCATCCCTTGACTTGTAGGTGCAGCACTCTAGTCCTGCCTCTGTGGTCACTGCCTCCGCCTCTTCTTTGTATATAATCTCCTCCTGTCTCTCACTTATAAGTACACTTACAGATGGCACTTAGGGCGAGGATAGTCTCAACTCAAAATCCTTATATCCACAAAACTTTACCTTGTAAGGTAACATTCTCAGGTCCCAGGGATTAGAGCCTGAGATCTTTGGGGCCACCAGTCAGCCCACTGTAAGCCCTAAACGTCTTCTCTCCTGAGGAAGGTCTAGGCTGGGCAAAAACCCCGACAGACATCTACCAGAGGCCAGATTGAGAGCCCTTTTAGAAGGTCATTTCTCAGCTCATTTGGAACCTTGCTATTGCCCTTTTTTTTTTTTCTTTTCTTTTCGGTACGTGGGTCTCTCACTGTTGCGGCCTCTACCGCTGCGGAGCACAGGCTCTGGACGCACAGGCTCAGCAGCCATGGCTCACGGGCCCAGCCGCTCGGTGGCATGTGGGATCCTCCCGGACCGGAGCACGAACCCGTGTCCCCTGCACTGGCAGGCGGACTCTCAACCACTGCGCCACCAAGGAAGCCCTGCCCTTTCTTTTTTCCTCCTGTTTGTCCTCAACAGGGGGAAGCATTAAGAGTAAATGAGGGGCTTCCCTGGTGGTGCAGTGGTTAAGAATCCGCCTGCCAATGCAGGGGACACAGGCTTGAGCCCTGGTCCAGGAAGATCCCACATGCCACGGAGCAACTAAGCCCGTGCGCCACAACTATTGAGCCTGCGTTCTTGAGCCTGCGAGCCACAACTACTGAAGCCTCCATGCCTAGAGCCTGTGCTCCGCAACAAGAGAAGGCCATGGAATGAGAAGCCCGCACAACGCAACAAACAGTAGCCCCTGCTCGACACAACTAGAGAAAGCCCGGGCGCAGCAACGAAGACCCAATGCAGCCATAAATTTAAAAAATAATAATAATAATAATAAAATAAATGCATTAGCAGATTTTGGGTTTCCTCTCATCGTTAGTGTATTGCTTTCATTCCTAAGACGCTAAAAAATTGGAAACCACTCCACTTACCAGGAACACACTTTGCAGCACGGATCCAGGGGAAGCTGTTTTCTTCCGTAGACACTTCATGACCCCGGTTTCCACAACAGCAGGCACTGCTGGCTCTGCCAAGTTGCTGGAGAAGGGCACCTTATCTGCAAAGTCACGAATCCAAATGGGCCCCCATTGGCAAGGGTGGAAGGAAGTTGTTTGGCTTAGCTTCTTGGGGGATCAGAAGATTGGGAGTTCTGGTGGGGGGACTGCAGGTACCTTGCTGTCCCTTGGTACAACGTCAGGGGAAAGAAAGGTCGCTGGTAGCTTCTCAGAGCTACCAGTTGGGGCTGTGCAGAGCGTCTTAGTAAATGCCATTTTGGTTGCAAATAACAGAAACTCAAACCGGCTGAAGCAAAAAAGGGGACATCTACGGGGAAGAAAAGATGGCTCCTGCCTGTCCAGACTCCTCAGCTTTGCTTGCCCGTTGATTCTCTAACCTTCCGCATTTCCTTTCAGTAAACTCCTTTTCTGTTTAAGTTAGCCACAGGAGATTTCTGTTGGTTGCAACCAGAGAATCTTGAGTGATACAAAAAGTCCTAGTGGAACCCAAGGGCAGGCATTAGAATGGGCCTTTCCAAGGAAAGAAACCAGGAACCAGAAAGTCATCAGGAATCAGGGCAACTTTCTGCATCAGTTGGAATGCCTTCAGCTTTTTTTTTTTTTTTTTTTTTCCTTCATGGAGCTCATAATCCATTCATTTATTCAATAAGCAATTATTGAGTGTCTACCCTGTGCCAGGCACCCTGCTAGGTCTTAGAGTTCCATACAGGTGTAAAATATGCCAAGACCCCTGCCCTCAAGTAGCTCACATTCTAGTGAAGATAAGACATGTGAGCACATAGAGTATATTCACAACACAGAATAAGAAGAGCTATGCCATGGACACATATACACCAGCAAACCTAAAATAGATAGCTAGTGGGAAGCAGCCGCACAGCACAGGGAGATCAGCTCGGCGCCCCGCGACCACCTAGAGGGGTGGGACAGGGACGGCGGGAGGGAGGGAGACGCAAGAGGGAAGAGACATGGGAACACATGCACATGCATAACTGATTCACCCTGCCACAAAGCAGAAACCGACACACCATTGTAAAGCAACTACACTCCAACAAAGATGCAAAAAAAAAAAAAAAAAAACAAGAGCTATGCCAGAGGGATGAAGCATGACTGTATTCATAGACCTAGAAAGCACAGATGCAATTATCCTGGTAGAGAGGGCCTGGGCAGAGAATCGCAGGTAGGTGAACCTGTGTGCACAGAGAACATGGTGTGTATGAGAAGCTGCAAGTTTGCAACATCCGTGGAGCAAAAGAGTTCTTGCAAAAGTAGTGGGAGACATGGCTGAAGAAATTGGTTGAGGATGAAGCATAAAAAACCCACTGAAGTGTGATCTTTTTTTCCTGAGGAGGCATGGGGGAGCCATGGAAGACTTTTAAGCTGTTTGAGGACATGGTCAATTCTCTGGGTTTCAGAAAAGTCCCTCTGGAGTCTGGAATGTGGTGAAAGCTGGGCTGGACCTTTCACCAGCGGGCATGCTCAGTCGCTCAGGAAAGGTTTTCGCTCTGCCTTGGGAAATTTTTCACGCCACTCTGGCAGTGGAGCTCGCCCCGCCCACGGCTTCTCCTCACTGGATTGGTTGAACTCAGGGAGGCTACCAGGAGGCCCAGTTGACCTCCCAACTCCACACCCCCGCCCCCGCCCGTTAACGCTCTGGGCGCGCGCTGCCTTCAGCTTTAAATAACAGAAACCTGGATGTGGGTAGATGGTAAAAATTTGGAGCCCCTCCCAAATGAACTCTAGCCATGTGGCTTGCTTTGTCTGATGAGATGTTGGCAAACACATGGCAGGTGGAGACTTGAAAAGTGTGCTTTGGGGCTTTCTCTCTCCTCTTGCTCTTGGAAACCTGTACCCACCACACGTGGCCTGGTCTGGCCTGCTGGGTGATGAGGGACCACACCAGGCAGAATCAGACGTCCCAGCTGAGGCCTTTCTAGACCAGGGTTTCTCATTCTCGGTACTATTGACATATTGGATCAAATAAGTCTTGGTTGTGGGCAGCTGTTCTGTGCACTGCAGGATGTTTAGCAGCATCCCTGGCCTCTACCCCGAGATGATAGTATCACCCCCACCCCAGTTTAACAACCAAAGTGTGTCCAGACATTGCCAAATGCCCCCTGGGTGGCAAAGTGCCCCCAGTTGAGAACCACTGTCCTAACCCAGCTTGCCTGGCAATGACCAGGCAGGCATGTACGAAGCCACCCTAAACTAGCCCCAGCCAAACCAACCAGACCAGTACAAGTGGCCAGCTTGACGCCTGGAATCATGAGAACTAATAGTCGCCATTTTAAGTCACTAACTTTTGAGTGATTTGCTCCACAGCACAAACAGGTACATCTGACTACAGTGGCTGAAACTGATAGGATTGATTTATTTCTACAACAGGATGTACAGAGGTAGGCAGTTCAGGTACAGTGCAGAGCACAGTGATGCCACTAGGCTCCCACCCAGGCTTTTCATGTCTTTCCACTCCACTGTCCTTTGAGGTGGGCTTTGGTCTCTGGCTTGTTACCTGGTGATCCCCAACATGGCTGTTCCAGCTCCAAGACCGAGCTCCAGGAGAGGAAGAGGAGACAAGGCAAAGGGACAAAGAGAAAAACTTTCTCCTAGCAAAGCCTTGCCTTTAATTCCAGAAGGGAAGCCCTGCCCAGGGCCTTCACCTGCATGTCACTGGCCAGAACTGAACAACACAGCCAGGTCTAGCTGCAAGGGAGGCTGGGAAATGAGGGCATTTCGCGTGCTGCTTATACAGTAGAGGGAGGCAATGACTAAGGGGCTTGTAGTGTCTGCTGCACTGTCTCACTGGGGGTCGTCTTGGTTTCTTCTTCTTTTTTTTTTTTTTTTGCCACACGGTGTGGCTTATGGGATCCTAGCTCCCTGACCAGGGATTGAGTCCGGGCTCTTGGCAGTGAAAGCGCAGGGTGGACTGCCAGGGAATTCCCTGGGTCTTGGTTTCTTGTCTCTACCTGTTGCTTATCTATCCTGGCCATCTCTTTCTAAGACTGGCTTTGTTTCTCCAAACACAGTGGGAGAAATGGCCACCCCAGCTGGGAACTGCATCAAGACTTTCAGCTCCGGGCCATTAATGACCTGTGTGGTAACTCCATGTCCCACTTCCAAATATCAAGGGCACAGGTGCTGATTGGCCCAGCTTGGGTTAGAAGAGAAACCTGATTGGTCTGGCTTGGGTAGAATATCTACTGATCAGCCAGTCAGGTGTGGCCAAGAGAGCAGCAGTAGGTAAGGTAAACCTGGTTGGGGAATGTGCATTCTCAGAGAAAGCGGTGTGTGGCTGAGGAGACACCTAAAGAACCATCTAGTTCAAGGAGTGAAGAAAGGACATTGCCATTGTGGGTTGCAATGTTGATATGATAAAGATTAACACGTCCTTTGAAAGACCTCAAATACAGTGGAGCCACATAGGCATTACATTTAACTTATGCAAATTCAAATATTTGTATTCAACCAAAGTATTTTTTTCCCACACAATTTGGCTTCCAAACATGAGCCAGCTACTTAACTACTGCCTGACCAAGTGATCTTTTCTGGTGCTGGAGATTGCTGTTTTGGATTTGGGGGATATGGTACAGTATAAGTAATATGTTCTTTATGGAAAACTGCTGGGATTTTCAAGATTATTTTTAAGGTCAGGTGATGCTCACCCTTCTCACTGTGTAAGAAGTACCTTTAGTGGAAGATCATGCCAATCATTTTTCCCATTTCCTTCTAGTTTTAATCAGTATAAAGAATGCATTTGGTTTTAAAATATCAAAATACTTTTATTGTGGCTTTTTAAAAATAAAAAATAAATGATATTCATGGCTTCTGGCTCTTCCTCCTGTTTTGTTTGGTGGTCTCTGGCCGTACAAGAAAGGCAGGGAGAGAACAGATGGCTGGAGAGAAGGCAAAAATGAGGGTCTCTTCAAACACCACAGGAAAGGGGTGTGTCCACCTGGGCAGTGTGTGTTCTTTGATGACTGGGTACTTGGTCTGTCCTGATGGCCTGGGACTTGACCTACTGGGCTGTCTTGGTGCGGCAGAATGGGCAGCATGAGATGGAGTTAGAAACCTGGGTTCCAGACCCAATTCTTGAATTTACTAGCTGTGTGACTTTAGACGGGCCATTTAACCTCTCTGGGCCTCAGCTTCCTCATTTGTAAAATGGGGAACATAATGCTATTTACCTCCCAGGGCTTGAGAGAGGATTAGACGAGAAGTGTTTTGAACACCGCAGAGCGCCATATAAACATGACTCACTGTTATGGAAGCGATAAAACTGGTTGCTGTTCACATTTATTATAATCAATTCAGATATAAATGCACTATACCATGGCCCCAACAGCCCTGAGGTTACCATTCTGTCCTGTGGCCCCAGTACACGCCCTGGGTTTTCTCAACTGCGGGCTTCTCAGAGCTCCTTGGAGGTGTGACATTTGGGTTTGTCACTACCCAAACACATAATTGCATCTACCAGGCCTAGGAGTCTGAATTTCAAACTTATTCTTCATACGCCTGTGTATGTTTACATTCATAATATCTGTGAAAAGAACCCCTCTCCTCACACACTCCAAAATACAGTATTGTGCAAAATACCAGTCTAGGAAGCAACACACTAGGGTAGCAACCTTTAATGTCCTAAAAAAGCATCTTAGTAGTTGGACGCAGAAGAGTTACACTGACTCACGGAGGATCACGCGAGGCCCAGCGGGACGACGTTTCTAGTTCCTTCCACCAGGTTTAGAAAACAGAAGGCTCTGGCTGGATTTGCTGGACATTTCTCTCTTCAGCATCTCCCTTCCTTGGTCCATCTTTGGGGTGCCTTTTCTGGCTCCAACCTACAACAAGCAAGAGCAACAAATGCCCAAACTCTATAATTGTAGGGAGACCCCCAAATATTTCTCAAATGGCATTTTTTTTTACTGAAAATAAAATCTTTGTTGTAAAAAATATTTATATATACACATAGACGTGAGCAAAACGAAGGTAAAATGATCCACCATTATCACACTACCCACAGGTAACCTTATTCACATTTTGGTGTACACTCTTCCAGATACACAGATAACGTTTTCTTCTGACATTTGCATCTTTTTTTGAACCAGCAGTTTCTGATGATAGGCAATTTCATTGGGATGGACTTTCTCTCGAAAAGCTGTTACTGAACTGAATGCCTTATGTCTCTGATGTCTTAGGAGGGTAAAATGCAGCATACTCTAGGGGGTCTGTCTAACCCTTTTCTGAGCACTACTCCTGGATCCAGGCAGCCATGTGTGTGACTCTGTCCCTGGTCATAGCTGATCGGGCACTTGGCACGGGCTGGGCTTTTAAGATGGTCACTCCCAGGATGTGGGTTATGGGTTCTAAGATGCTACTTGCTTCCTGGGCTGGTCCTTTGAACTGGGGGACCATGAGGTCATTCCTTCCTGTCACATGACTGGAGAGAGCAGAGATCAGGGGAGCCACACAGAGACACAGAGAGGAGATACGGCCTATGTGTGCGTGTGCGCATGCTTGTGTGTGTGTAAAAGAGATGATGCCTGAGATCTGATGGCTTACCAGTTCTATTTCGAGGCCAGGCTCTCTTTCAGCTCCCAGTTTTTATGAGGCACTCACCCCTATATCCTTATAAAAGCCCCCTCCACCCCCCCTTTTTTTTTTTGCGGAACACGGGCCTCTCAGTGTTGTGGCCACTCCCGTTGCGGAGCACAGGCTCCGGACGTGCAGGCTCAGCGGCCATGGCTCACAGGCCCAGCCGCTCCGCGGCATGTGGGATCTTCCCAGACCGGGGCATGAACCCGTGTCCCCTGCATCGGCAGGTGGACTCTCAAACACTGCGCCACCAGGGAAGCCCAAGGCCCACTCTTGGGGAAGGAGTCGCCCAAGTTACACTTGGCAAGGAACCTGGAGGAAACCTTTCTGTACTGAGGAGATCTTAGACACCAAACTTCTAAGCTCAGGCTGGAGGGCAGGGAGAATGGGAAGTTGGCTCTTTGCTCTTAGCCGAAGCACCATCTGCCCCGCTTCTGTTAAAGCCAGAGGCAGCGTGAAGTTCCAGGGGGTCTCACATCTCAGAGAAGCACAATGTTCCCACAACATCCGGGGCCCATCCCAATATCTCCTCTGCCATTTCACATCCGCAGGTGGTCCTCAGACAAAACCTAGATGTAGGGCAGTTTCTGCCTCCTCCCAGCTCAGTCATATATGTGAGTGAATAAGTAACAAACTTCCAGTCCTTTCCACTTTGCAGGGTGGCAAACGTCTCAGATCAAGTGGGGCCCTCAGGATGCTCTCTATCCTCTTAACATCCTGCTCTGGGGAGTAACCACCTTCTGGTCTTAGCACAAGGATGCTGGTTGAGAAGCTTCTATTTTTCAAATATATCCCTCACCTAGAATATCTTCGTTTCTTCCCATGATAATTTGGTTGCCTCAGCATGACTGTGGCCTTTTATCAAACTTGAATGTCTCCTATCTCATATTCAACCAAAATGTGTTTGGCTTTCTAGCTTCCTGAGAGCTCGCCTCTACTGTCTGCAAAGTGGGAACGTGGACTGGCTTAATTCCAGTTCCAGGGCTGATTTGTCAATGGCAATGTTTCAACATGTTCAAGATTTCATAGTCTTAATTCTCAACTTTGAAGAGAATTCTAGAGGATGCTTCCTTGAAATTTAAGAGAAATACCACTGGAAATGTATCAGGTTTATTACCTGGAGGTTTCTAACCTAAAGGAGGAAAAGCTAGCGCTCACCTGGGTGTCAGATCTGCACTGATTCCCAGCTCTCCTACTGAGCTGTGTGGCTCTGGACAAAGAAAGTCTCTGAGCCTCAGACACCTCATCTGTAAATTGGGTATAATAACAACACCCACCCCATAGGGTTGTTGTGAAGCTTAAAAGAGATACTGCACGTCAAGTGTTTGGCTCTGTGCCCGGCACATGTCAAATGCTCAATACATAATAGATGTGGGATAACTGTCAACTGGGCTTCCTGCTGACGTTCTAGGGTTTTCTCTCTTCTCTCTTCTGGCTCACCTGGAAATGTGAGTTCTGCATCTTTGAGTTCTTCATCAGCTCTCCAAACATTCGTCTCTTTAACACAGAAAGAATATTGACAAAATTTAGCGTATGTTCTTCTTTGCCTTTTGCATCAGAGAAAAATGGATTTTTCTCAACTTTCAGATGCTACCCATTTGGATGGAATGTTGAGCCTTCCTAGGTGAGGAGGTGAGGATAGAGGTCTGCAGAAGGGGGTGTGGCTTTGGGGCAACGCTACACTGTCCTGCTGCACCTTTTAGGGAATCTCTGTTCCAGATTCCAGCAGAGAAGGAGGTGGTCAACCAAGAAGGCTATGAAGGATACTGTATTCTTCTTGGAGGACAGATCTGCTTTAGCTGGAAGCAGAGCCTCCTAGATCAGTGGAAGAGGCTGTAGATGTCCAGTGGCTTTCCACCCAGTGGAAATGTTGAAAGCCCCAGTGGCTAACCTCCCTGGCAGGGACTACAGGGGCCTGTTGGGAAGCCAGCATCACTGAAAACCTGGAGCTTGCCGCTCCCCTGGGGTTTGATTACTATTGCTGACCCTGATCTGCTCAAGACCCTGCACCTCAGGGGCAGCTCATCAAAGAAAGAGCATCCCCTAGGCACTGGAGACACAAAAGTGAGAGGGAACTGGGGTCTCCCTTGCAGACTGACACTCCGCAGGTGAATGTGCAGTGGTGTCAGGAAGGAGACGTTCTCCTAGAGCCCTGAGCATCCACTGGGGTCGCCAACCTGATTCCTACAGCGGCCAGGAAAGGAAAAGAAGTGGGTGAAGTGAGCTGGGGTGGTGGTGGACAGCAGCAAACACACGAGCCCAGGGCCTTTCTAAGGGGCCTGGAAGATGGAGGCTTGTGATGGTGGCTTGTGGGTCTGTGGGCCTAGGGTCGCCAGATCTTCCAAGTTTCCCAGAGAAGCTGGAAATCCAGAGTATTCCAGGAAACTGCCCTATTTTGAAATGTAACTTAAAAAAAAATCCCATGAGCCAAATGGAATATATCTGTGGGCTGCCATCTTGCAACACCTGGTTCAGAACCTCCCTGCTTGGTGTCTAGTTGGTGCTCAGTAAATGTTGGAGGGGTTGCCAGATAAAATACAGGATGCCCAGTTAAATCTGAATTTCAGAATGAAGCCAACAAATTTGTGAGTGTGAATATGCCCCGTGTAATAGTTAGGACATTTATACTGAATAGCTTTTGTTGTTTATCTGAAATTAAAATTTAACTGGGCATCGTGTTTTTGGTTTGTTTGTTTTCCCCTAAATCTGGCAACCCTACCGGGTAGTCACAAAACTCAGGGAGGAAATAAGGCTGTCTTTTGGGACAGGGCATAGGTGCTTACAAGACTCTTCCATTCTCCCAGAAGGATGCTAACTCTACCCTCAGAGGACTGTCTGTGAAGGCTGATGGGCCCGTATTGAACTGACAGTTGCCCTCCAGGCATTTTCCGTGGAGAAGGCCTCGAGCCTGCAGCCACTCAGTATTTATCACAAACTCAGTTGAGACAATCACTATCCAAATTCCCAGATATTATAAAGCAGGGGTTAGTTTTAAACCAACAGCCTTCTTCTCTCCCACCCCATCCCCCGCCTTTTTTTTTGCAGAACCGTTTATCCAAGCAAAATCCCATGAGGAACTTGGGGTATAAGATAATGGAGAGCTTCTCTGGCGGGAGAAAGGTGTGTGTGCTTTGAGAGTCACACCTTTCCATGGCACCCAAAGGCTCCAGGGAACCCCAGTTTGAACATTGCTGCAAAATTCCTTCCTGGATTAAGTTCCGTCAGTGGGCAACTGGGCACTGAAGGGCAGAGCCTGGCCCCTGTGCACCTGCTTTTCCTGAACTTTACTGAACACACTGGGATGTGATGAAGGGGGTGCGGGAGGGTCTTTTTCTTTAGCCTTCTTCTATCCGTATGCTGCATAGGCCTGGCCACATGGTTCTACTTCATCACTGTGGGCGGAAGAGTACCACCCCAAGCCCCTCCCATCCCACGCTCCTCCTACACAACATCTACCAATTGTGGGGCTTCCCTGGTGGCGCAGAGGTTGAGAGTCCGCCTGCCGACGCAGGGCACACGGGTTCGTGTCCCAGTCAAGGAGGATCCCACATGCCGCGGAGCGGCTGGGCCCGTGAGCCATGGCCGCTGAGCCTGCGCGTCTGGAGCCTGTGCTCCACAACGGGAGAGGCCACAACAATGAGAGGCCTGCGTACCGCAAAAACAAACAAACAAACAAAACACAGAAGTGGCACGGAGGAAGCCAGAATCTTGAGAATACCTGGGCCCAAGGAAATCTTGGAAGATAGTGAGTTAAAGAGAATAGTGAGGATAATGACGATGGTAGGAGAGGGTGAATGCTTTGTGGTCCTATGTGCTAAGGCTTTTGTATACAAGCTCCCATTGGGAAGGCTACGAGCTAGGTGCCATTTTTATTCTCATCTTAAAGAAGAGGGATCTGAGCTAATTAAGCAGAGGGAAGGTTAGGGGCTTTTCCTGGCTGAGACCACAAGGCAAAGCGGTGGTCACGCCCCCTAGCCAGGACTTGATTGGCTGCAGATTTGATTGGCAGGAGAGCTGAGCGGCTTCTCCTGCCAGAAGCAGCCGGTGCCCTTCAGCCTTTCTTCCACTTCAAGCCCTAAGAAAGGGCTTGCGTGCTTCCCAAGTGGCAACTTCTGTGCATTTAAAAATTTCCTCTTGAAAATCCCAGCCTTAGCCCATTCACAAAAGGTATCTGGGTCCTTTCTTGGCCGTGGCCCTAGTCGTATTCACCAAAGAGAAGAGCGCGTCCCATAAGAGCTGGCGGCTTTGGGAGGACCGGGGAAGGCGTCAGCTGGCAGGAAGCTCCCTGAAAGAAATAGAGGAATCCCCACCCATCCATGAGCTGCCTATTCTTCCCCCTTAGAAACGGGGCTTGTGATGTGCCAGGCACTGCAGGCATTTTGCCATTTAACCCTCCCACTGCCCCACGGAGTAGGCCCCTTGCTAACAGTTTTGGTTGCTTTTGTTGAGGAACCTGCGATACAGAGGTCAAGCCACTTACTCAGGGTCATTCGGGGCAGCGGTGGGGCTTGACCCCTATTTGTTTGACTCCAAATCTGGCCTCTGAACTCTGAGAGACACTGCCGGCTTCTTGAGTGATGTGGGAAGTGGATTCGAGTGAGCACGGCCTGGGCCGCGGTTCCCGTCCCTCTGCCACATGGACAGAGCCACAGACCCAGTTCGCTGTGAAGGCCCAGCATCTTATACCAAGTCTCATTTTCACAGCCAGAGATATTAGTGTGGAAATAGGACTTTTGATTCTTGAAAGGTCTGCTTGGTGAAGAGATGGTCAAAAATTAAAACTACAAACTCCATTTTTTTTTGGGGGGGGCAATTCTGAAGCTTAAGATGTGTAATTTCATCTCAGTGCTTCAACCTTGCCACCTCTGTGAACGGGTGAAGAGTTTCAAAGTTTTATACAGGAGGCTAAAAAACTAAGGCTCCTTGTGAAAATACTAAGTGTAAAACTTAGAAAAGAGGAATTCTACTTTCTGTTCATTTCTGCTTAAAGACAACGAAGATATACTCCCTGGAAGGAACGGATGCCAAGACAGATGTATACAAGTGCCCTTTAGGATCCAGCAAAACTTTAAAATGTATTATTGTTTTCTTCCTGACAAAAACAGGCTGGCATGTCCCTTGCATTGTGTATGAATGGGGCAGCCCATGAATAATGCATGTGAAGCCTGATTATGTAAATCCTCAGGTTTTCAGTACATGACAATGGCTTTTTTGGGGCCCTTCTCTGTCCCATTCTGTGGTCTGGTGTCTCTGCTTTGGGGCCTGGTCTGCCAAGCCCTGGGGGCGGGGGGGGGGCATTTCGGGGAGGGGTGAGCTCTCCAGAGGGCACATCAAAGGGAAAGTCACAACCCTGTCACTGGCCCAGCTCTCCCTGGCATTGCTTGGTGTGAAAGGAAACTGTCCTCTGCCTGAGGCAGCCTCATGACACATGCAGACTAAGGCCTGTGATGTTTAATTCACAGCAGTGAGCACTGGAAACACCGCATCCAGGCTCCCTCAGAGCAGGACAGCCACTTTTCATTTCTGGGGCTCTAAGCCAGAGAGCCTGCTGTCTGGAAACCTGTTGCCTGGAAGGTTCGCAGGATGGAGGGCAGGCTTCTGCAAGGAACTATCTGACCATCACCTCCTGGTTGAGGAGAAGGGCACCCTTCTATGACCTTGGCCTCCTTAGAGCTCATGCAGGCAACAAACACACACATACAAATACACACACATGCCAACACACAGCACATACTCACATGTACACACATACACACAAGCATGCGTGTACAAATACACAGCCCCAAGTCAGAAAGACTGGAGTACTATTCTGGCTACTCAGAAGAGCAAACCCAAATCTTTATTCTCAGAGAGCTTATTCCTCGGTGTATCCCTGGCACCTGGCAGAGCAATGAAAATCAGAATCGCCGCCTTTAAAAACACTCGGGCTGTTCACTCAACTGATTGTGGTCATCATTGCAGGGGGCAGGGAAGTCAGATCATGATGCTGGACACCCTTAAGCTCAGTACAGTGCTGTGTGTCAATTATGTCTCAATAAAACTGGTAGAAAAAATAGTTATCTGGATAGAAAGAACAAGATAAAATACACGAATTATCAAAAGTTAAAAAAATACAGACGAGCTAGACTATGAGTCTCAGAAAGCACTGTTCACAACAGCCAGGACATGGAAGCAGCCTAAATGTCGATGGAGGAGTGGATAAAGAAGATGTGGTACAAATATACAGTGGAATACTACTCAGCCATAAAAAAGAGTGAAGTAATGCCATTTGCAGCAACATGGATGGACCTAGAGACTATCATACGATGTGAAGTAAGTCAGACAAAGACAAGTATCATATGATATCACTTATATGTGGAATCTAAAAAAAATGATACAAATGTGCTTATTTATAAAACAGAAACAGACTCACAGACTTTGAAAACAAAGTTATGGTTACCAAAGTGGAAATGTGGTGGGGAGGGATAAATTAAGAGTTTGGGATTAACATATACACACTATTATATATAAAATATATAATCAACAAGGACCTACTGTATAGCACAGGGAACTCTACTCAATATTCTGTAATAACTTATATGGGAAAAGAATCTGAAAAAGAATAGATATATGTGTATGTATAACTGAATCACTTTGCTGTACACGTGAAACTAACACAACTCTGTAAATCAACTATACTCCAATATAAAATAAAAATTAAATTAAAAAAAAGAAAGTTAAAAAAAATAGAGGCAAGCTAGACTATGAGTCTCAGAGATGTTAAGCTAACACATATATATGGAATCTAAAAAAAAAAAAAAAGAATGTTCTGATGAACCTAGGGGCAGCCAGGAATAAAGACACAGATGTAGAGAATGGACTTGAGGACATGGGGAGGGGGAAGGGTAAGCTGGGACGAAGTGAGAGAGTGGCATGGACATATATACACTACCAAATGTAAAATAGATAGCTAGTGGGAAGCAGCTGCATAGCACAGGGAGATCAGCTCAGTGCTTTGTGACCACCTAGAGGGGTGGGATAAGGAGGGTGGGAGGGAAGACGCAAGAGGGAGGGATCTGAGGATATATGTATGCATATAGCTGATTCACTTTGTTACACAGCAGAAATGAACACAACACTGTAAAGCAATTATACTCCAATAAAGATGTTAAAAAAAAAAAGCTGCCTGAAGTCACACAGTAAATGGCAGAACAAGAGTCTAAACCTAAGTCTGCCTAATGCTAAAGCTATTCTGCCACCTTCCTTTGCAATGAGTGAATGCATTCTGTGCTGCCTGGATCCCACTGGGACCTCAGTTGGCTGTTTCTAAAGGGAGCTGAGGGGCAGCCTCAGAGGCTCTGCTCCGAGCAGGGACCTCTCACCTTCTGCTGCCTGATCGCCCTGGTGACCCTCTTCTCCTGGTGCAGCCGCTCTTCCATGTGCGCCAGGGCCTCCTTCAGCAGCGCCTTTTCGTCGGCCTCTTTGGAGATGTCGTCCTTCAGCTTTGCCACCTGAGACTGGTACATCTGAACCAACACTTTGCTCTGCCTGAGCACACAGGAGAGACAAAGTCTCTTTTCTCCTCAGCTTTCTCACTCACCACCAATGCTCCTGACCTGGGAGATCCTCAGAACACTTCCATATATGCCTGGCTTCGCGGTTTCCTTACAAGTGGGGGGAAGGCTGAAGATGTGGGGACTAGAGGGCAGAATAAATAGCCCATTGGCTGTGGACGTGCAGCATGAAGGGGGCAACGGTTATGCTACCAGCCCCTCCCAATTTTCCAGAGTGGGTGGGGGAACGGATACCACTGAAAATAGGATGGAATTACGAAAAGCACACACATGGTGAAACATCAGACACATTTATAAAAGGTCCACCTTATTCCTTAACAGTAGGGTACTTTAACTGCTGCTTTCTTGCCCAGAGACTTGGGTCCATCAGGCCCTGAGTCACCATCCCGCCTGCCCCACTCCACACCCAGGCCTCTGTCCTCTTGTCCTGGTCCCTACGGGTCTGCAGCTGCACCGAGGTTTACCCTGGAGAATGGAGGCCTGGGCCTTTTGCCGGGGACACGGGCCATACTTGAGCTGTTCAATGTCCTTCTCGTATCGTCTCAAAAGCTCTTCTTTTCTCTGCAGCTGGTTCTTGAGTAGGGTGATCTTATCAAACACCAGGTACAGGTCTCTTTGTCGAAGCTGGTAGACTCTCTCCCTCTCTTTTGGGGAGAGGTGTTTCATGGACACGTGACCTGACATACCTTTGATGTTCATCAAAGTCCCGAGGGTTTTGCTCATGTCCATGTACTACGAGAAAGCATTTCGCAGGTAAGAGGCCTGGCCCAAGACCGCTGGTGGCCACTTTGAGGAGGCAAACGTCTAATTCTGTTTCATTCATTTTCTGCAGTTGCAGAGAAGAAACACATGCTTTGCAAATGAGTGCATTTGGGGTTCTTAGTACGACTTTCATTTTCCCCCGCATCCATTTACACTATGCCTTTTTGAGAATTGGGGGGAAGTGGGGAGGGGGAATGACAACAGACATAAACATTCATTCTTACTACCCAGTCTTGCAAGGAATTGGGCTCTGCAATTTCCAGCCCATGCTGGGATAGGAGATGGGTCTCGTGGAGCTACTGTAACAACTAAAATGTATGTGGAGTTGATGTTTAAACTACCTGCAGGGCACGCAGGTTTGGACAGGAGGGGACTGATGCTGGGTATACCTACCAGCTTTTCACTAAGATCTAAAGCGTCAGCCACATCCATTTTCCTTAACTTCTCAGAGACCATGATGGACCCTGGGCTGGAAAGGCCATTTTGAGGCTGAAATTAAAAAAAAAAAGAAAAACTCTCTTGGCATTCCATTATGATTTTCTACATCCAGAAGAATAACCCAAAGAATAATGGAAGAACTGGAAAGATACTAAAGAATAATTTGAGAGAGTTAATTTTTTTAACATCTTTATTGGAGCATAATTGCTTTACAATGGTGTGTTAGTTTCTGCTGTATCAAAAAGTGAATCACCTATACGTATCCATATATCCCCATATCCCCTGCCTCTTGCGTCTACCTCCCACCCTCCCTATCCCACCCCTCTAGGTAGACACACAGCACCGACCTGCTCTCCCTGTGCGATGCAGCTGCTTCCCACGAGCTATCTATTTTACCTTTGGTAGCGTGTGTGTATATATATGTCCACGCCAAGAGAGTTGGTTTTAAATCCATTCTGACTCTGTGAACTGCTTTCTATATGACTGTGTTCCTACCCCTTCAGAGCACGACTGCCTTTGAAATGATGCATCACTTGTGCCGTTCTTTGGCCACCGTCTCGTCTGTCTTCCCTTTAGGCCAGTGGTTCTCAACCGGGGGTGACTCTGGCCACCATACCCCCTCCAGGACATTTAGCAATGCCTGGACACATTTGTGGGTGTCATAATTGCTGCTGGCGTCTAGTGGGTAGAGGACAAGGATGCTGCTAAACACCCCACGATGCATAGGGCAGTCTCCCAAACAAAGAGTTACCTGGCTCAAAAAATCAGTACCGCTGATGTTGAGAAGACAAGCTCCAGAAAAATGGGGACCATGCGGCTTTTGCTCACTATCTCCCTCCTTGTGCCCAGCATGGCACCTGGCACCGAGTGGTGCATAGTGGGCATGTTTGTGGAATGAACGAATGAAGGTTAAGTGGAAAATAGCCTCCCTCCTTTTTATTAAAGGAATCTCATTTCTGTGCAGCAGAAACCATACCCTCACAAAATTTGGCCCAACCTTCTCCTAGCTCTGGAACCTGGTGGGTGGGCATCACTTCAGACCCTTTCCAGAGACAATGCAGATAGTGTTTGCAGCTGCATCTCCCTAAGACCCCAACCAGCCAGCTGGCTGCTGGAAGCCCAAATGACTGCATGGAATGGCCACCAGTCTGAATAGGTTACCCGATCTGAACGACTACAAATAACCATAATAAGCCTCCTTAAAAAATAAATTGGCTTTTAATGCTTGCCATGAGCATCTCTTAGCCCTAGCATTTGTTGGCACTACCCTGAAAACCTCTGAGATTAAAAACAAAACAACTAAAAAACTATAATGGCCCCCAAAGTGACTGTGATAGATAAGAGTGGACATATTTGTCTATGTATCTATGGAGATGAGAATAAAAGAGGGTATCTGAAGATGACAATAAACCGGGCAGATCTGCTGCAAAAAGAACCTGAGATGCTGCTCAGTGTCTTCAGCTACCCTGAGCTGCATCCTCTGTACCTCTCCAGACGCTCCCTCTTTTCCTGAGGGGAGGGTCACTAAGGAAGAGCCTGGGCTACAGGATCCAAGCACACAGTCCCCACCCAGTCTCTGCAGGCTAGCAGACACACCACCAGGGACACACCCCTGGTGTGTCTTCAATCATTATTCTGTGACCTTGGGTGAGGTACTTGACCTCCTGAAGCCTTAATTTTTCTTATCTGTTAAATGGGGACAATAATAGTAACTATGACACAAGGCTGCTACGATGGTTCAATGACATAAGGCATGGAGCCGGCTGAGCTCAACGCCTGGCACACAGTAAGCAGTTCACAGATGTCAGCTATTCTTCCTCCTGCTCTTTCATTTAATTACTGCCAACCTTGGAGGATTGAGAGTTAGGAGGTTTCCTGTTCTGTGGTGTCAGTGGTGGGATGAGGGCTTGTTGCCAAGGAGAAGGTCTTGGAAGTAGGACCATCAGGACGTGAGATCCAGCTGAGCTCCCCACCTGGAGACGGTCCCTCTACTCCCAACCTCAGAGAAGGAAGGTTCGATTTTATCAGGAAGACCAACAAGTTTCTGAAGACTCACATCTCTAGACGTGTGAGCAAATGTCTAGAAAAATTGTAGGAGAAAATGCTGGTACAGAGAGGATGGCTTTATTATGTTTTCCAAAAGCTGGTTTAGACCAGCTGCCGCAGCAAGCCACGCTGGCCTGAGCTGTCCATTGTCATGTGTCAGTCAAACACCCGATCAAACATCCATTTAGGATACAGGGCACTTTCAACCTAACAATCAAAGTACTTCTGAAAATCCTGGAAAACACAAACTATGCTCCCTAAGAAAGGAAGGTTTTCTTGGATAATACTCTTTATATACTGTTTGACAATAATAACTATCATCTATTAAAGTGCTCGCTATGAGCTAAGCACTGGGATAAGCACTTTACATAATGATCTCCTTTAATTTTTCCATCATCATTTTACAGCTGGGAAATTGAAGTCCCAGAAAGGTTAGGAGGCTGCCCAAGGTCACAGAGCTTGCAGAGCTGGGATTAGGACACAGGTCTCTGATTCTAGAACTTGTGTCTTCTTAATCATCATGGCTCCCTTCTGCTGCCCTTTATGTGTTCATGTTTTTCAGTTTATAGCAAAAAGCAAATGTTAGGCAAGCTCATGACATACTGTTGTACATTAGCTTGTTGGATATTTTCTGCAGAATATAACATGTGATGTGAAAAGGAGGGCCCAGAGATTGACCTGGCCAGCATCAGTGCAATGCTATATCATGCTGTACATGATGGCAAGCCGCCTTTCTATTCAAACATTGGATCGGTGGTACGGCCAGGCACCGACCAGTCCATACAGGTGCCAGCCCATCAGGGAGGACCTGGCCTCGAACCAATGATGTATACAGTGGTGCCAGGGCACACGGCTAGTGTCTGTCCTCATGCCCACCCTCCCCACGTGTCAGTCAATGCAGAGACAAAGTTTCTTTGGTTACCGTTCCGATCTCTACTCTTGAAAAAGTTGGCAAGTCAGGTTTTACATCCAATATTTTCCGAACATTTTTTTCCATCCCGAGGGTCTTTAAGTCTAGAAATGATCCATCCATGTGGTCCTTATGATCTATAAAAGACATAATTTACACTCAAAAGAAAGGCTCAGGAAGAAGTTACTGCATGTAAAAGTCACAGCTGCTATTTACTGGACACTTACCACAGGCCAGTACTAATGAGCTCACCATCCTCCCTTGGCAGGTGAGGCATCGAGGCCCAGAGAGGTGACATGACTTGTCCAAGGCCACACAGCTCATATGAGGCTGCAGCCTCCCAGGGCGGGGGCACTGAGGGGGAACCTTTGGCCACAGGTGTGAGGATGGACTTGAACCCAGGCTTCTGTGTCCTAGCCCAGGGCTCCACCCAGCAGCAAGCTTGGCTCCTTGAAAGCCCTATTCCCTCTAAACACGGTATTTATCCTGGGAAGTTCCCCAAGGTTGGTTCATAGACGGACAGCATCCGTCTATGAAAAAGTCCCAGGGGAGGCGCCATCATTCACCTGGTGTGATCACGGCTTGGCTGAGGCCCCACTGGGCGTGGGCATGCGTGGGTATGCAGAGTTGGAGGGGATGGCGTGTCAGAATGGAAGAGGTGGTTGGGTGAATGATGCCTCCCCCGCAAAGATGTCTGGGTCCTAATCCTTAGAGCCTATGAACATTACCTGACAGGGCAGAAGGACCTTTGCAGATGTGATGAAGGTAAGGATCTTGAGATGCGGGCTTATCCTGGATTAGCTGGGGGGACGCAATATAGGTGCATGGGTTCTTACAAGAAGCAGACACAGGGAGTCTGACTACAGACAGACAGAGACGGTGATGTGACAGAAGCAGAGAGTTGAAGGTGCTCCTCTGCCGTGAGCCAAGGAAAGCGGGGAATTTTTATTTCCTCGCCTTTTCCAGTCTAGAGACTAGAAAAGGCAAGGAAACGGATTCTTTCCTAGAGCCTCCAGAAGGAACCAGCCCCTTGCCTTTACCTTAGTGAAACTGATTTTGGACCTTTGGCCTCCAGAACTGTAAAAGAATAAAGATGAGTTGTGTTAAGCCCCTAAGTTTGTGGTAATTTGTTAGAACAGCCATAGGAAACTAATATGGGGGGGTGAAGGCAGGAGGTAGGATGAAAGGTGGGGAAATGCAGTGCATGTTCTGGAAGAGCTTAATTGGGTTAGAGCAGATGATGGGGGAGGGGAGGAGTAGAGGGAAGAGTTGGGATGGAAAGATGAGTTCAGTTTGTGGCCAGCCTAGAACTGTAGCCTAAAGAGTATAAACTTGATTTAAACATCACTGAAATGTCACGAGTGTGACCTGTGTGCCCGGCCCTCTGCCAAGTAATCAACGCATCACCCCACTGTATTGTCCCGCCATCACCTCCTTTTACACATGAGGCGGTCGGGCTCTGAGACCTGTGGCTGCTGGACGCCACACAGCTGGCAAATGGCTGAGCCAGGGCTTGGGATCACAGTGGTGTGACTCCAGGGTCTGAGTCACTGCTATTTCAGCTTCTGATGGAGCAGTGAGTTGGCTTAATGAAGGGTGATTTTTTTTTTCAGAAAAATAACCGGGATGTATCAGAGACGAAGGAGCCAGCAACATTTCTCAACTGCAGCATTCTCGACGTGTTGGGCGGGACAGTCCTCGCTGTGGGAGCCGTCCTGGGCACCGTAGGACGTTTAGCAGCATCCCTGGCCTCCACCTACGGGCTGCCAGGAGCATCACCCACCCAAGCTGTAATTATCAAAGATGAGAGGGTTTCAAGAAAGCAAACCGAGAGGGTTGGGTAGGCCAGAGAGAACATGGCGGGGGGAGCAAGTTGGGGCTTCAGTGCAGGGGGGCCACGTCAGTTGCCAAAGAGGCAAAGACAATGTGGGAAGTTGGTGGTGAGCACACAGGGTGTAATGCACTTCAAGGTCTTAGTGGGACAGGAGTACAAGCAGTAGAAAAGGAGCTAAAGAAGCAGTGGTCCCAGTGAAGATGCACCAGCTTGAAGCGCATGTTTGATGACGAAGGAGAAAGATGGAGTGGGAGGCTGTAGACGCTGAAGAAGGAGGTCGTGATTCAGGAGCTTGTGCACAAGGTGGTCTGGGAGGGAGAGAGAAGGGGAGACTCAGGGAGGGAAGAGCTGCATTTGGAAAGAGAACGTAGTGAGGGAAGATGGAGGGAAAGGAGGAAAGGTGGGTGTGGAGAGAGACAGGAGGGGAGCTGAATAGGCTCGTGCCTGGGCCCTTGACCTCTGACAATGCCACTTGCTGAGAATTTCCAGCTTGGAAGAGTGAGAATAATAATATTATAATAATAGCTATTCAGTATTAACCACTTGCCGTGTGCCAGGCACCATGCCAGAAGTTTAACACGTGATATTTTCTGATCATTACAAACAGCCCAGCAAGGAAATGTGTTTGCATTTATAGGTGAGACACAGATGCCCAGCAAGGTTAAGCTATGGAGCTGGTAAGCAGTAGGATCAGAATTCAGACCTAGGTCTCTCATTCTCTTTTTAGAGAGACTAGAGGCTGGAGAGTGAAGGGCTGGGCTGGCTTATGTGAAGGGTGCGTGAGGAGAGGGGCACTGGGTGGATCCCGAGATGGCAGAGATGGGTGATGCAGACTTGGGCTGTTGGAAAGAGGGATTTTCTTCTCTGGGAGAAGCAGCAATTCTTGATTATAGTTCTGGTTACAAAATTTACACATGCCTGTTACACAAATCCAAACAGGGCAGAAACCCATAAAGTGGAAAGTGTCCCCCCGCTGTATCCTCAGTGGCCGGCACACAGTAGGGCTGCAATAAATAGTTGTTGAACGACTGAGGGAAAGTCAAGGCTCACGCAGTCTTATCATGCTGGGATAATACTCTCAACACTTTTATGTCTTTTCCTCCAGATTTCTCCTGTGGTTGGATATTGGCATTTGAAAAAAAAAAAAAAAAGAAAAAAAAGGGGAGAACACTGTGCATATTGTATTACAACTCTCTTTTTTTTCACATAAAAATACTGCGTATCTTGGATATCTGAGAAAGAGCGATTTTCTATGTATGCAGGGAATCCTTTTATCTGCAACAAAGTCTTGCAGAAATAGACACAATCAACTGAGCTTGCAAAGATAAATGTAAAAAGTCCTTTCTTTCCCTTATCAAAAGAAGCTGAGAAACCAGGCAGGAGGAGAGGGGAGCTGACTTTTTAGGTCCTCCTTACATGTTTCCTGTCTTCCAGTGGGACCACACAGTAATCCTTCACCAATCAGATTTTTTTTTTTTTAGGTTGCAGCTTTTTTATTTTTTAATTGAGATATAGTCAATGTAAAATATTGTATGTTTCAGGTGTACAACATAGTGATTCACAATTTTTAAAGATTATATTCCATTTATAGTTATTATAAAATATTGGCTATGGGCTTCCCTGGTGGTGCAGTGGTTGAGAGTCTGCCTGCTAATGCAGGGAACGCGGGTTCGGGCCCTGGTCTGGGAGGATCCCAAATGCCGCGGAGCGACTAGGACCGTGAGCCGCAACTACTGAGCCTGCGCGTCTGGAGCCTGTGTTCCGCAACGAGAGAGGCCGCGATAGTGAGAGGCCAGCACACCACAATGAGGAGTGGCCCCCGCTTGCCACAACTAGAGAAAGCCCTCGCACAGAAACGAAGACCCAAGACAGCCAAAAAAATAAATAAATAAACAAATGTGGGGTTTAAAAAAAAAAAAGAAAAAAAAATTAGGAAAAAGTGAAATTAAAAGAAATATATTGGCTATATTCCCTGTGCTGTAAAATATATCATTGTAGCTTATTTATTTTATACATAGTAGTTTGTACCTCTTTTTTTTAAATTGGAGTATAGCTGCTTTACGATGTTGTGTTAGTTTCAACTGTACAGCAACGTGAATCAGCTCTATGTATTCATATATCCCCTCTTTTTTGAATTTCCTTCCCATTCTGGTCACAAAAGGATGGAACGCTTCGTGAATTTCCGTGTCATCCTTGCACAGGGGCCATGTTAATCTTCTCTGTATTGTTCCAATTTTAGTATATGTGCTGCTGAAGTGAGCACGGTAGTTTGTTCCTCTTATTTCCCTACCTCTAACTTGTCCCTCCCCCTTTCCCGCTCCCCACTGGTAACCACTAGTTTGTTTTCTATATCTGTGAGTCTATTTCTTTTTTTCTTATATTCACTAGTTTTATTTTTTAGATTCCACATAAAAGTCATATCATACAGTATTTGTCTTTCTCTGTCTGACTTATTTCACTAAGCATAGTACCCTCCAAGTCCATCCATGTTGCTGCAAATGGCAAAATTGCATTCTTTTTTATGGCTGTGTAGTATTCCACTGCATATATATATAGATATAGATATAGATATAGATATAGATATAGATATAGATATAGATATATCACATCTATTTTTGGGGGGTGGCCACACCATGCAGCTTGTGGGATCTTAGTTCCCCAACCAGGGACTGAACCTGGGCCGTAGCAGTGAAAGTGTCAACTCCTATCCACTGGACCGCCAGGGAATTCCCTACTGCATCTTCTTTATCCACTCATCTGTTGATGGGCACTTAGGTTGCTTTCATGTCTTGGCTATCGTATATAATGCTGCTATGAACATTGGGGTGCATGTATCTTTTTGAATTAGTGGTTTTCATTTTAGGGGAATAAATACCCAGGAGTGGAATTGCTGGATCATATGATAGTTCTATTTTTAGTGTTTTGAGAAACCTTCAAACTGTTTTCCGTAGTGGCCACACCAATTTACATTTCCACCAACAGTGTACAAGGGTTCCCTTTTCTCCATATCCTCACAAATAACAGTTGTTATTTGTGTTCTTTTTGGTGACAGCCATTCTGACAGGTGTTAGGTGATATCTTAACCAATCAGATCTTTAGTAGTGACCCCAATCTCCTGGGCTGCTCATGACATGATCCAACAATAGTTACTCAACCTGGATTTCCCTGAGGGATTTATTCCAGGATTTTACAGACCTAGCTCGTTATGTGCGTTTTATCCCTTAGGACAATATTTTAAAAGGCAGGTAGTATGGTGGTTCAGAGCAGGGGCTTTGAGGTCAGAGGGACCTGGATGGAGTCCCAGCTTTACCACTCGGCAGCTAGGAAATGCAGCCCATTGTCAAGAGCCGAGGAAGAAGGCCTGGGAAGAGAACTGAGTGCTCACGGCTAAGAAAATCTGACTAGCTGTCAAATAGAGATGCGGCAGGGGTCACAGGTAAAGGCACCTCGGCGTGAGTAAATCAAACTGCCCTGCCTGTGTGCATACCCATCTGCTTGCCATCCACATTTAGTTCACATTAAATCAACAAGTATTCAAGGCTGATGTGGATGGCAGCTACCGTTTCCTAAGGCTTATGTGTGACCCCATGATTTGGGTACCACGTCGTTTAATCCTCACAACTACCTGGTGAGATCTTAACCCCATTTTATAACCAAGTAAACAGAGGCAGACAGAAGTCGAGACCTGCTCACACAATGAGTGAGCGCACACTTGAGAGTCACACCTTAGCAGCTGGTCTCCAAAGCCTGAACTCAGAATTATTCGCTCTAATGCAAATGGGGCTTTGCTGGGGTGAGGCCCGCGGTGCGCATCAGACACCCTTCACTCCAGGGAATGAAACTCTCAGGTTTGTCTCTGTTCAAGTTAACGACAGAATCTGTCCTCTAGGAACTGGGCATGTACCTGGTACCCGTCTGGATCTTCGGAGGGCATGTGGGGTCACAGAAAAAACACAAGTGCCAGGATCACAACGACCTCAGTTTGAGTCCTGACCCTACCATGTACCAGCTGTGTGACTTTGAGCAAGTTTCTTAATGTTATTGATACTCAGTTTCCTTACTTGCAAAATAAAGACGACAATAGTACCTGGCTCATTGGGCTGTTGGAAGATGAAAGTACACAGTACATGTAAAACAACTAACACAGTGACAAGTACCGAGGAGGAGTTAAACAAACCATGGTTCCTACCCTCCTCTTAGGAACTGTGAACACACAAGGCTCTTAGGACTGCTTGTGTATGGTGATGAGTGACTGGGGATCCCCTGCTGGCCTCAGTAATGGGAAGTACCTTGAATCACTTATCATGGTGGACTAACACATAAAGAGTTTTTGAGCCAGCTTCTTTTTTTTTTTTTTTTTTACGGTACGTGGGCCTCTCACTGTTGTGGCCTCTCCCGTTGCGGAGCACAGGCTCTGGACACACAGGCTCAGCGGCCATGGCTCACGGGCCCAGCTGCTCCACGGCATGTGGGATCTTCCCGGACCGGGGCACGAACCCGTGTCCCCTGCATCGGCAGGCGGACTCTCAACCACTGCGCCACCAGGGAAGCCCCTGATGGCTTAATTTCGCAACCCATGTTTCTTTACGGGAATGTATGACTAGATTTAGAGGCAGAGGCTTCAGTGACTCCTGAAGCCTGGGGATGGGACAGTGCACACATTGCTTGGCCCCACTATTACTAGGATAGAGATCATGGTCTTTCCTTGTTTTAGTTCTGATTTTGAAGAACAGCTAGAACCGTGGGCCACATCTCTCTTGGTTTCACGCACACTCAGACTCTGCCATGATTACAATGACAGTAATACAGGGGTTGGGGAGGGGCTGGGTTGCCGGGAGCAATGCAGCGCCCCTGTTCTCTATGCTATCGATGAGGGGCAGGCACTTACAGAAAAGTTCATCTGGATTTTGCCTTTTTTTTTTTTTTAAACTTTTTTTTTCTTAAACCCCACATTTGTTTATTTATTTATTTTTTTGGCTGTCTTGGGTCTTCGTTTCTGTGAGAGGGCTTTCTCTAGTTGCGGCAAGCAAGGGCCACTCTTCATCCCGGTGCGCGGGCCTCTCACTATCGCGGCCTCTCGTTGCGGAGCACAGGCTGCAGACGCGCAGGCTCAGTAGCTGTGGCTCACGGGCCTAGCTGCTCCGCGGCATGTGGGATCCTCCCAGACCAGGGCTCGAACCCGTGTCCCCTGCATTAGCAGGCAGACTCCCAACCACTGTGCCACCAGGGAAGCCTTGCCTTTCTTTTTAAACACGTTTAAAAGAAATTCACACCACCTTCTGGATTACCTTAGACATATCCTGGCTGGGGTTGCTTAATCACCAGAGTTGAAAATCACTCCTCTATTGTCATTCATTATTGTAAGAATGTCAAATTTGCGCAGCCTCTCTGGAGAGCGCTTTGGCAAGTAGTATCAAGGATAAATGTTGGAGTTTCCCAGGTGTGGCCCTGGGCTCTCCCTTCTCATTCAATACTTTCTTCCTAGTGATACCATTCACACGTATGGCTTTAATCACCATCCATCCATCCACCCGTCCATCCATCCCATCTGACTAAGCACCCGCTATGTGGCACATGTTCTTCTGGGTTCCAGGGCCACATCACTGATACGGTTGGATATCCAGGGTGACAGCTGCGTCCTTGGCACCTCACTTTGGATGTCTACAGGCACCTCACACTCATCTTCCCTCTCAAACCTGGTCCTCCTGTGGCATTCTTTACTCTGGATTTTAGTGAAGGAACCACATCTGTACTTTTAACACAAGCCAGAAACCTGGAGACCTGTAGCCCCCTTTCTCTCCATCACTTCCCTTCTAGCCATATCTAACTCCATCACTGAGGCCTGTTGATTCATCTCTTAAATGCCCCTGGAATCTTCTCTCTTGCTCCGTCCCCTCCATTGCCACAGTGAGGGCCACCATCGTGTCTTGTGACAGCCTCCTAACTGCTCTCCCGGGGTTCTGTGCTGGCCACCTTCCTGTACGTTTTCCACTCGTGGCCAAGATGACTGTCTCCAAATGCAAGCCTGTTCCATCAGTTCCTTACTTAAAACCTTTCGTGGGCTTCTCTCTGCTCTCAGGTTAAAGCAGAGCTTCTTACCAGTGCTCTGCAAGCCCCCGGCCACACCATGATACAGCCCCTGTGGACCTCCTTCACCAGTCCCTGCCCTCCGCCTCCATTTCTTTTAGTCCCGTGAGTTTTCCATGCTTCCTGCGATCCCACCACGCTGCTCCCTCCACCCAGAATGCCCTCCCCTCCCCTCTTTGGCAAATAACTCCTATGCACCCTGCAGGTGCCCTGCCATCCCTGACCAGGTCAGAGCCCTGCACTTCTCCTTCAAAGCAACTGTCATGATTAAAGTTTTACATGTGAGTGATTTTTCAGTTAATGCCCCACCCCTATTCCTCCCTGAGACCCTAAGATCTACAAGTGCAGGGAGAGTGCCTGTTAGTTCCCCAATATTTTATTATGAAAGATTTCAAATGTACAGTGAAGAGGGAGGAATTTTACAGCCAACATCCATATACCCCATAACCTGAATTCTACCTGTTTCTGACCCCATTATATTTCCAACCTGCACTGTGCCTGGTATCTAGGAGGCCTGCGATAAATCTTTGTTGAATGAAAGTGATTCATATCCTTCCACATCTAGGATGATAAAGATAAGATGAACAGGTATGTGTGAATAATATTTATGTCAGCCTCATCTATTAAGTGTGAAAAACTGGAAGCAACTTAAATGCCCATTATAGAGGACTGGCTAAATAAATTACGGTACACCCTTCAGAATGGGGTTCCTTGCCATCAGTGACAGCGATGATGTAGATCTGTGTGTATTGACATGGAAGGGTGCTCCAGATGTACTGTTAGGAATGAAACTAAAGGAAATTGGGTATAATATGACATTATTCTTTTGTAAAGTTAAAAAATCAATACACGTGGATAGGTAGTGCCTATTTTATGCCAGGTACTATTTTAAGTACTTTACATGTATCAATGCATTTTAATCCTCACAAAAATCCTACGGGGTGAGTATTCCCTATTATCCCCATTTTACAGGTAAAGAAACAGGCACAGAGAGGGGAAGTAACCTGCCTAGAATCACACAGCTCTTTCCATGGGAAAATGCCCTGGAAGTTCCACACAAAATATGATCGTAGTGACGATACCAAACGCTAGCGAGGATGTGAAGCAACAGGAACTCTCATTCATTGTTGGCGGGAACGCAAAACAGCCACTTTGGAAAAGAGTTTTGTGGTTTTCTTAAAAACTAAACGTACTCTACGGACTTCCCTGGTGGCCTAGTGGTTAAGAATCCGCCCGCCAATGCAAGGGACACAGGTTCAAGCCCTGGTCTGGGAAGACCCCACATGCCACGGAGCAACTAAGCCTGTGTGCCACAACTACTGAGCCTGTGCTCTAGAGCCCGTGAGCCACAACTACTGAGACCGTGTGCCACAACTACTGAAGCCTGCGCACCTAGAGCCCATGCAACGCAACAAGAGAAGCCACTGCAATGAGAAGCCCGTGCACCACAAGGAAGAGTAGCCCCCGCTTGCCGTAACTAGAGAAAGCCCGTGCGCAGCAATGAAGACCCAATGCAGCCAAAAATAAATAAAATAAAATAAATTAATTAAAAAAAAAAACTAAATGTACTCTAACCACACGATTCAGCAACCGCGCCCTTGGTATTTACTCAAAGAAGTTGAAAACATGTCCACACAAAACCCTGCATGTGGACGTTTATGGCAGCTTTATTCATAACTGCCAAAACTTGGAAGCCACCAGGATGTCCTTCAGTAGGTGAATGGATAATGGAATATTATTGGGCACTTAAAAAGAAAAAAAGAGCTATCAAGCCATGAAAAGACTTGGAGGAAATGAAAATGCATATTACTAAATAAAAAAAACTAATCTGAAAAGTTGTATGATTCCAACTACATGATATCCTGGAAAAGGCAAAAACTATGGCGACGGTAAAAAGATCTGTGGTTGCCAGGGGCTGCGGGGGGGCTGGGAGGGAGCACAGAGGATTTTCAGGGCAGTGAAACTATTCTTTTTTTGGGGGGGGATAGGTTCTTTTATTTGGAATAAAAATGTCCAGTTTTGAAAAGAAAAGACGTTATCTTAAAAACTTAAGTCCTCAAACCACAGGTTTCCCCATGACGAGTTGAATTCCTGAACACTGCAGAGGGATTACTGGAGATGTTGATTACTTAAGGCACTAATAGGAAGGCACTGAAGAACAGCAGGGCCAGGCTTCAATCAGACAAACATGCGCTGCCATGGAGGAATTGCATAGGCTGGCTCTGAAGTTGGCTTCTCCTTTGCTTCTTTTTATTTTGTTAAACTTGTAGCTTTACTTTCCTCAGTTTCTAGAATATCAGTTTCTAGATATTTGGGTTTATGGGTTATCATCATTTTGCTTTATTACCACGTCCCTGATCTGTAACTTCACCCACCCCACTTCCCCTCTATGGACTCCACAGGTGGCTTTTAATGAATTCTGCGTACTTTCTGTTACTGTGTAGTTACAGAGTGACCTGAGAAGTGAAACTCATAAATCGAGTTGACCTAATACCAGGGCTTTGTGCACAGAATCCACCAATCTGCTCAGAGATGGCCTGATCTGAACCACATCCCCCGCCGTGCTCCCTGGCTTCTGCTTAGGGCAGTAGATTTGGGATCAAAGGCACCTTCAGGACTGGACCATCTTCCCGGTGGAGCATTGTGATTTACAGGGCCTCTGGGTCCTCCCCGGGGTGGGCCTCATTATTGGTGGACCTGCTGGTCTCAGGACTTAATGAAGCTCAGGTTGTTGATGTCTCATCGCAGAAAGAATTCAGTGACAGACAAAGTGATAGGTAAGACGTGGACTTATTTAGAGAGAAACACACTCCACAGACAGAGCGTGGGCCATCTCAGAAGGCGAGAAAGGCCAGGGCAGGGAAACGATTCTGTATGATATTATAATGGTGGATACATGTCATCACACATTTGTCCAAGTCCAAACCCATAGGATGTACAACACCAAGAGTGACCCCTACACAGCACTGTAAATCAACTACACTCCAATAAAATTAAAATGAAAAAGAGTGAACCCTAATATAAACCATGGACTTTGGGTGATTAGGACGTGTCAATGTAGGTTCATCAGTCCTGACAACTGTACCTCTCTGGTGCTGATGCTGATAAATGGGGGAGGCTGTGTATGAGTGGGGACAGGGGGTACCTGGGAAATCTCTGTATCATCCTCTCAATTTTGCCATGAACATAAAACTGCTCTAAAAAACGTCTCTACTCTATATATGTATATATATGGTTACTTCTGAGAGAGATTTAGCATAATTTCGATTTTTCCTTTTGCCACTGTCACGTCTCATTTTTCTCCAGTAATCACGTCTCACTTGTGTACTTTTTTCCAGGAACACTGCTTCTCAAGTGGTGAAGCAAAGTGAAGTCTGGAGAAGGGAACACTTGGCCACATACCTAAGAAGCCTCCCTCAATAGATGTCCCATCGTGATCAGATTCAATGCAATATTTCAGTCATGTAACTATGTGAGAAAAGAGTTTCAATCACCTTTGTCGGAGCTGGAGAACTGGATCCCCACCTCGTGGAGGAGATGCTCCGTTTCCTCCAGCCAGGACAGTGACAGGCGCAAGATGTCCAGTGCCACCTTCTGGAGCCCTGAGACAGGTGGGCTCACCTGCAGGTGCTGTAGGAGGTCGACCTCCTTCTTCAGCTCATTGCTAGAGCAAGACATTGTCATGCACGCCTGGAAAGAGATGAGGTCGTGAGGAGCCCGGGCACCATCGCCAGAAATACCACCTGACGGTTGTGACCCACACAGAGCAGTGTTCTTGACGGGCCCGTGAAGCAGGCAGAGCCGTATGTTGGCCGCCCTGTGACGGCCCAGTTTTACTTCCCTTTTTCGGGGGGCGGAAGGAAGGAGGCAGCTTTTATTTCACGTGCACTCTAATTGGGACTCTGGATGGACAAATAGACCCTTTGTTTAGGTTTAGGCAATTCCAAAGCCAAATTGCCAAGGACGATTTGGCTGAAAGGAGAAGCAAATTTGGTTACAGAATTCCTGCTGAGATCAACACACAAGCTGGTCATAAAGTGCGGTTTCCTGATTTGAAAGAGTGCTGACAAGCCAACATTTGCCCAGACTCCCCAAATAGTAGCTGCATATTTCCAGAGAAAGCAGAAGCAGCTGCCTGATGTGATAAGCTGGATCCCTGCGTGGGGGCCATGAAGTGGGGGCTCTGCCAGACCCTCTGGTCCAATAAGGGTAAGAGCAGCCTTCCACTGCTGGGACAGAAAAGAAAACTGCAAATAAAGAGCAGAAGGTTTCTTTGGTTTCTCTGGAAATAACACGGGGCTGTTTTTTTTCCCCCGGGGTCTGGGGCCTCCCAAAGGCAGTACTTGGAGTGTGTCGGGCAGCTTCTCCTTGGCCACACCAAGTTCACCTGGGAGGCATTTCTGGAGGTCCTTTGTTTTCTGATCTCAAACAGATTTCTCCAACAAGAGAAAAGGTGGACTAAAAGCAGAGCTGGACAATTTCCTGAACAAGGAGCACAAAAATGAGACACAGGGGACATTTGAGGAATGGAGAAGGGGGCACCTGGCAACTGTCTAAGGATGTCTTCAGCTTCTTGATGTTCTGGGTGATTTCCTCCTCTTTGCAGCTGCTGAGCTGGGTCTCCTTCTGCAGGGTCCGCTTTTGCTGCCAAACGTTGCTATTGTCCTCTGTGACCCTGCTGCTCTTTTCTGGTAACTGGTGAGAAAAAGAAAAAAAAAAAAGATTTAAAATGCAGGGTGGGGCTTCCCTGGTGGCGCGGTGGTTGGGAGTCTGCCTGCCGATGCAGGGGATGCGGGTTCAAGCCCTGGTCTGGGAAGATCCCACATGCCGCGGAGCAACTGGGCCTGTGAGCCACAACTACTGAGCCTGCGCGTCTGGAGCCTGTGCTCCGCAACAAGAGAGGCCGCGATAGTGAGAGGCCCGCGCACCGCGATGAAGGGTGGCCCCTGCTCGCCGCAACTGGAGAAAGCCCTCGCACAGAAACGAAGACCCAACCCAGCAAAAATTAATTAATTAATTAATTAATTAAAATGCAGGGTGGCTCTGGGGGGAGGGGACCTGGAGGGCTTCAGCTTAAGCTCGGAGGAGGGAGGTCCTGGTGTGTTTTGGGGTTGGTTCTGGAGCGTGGATATTGGCTCTGTTACCGGGGCATGTTTCCCAGGATCAGAGATGGTGTTTTAAGAGCCAAAGGCCTGTCATGTGGCCACGAGTGTGTTCTAGATTCTTCTGCATTCTGGGAGGGATTCATCACGCTGAGCCGGATGCTGTGGGCTCCTAAAAAGGAGGTCGTCCGAGAGAAGCCCGTGGTGTGATCTTGTGACCCGCGCGCTGACACCCAGGATTGGAGAGGATAAACGGAAGGATAATAAGGCATCGTTACAGCCAGAGGCCCACCCTCACTGCCATCTGCCACTTCAGGAGGAACGAGCGAGCGAGGACGCACTGTCCATGCTGAGGCCGCCCCTTTCCTCGCGGGGCTAACGGAGGTTCACCGTGCGGGTCTGCCGACCAGACACAGTCCTGGGTGGTTTAATTTGATTTTCACAGAAACACTGCAAGGGAGTTTAACTGGCTTTTACTTGAAAAGCCAGGAAATCCCAGAAAATCAAAACAAATCTTTATGGTGTAGCAACAGTGTGAAAATTATGTGCCACCAACAAAAAACAGGAACATATGCTCCCAGTGTCTGGAGCCCCGGGTCCCTGAAGGAGAAAGTGGGGAAGAGAGACGAGCCTGCTGATTGGAGACGGGTTTGTCCTGGACCGGTTTCACGCGTCCGCAGGTGGCCTTGAGGACCTGACCTCTGAAGAGCTCCAGCTGCAGCACAAAGAAAGGGACGGGGATGAGGTGAGGGGCGCAGCTGCAGCGGCAAGGCGGGGGGAGGCGCCTCCGTCGCTGGGTCTGGGAGAAATCGGTGAGAAGGCTCTGCACGCCTTTAGTGGTCATTATGGGTAATTAACACCTTCACCTCTCACCGGAAGGGGCAGTGCCCACACAAGAGAGGGGGACAGCAGGTTTTAATGACTTTTCAGGTGTGCCCGCCTAACCTAGCCGACGCACACGGTCAGCACACACACGTCTCGGGCTCTCGGAAGAGCCACTTGCTGCCAATTATCCAGTGGGAAGTCCAGGGCCGGGAGCGCTCTTCCGTAATTGCTACGTTGGCACCAGGCTGTGAGATAAACATTGAGGCTGTCAGCCCGGGTAACTCGTGTCATCAGCAAGGGCGCCTGGGGAGAGAAGGAGGAGCTGCCTGCTGCCGTTTTGTGCCTTAGACCTTGTGTCCTGAAGACGACGTCTCCTGTATTCCTCTCCAGGTCCCTGGAGCCTGGTGCAGTGCCTGGCACACAGCAGGCACTCAATAAACGTTCATCGAATGCTTAGAACAGAAACACCTGTCAAGTCAGATGTTCAAAGTCCTCTCCTTCAGTTCAGCCAGTTTTTACTGAGTGCCTCCCTGATGCTGGTGTCTTCATATTACGGATGATGAAACAACGCAGTTAAATTAAGTCAGGGCTTCTAGAATGACGAGTTCAAGATGCCCCAGGCTCATGAGACTTGAACGGCAAAGAAGCCCACGTTTCTCTGGAAATTTCCCAACGTGATGGCCCTTGGCCTGGGTTTTTGGCTCACTGGCAAAATGTGGTCATGAAAGGCTCTAAAACAGAGCCCTGAAGGACCACAAGGGCCACAGAATCAATGAGAACGTGAACAGGTCCTAAGACACAGGAGTCTGCTGCACACCAGGGAGCTCTGGGAAGCCAAGTAGAGGAATTGTGACTCTCCTAAGGACACCTCTGCAGTCATCCTGCCGGAAGCCAGCCGGGTGATTGGAGGGACTCTGGGTCGTCTGCTGGTTTCATGGCCAAGGGAGGGTCCTAGCTCGCCCGAGGAAGAGGTTATGTAGAGGGCCCTGTGGGCAATGGCCCGTGTTATCACCATAGGCGCTCTACAGGACTGCTGGGTGGGGGGTGGGGGTGGGGAGGGACAGGTCTTGCTGGACGGTGGGCTGAGTCCTGTGGTCACTGGCCTGGGGAAGGGCAGGACCTCAGGCCGGGAGCGGGCTGTGGAGACAAGGGGGTGAAGCAGGAAGGCCCAGGCAGCGCAGAGAAGCCTTGTTCGTCCTTTCTCTCTCGAGTCTAGACCTGGAGGAATCTCAGTGTCTCTGAGGGTCTTCCTGGATGACCCCTGGCCAGAGCCATGACCAGGCGCTCGGCAAGTGGCGCAGATCATGCCCTCAAGGCGGGTGTTCGCCGTGGGTGCAGAGTGCCAGCAAGGTGAGGGGTAGCCCAGGTGCACGGAGGGAAGCCCAGGCTGGCGGGCTCTCTGCCTTGCTAAGGGGTCGGCACCCTGCAGGAGAAAGGACACCGGGGGTGATGGTGTGGAAGTTGGTTGAAGAGGCTTTCAAACCTGCCTGAGGGTCAGCATCGTCATTTAACTTGTGGGTGCCTCTGAAGTTCAGCGCGTGGGACAAATTCCGGTCACACTGATGGTTCAGGCTTGGATGCTACCAAACGCAAGGGCTTTGGGAGCTGGGCTGGGTGGGACGGAGGGCTCCTTTAAGGATCGTGGTTCTTAACCTTTTTTGGTGGTTTACAGATCCTTCTGAGCATCCAATGAGTGACGAGGTGGACTCAGTCTCCCAGAAAAAGAAAAGCACAAACACATACACGCAAAACGTTCTTGGTCCCCCTGGAGCCGTGGCTGCCAGGAGAGGATGCCTCGTGGAGGGGGTCCAAGATGGGCTGCCCTCGGTGGGCTGTGTTCTGGAGGGCCAGTGCCCCATCTTGGGTTCTCGTTTGCTCTCCCTTAGCCTTTGGTGGAGGCTCGTTTGCATGTTCTGGCCCTCATGTCTGTGCCACGTGTCAGAGGAAGGGCCACTGGGCCATCTTGGGTCAGAGCCCTGGGAAATGGCCCTCTCCCCACCCTGCCCACCTCCACCTGGCATAAGCTGTGGTATTCTGGGTTTTACTTTATTAGGAAAAGTGACAGGACTTCCCTGGCGCTCCAGTGGTTAAGACTCCACGCAGCCACTGCAGGGGGCATGGGTTCCATCCCTGGTTGGGGAACTAAAATCCTGCAAGCCACGCAGTTCGGCCAAACAAAACAAACAAACAGAAATGTGGCATTTCCCTGGGGACACTGACTGTAGCATCTGTTTGGGGGCCCAGAGGAAGAAAGATCGCTCTAAATGTCAGGACAAAAAATGTGAAGGAGAAAGTGCTAGAAACACCACCGGAGTCAAGAGCTCAAACCCTTCCCAAGAGGGAACCGCACAGCTGGTTCACTGGGGTGGGCCTTGAGCTGGGACTGGCTGCTTGGTCAGGGTCTCAGGCAACAGCAAACACTGGAGTGGGCAGCTTCCCAGAAGGAAAAGCCTCTTTAGTGAAATCCACGGGGACGCGGAAGCCGCACAAAGCCCTGCCCCTGAGATAAGCGGGTGAACTAAGCCAGGCCGTCTTCCTCCTCATTCATCCCTGCCGGCCGCTTGGGTGCGGGATTCCGTGGAGAGCACGGGCCCGTGAAGGGGCTCTGCAGCACGCCTACCTGACCTACTGCCCTTTCCAAATTGGCTTTAATGAGGTTTGCTCTGTTCCTCATTTCTTTCAGCTGAAGCAATTTCCTTCTGGAATCCTGCCGAAGCTTCTCTTCCACCTGAAAGGATGATGAAAGCGTGGGCTTGCTGCTAATGTGATCATCATGCCCTCTGGGGAAACTCTTCTGGGTGGGCTAATGGCAGTGGGGGAGTCCCTGAGGGGTAGGGACAGCTGCAGCCCAGCAGCAGGGGTCACAGGCATGCACAGGGTGGAGGCAAACTCACAGGGAGTTGCCCCCTACGGGAAAGGGCCGAGCTCTGCACCCGGGGCTCAACTATGTTCTACCGCACACTCCCATCCCAGCTCGGTCCCTAACAAGCCGTACGACACTCGGAAAGTTATTTCACTGCTCCGTGACTCAGTGTCCTCATCTGTCAAATGGGGATGATGATACTAGTATCACTGCATAGAGTTATTGTGGGGATTCGATGTTTGGAATAGTGCTTAAGGGCTCTGTGAGAGTGTTAAGTACTGTTGTAACCTATGAAAGGTGGACGGGAATGTCCGCCGTACAGTCTCGTTCTAATAACTCGTGATGGGTACTTGGAAATGTTATGATTGGGTTTATTATCATAACTGTTTGTCGTCACCACTTTGAGCACACTCACTGGTGGTAACCTCTCTGGAGGCTTGCTAAAGCAATGTCTATTAAGAACTGCAGCCTGCAAAGGAAGGCGTTTAAAGTGGAGAAGCTTGCCTACATTTCCCCCCTTGCTTGGGTAACAGTCAAGGCACGGTAAGCTTGGGAGTGCTCCACGCTACCCTTGGCTGGCCAGTGTAGGCCTCGCAGCTGCTCAATTCTTGGATGCACCTGCTGAGCCCTGGGCCCTGGCACTAACAGGAAATGAGGCAAACACTCGTAAATAAATGGAAAGTTTTTGTGCTGAAACAAATTCACAGGCTGTGTTTTTAGGGATCTGAAGAGGGGGATCACAGGGATGTAATAAAAGACCCAGAAAAGCCCTTAAGAGCTTTCTTCTGAGTAGTGTGGCCCAGTGGAACAGCCTCTACCCAGCTCTGTTACCTTGGAAAAGTCATCTAAGCTCTCTGGGCCTTAGTTTTCTCCCAGGTCTAAACATGCTCTGACTTCTATGTCAGCAGCCTTTTTCATATGCTGCAAAAGCCAAGTCCAGCCTTGGACTCTGCCCCTGTTTGTGTTCTGCATGAACATCCCCCGTTCCTGTCCCCAAGCCTCAGAGTCACCTTCAGCAGCCGCCCTGCTCCCTCTCTCACACTCGGGGGTCTCACGCCTGTCCTCCAACCCCTCTCAAATGCAAGCTGGACTGTGACAACTGGCCTCCTCGCCTCGAGTTTAGTTTCTTCCAGTGCAATCTTAACGGTACTGTGAGAGTTACCCTGCTATAAGGCAGCTCTGTCCAACAGAAATTTCTGCAACGGTACAGGTACTCTGAGCGAGGCTGTGTTGTCTAATACGGCAGCCACCAGCCACATCTGGGGATCGAGCACTAGAAATGGGGCTGGTGTGGCGGAGGAACTGAATTAAAATTTTATTTAATTTTCATTAATTTCAGTGTAAACAGTAGCATGTGGCTGTTTGCTATGCCAGGGTAACTGAAGTCAGACAAACCTGGAGTCAGACAAAACCGACTGTGCCATTGGGCTAGTTACTTTACTAGTAACTAGTAGCCTTGACTTTCACATCTGTAAAATGGAGAGGATGATTTCTAAATCACAGCGCTGTTGTAAAGATTAAGAGGTGAAAAGTTCAGGGTAACGCCTAGTACATGAGAAATTGTAACTATCATTTTCACCCTAATTACTGTCCACGAATGTCATTGCATCAGTCACTTGTTCAGGAGGCTTAGTAGCTCCCCACTGCCTGTGTGGTACAGAGCCCAAGCACCTGAACTAAGGCAAAACACCAAGCCAGAGATTCAAGAAGCCCCTACGAACTCTGTATGAGGTAAATAAAACTGGATCCACACCTAGATAAACCATAATAAAACTGCTGGAAATCAAGGGAAAAGACAATCTTAAAAGCAACCGGAGAAAAAGACAGATTATGCAAAGGTACAACAGTTAGGCTTACAGATGACTTCTAAATAGGAATAATAGGAGCCACAAGACAATAGTGACATATCTAATGCTGTATCTAATGTGCTGAAAGAAAAGAATTGCCATTGTAGAATTCAATACGCAGTCAAATGTGTTTTAAGAATGAAGGTTAAATATACATCTCCAGACAGACACACAGGCACATTTGAGAATTTGTCATCAGCAGAGCCACAATGAGGGAAAACATTAAAGGCTATTCTTCAGACACAAGAAAAATGAACCCAGGTGGGTGATCAGAGATGCAGAAAAGACAAGCAACAGTAAGGGTAATGTGTGGATATGATACTGACTATAGCAAAACACTAATAATGTCTTGTGGGGTATTAACTATCAAGAGGAGTTTAGAAAATGACAGCAATGGCTTATAAATCTGGAGGGGGTAAGTGAAGTTAAGGTGTTTGAAACTCATTGCACTGTCAAGGAGAAGGGCATCATTATCAACTACTATTGCCTCTTGGTAAGTTAAGAATGCAGGGCTTCCCTGGTGGTGCAGTGGTGGAGAGTCCGCCTGCCGATGCAGGGGACATGGGTTCGTGTCCCGGTCCAGGAGGATCCCACATGCTGCAGAGCGGCTGGGCCTGTGAGCCATGACCGCTGAGCCTGTGCGTCCGGAGCCTGTGCTCCGCAACCGAAGAGGCCATAACAGTGAAAGGCCCGTGTACCGCAAAAAAAAAAAAAAAAAAAAAAAAAAAAAGAATGCACATTATAGTCTTCAGGATGACTACTAAGAGAATAGTAGAAGAGTGAAAAACTTAATTAATGTGTGATTTTGGTGAGTCAAGGATGAAAGCTATTGTCTTACTATTACTAAAAGAATAGTAAAAAAGTGAAATATTTCCAAGCTAATAGAGGGGGAAAGTGGAATAAGAGAAAACCATCCACTCAGAAGGAGGCAAGAAAGGAGAGAAAAAGGAACATACCACAGATGGTACATCTGGTATTGAGCAAGAAGGTAGATTTAAACCCCAGTACATGAGTAATTACATAATATAAATGGACTAAAAGTCAAAATTGTCAAACTGGATTTTGTAAAAATGATACGCTATTTGGAAGGCATATGTCCAAACCTTAAGACAAAAATTGACAGAGAACGTATGAAAAAGATATGGCATGAAAACTCTAACAAACAGAAAGCCAGTGGTGAAGCTGAATGACAAAGGAGACGTTAAGGGAGAAACACTACTAGAGATGAAAAGGGACATTTCATGATGATCTAAAGTTTTGCTCTACAGGAAGTATTAGGATTCTAAATTTATATGCACCTAGTAACACAGCCTCAAAATATATAAAGCAAAAATCGTTCATATTAAAAGAAGAAACACACAAATGACAAACATGTTGAGATTCTTAAAAACATTCTCAATGATGGAACAAAAAGACAAAAAAAATCAATATGAGAATTTAAGTTGGAACAACATCATTGGCAAACTTGATTTAATGGATCAATTCTTTCTTAGATAATTTCACAATTAAGATCTGAAGGCAGTCTAGGGTAGTGGTTACACACAGAAGCTTTGGAGTCAGGCAGACCTGGATTCAAGTTCTGCCACAACTACTTTATGCAAGTGAACTTGGATAACTTCCTTCACCTCTGTGAGCCTCAGTTTTCCCAACTGTAAAGTGGGGTTAATACCAGTATAGACCGCATGGGGTCATTGTGAGGATGAACAGAGATGATGCAGGTGGAGTGCTTGCCCCAGAGTGGTTCCCAGGACGACCTGTCCCTGCCATACCTTGCTCTTTTCCCGTAGCGTCATAGAGATCAGGCTCTGCTCGGTACTGCTCCTTTTCAGCTCCACCCTGAGCTTCCTCATTTCTTTTTCCATGTCATGGATTTGCTGAAAGAGTTCCAACAACAGGGAAGTCAACTTCACAACTCATTTCATCCGGTTCATTAAGGCAGAAACCTAGTCTGGGATTCGCTTCATTCCTTCCCTTGGGGGACAATTCCACATCTTTGAGGCAAAGTAGACTTTCTTTCAACGGATGAAATGAAAGGGCTGGGTGAGGGAAAATTTGAGTTTCTTTTGAAGATCAGCATGGATCCTGGATTAAACAGTACAAGATACCTATCCACTCATTAGAATTTCTTTCCTTGGGGTATATGTTTGAGTTCAATCTAAATAAGGGCTGTTTGGAAGACACAATGGGCACAGTTTGGAAGAAAAGAACAATGACATTTTTCTTTTTTCTCATTTGAGGCAGAGAAGTGTGCTCCTGCCAGAGAGAAGAACACACATCTCCTGCCCCTGTCTCAGGCACCGGGCTTCCCAACGGATGGAAAACGTATGCCTGGTGATGTGCACGAGGGTTCGGGCCGGTACAGGGGGTGAACATTTACATTGAGTGGTCATCTTTTCATTGTATTCATTTTTATGTTCACCTTCCATACAAGGCCAGTGATAGATTTGCTTTTTATTTTGTTTTTATGAATTGTTGTAAAATTGAATGTATTTATGTAAAAATACTTCAAGAAGAGTTGTGTTAATAACAGTGCTCAGGGCTGTGATAAAACTTGTGACAGTGGATCATGAAAGTCTGGGCATCACAAGTCCAGGGGTAGGGACCACGGTGAATTTCTAGCAGCATATGGTGGCCACCTCCCGTCCCTTTCCCCAGGGGAAACCTGATGAGGGGCCTTGAGCCAACTGCCCAGAAAATCTGGGGAGAGTGTGTTTTCCATGGTCTTTTCACCCATCTCTTTGAGGCTAGCAAATCAAAGCATTAACACACAAACACCCAGAAAGCCCCAGAGCTTGTGCTAGCTAATGGGCCAAGGAACCCCTCCAAAACCCTCAAGGCCCCAATCTAGGCTTTCAGTGGACACCTAGGGGTCAGGAGGTTCAACGCACGGTTTTGCAGAGTTTTAACTCTTTCTCTTGGGCTTCCCAGTTCTCCTTCTCGGCATCTTCCTTCTGTAACTCTTCTTTCAGCACTGAGCACTGTGGAGAAAAAGGACAAGGCCACGGGGGCTTGGCTGGGGGTCCCAAGTACCTGTGTTCATGCCCAAGAGTGTTTCCTGCTGTATAACCCAATCACACCTCTGAATTCTGAGAGGTAAGACCATTTGTGTGATGGGAGCACGGGATCCTGCAGTCGTTCCCAGTTCACCCCTCTCATGAGTTCTGAGGAATAGAGCATCTAAATTCCTCTTCAAAAGCCAGCAAACGTCACTGCAGGGGAAATCCAGCTTTGTAGAGTCTGGGTACTTAGGGTGCAGGAATTGGGATGTTTTCACGCTGTGACCGGTGAGGGTGGAGAGGGCCGAGGCAGTGAGCTGGGGTCCATCTTAGGGCTCTTGTGCAGGTTGCATCTCAAAGACACAACTGCCCCGACTGGTGTGGAGGGGTAAACGGAGCTGTCTTGCCTGAGGGTGGCTTGGCAACAGGCATTAAGGGCGTAAGCATGGATGTGCCTTCTTTTGACCCAGCAATTCCCACTTTAGGAATGTACCTTAAGGACAATGACTGGAGAAATAAGTAAATCTGTAGTTTCAAGGATGCTCTTCACAGAATTGTCAGTAACAGTGGAAGAAAAAAAAAAAGAGGAAACAACCCAAGTGGTGTTTAGAACAGCAGACCACTTTATAACACTGGGTACATCCAGGAGAAAGTATGTAGCTTTTAAGACGAATGATAAGAGCGTTGATTTATTAGAATGGGAAAATGATAAGTATTTAAAATTTTTTAAAATGTGCATAGTATAAATTCACTATAAAATGATTGATTGATTGATTTCTAGGCAATATATAGAAACAAGACTGGAAGAACATACATGAAAATATTAACACTGATTTCTCAAGGTAGCATTTCCTCTCCTCTCTTTTTATTTTTTCTTCTCAATGTCATCTACTTATTTTTCTAAAATTAACACACATGATATATGTCATTAAAAAAAAGGCATCTCAAATGTTCACAAGAGCAGTACCCTTGGTGGCAATGAACCCTTGTGCTATTGGCCAGCACAGTCTAGAGGAGAAGGGACCTCATTCCAAGGTCAACGAGGAAGGGGAAATGGGGACATAAATCATCCAAATGCACTTCAGGAGGTAGAAGAGCCAAGCAGGTGCTGTCTTTGCAGATTCCTTCTACTTAGCACCACCTCTGCATCCCCTTCCCGTCCCCAACACACACACACACAGACCCCACATTAAACAGCTACAGCACATGCCTGGGAAGACACCCTGCTTGGGAGAAACGAATGCAGAGGGCTTGGCCAGGCAGCCGACCTCAGGCAGAGGCAGAAGAGCACAACTAAAACCAGCCTCCCACTTCTTGGAAAACGATTTTGTCATCCCCATTTCACACATGGGGAAATGGAGGCCAAATAAGTTACAATAAAAGAAAGCTCTGGGATGGGACCCTGGTCTGTCTGATCCCAAAGCTCATGCAGTGCCTTTCACCAGCTCCAAACTGGGTATGGTACTACGTACCAGGTATTACTTACTGTGCCTTTTCCTTGGAACCTCAAGATCTGTTCTCACCCCACCCCCATGCAGACCTAGCTATCGGGTAGCCTCTGGGAATCTCTGAGTTGCCACCTGAGATGAAAGCTTTGAGGTTTTACCTTGACTCACAGAAACAGGCACATCATACAAATACTGAGAAATCTTATCCTATAGGGGCAGGATTCTAAAGTTAGCATTGAAGGCAAGATTTGCAAAGGGTCAAAGTTACATGTAAAAAGCTCTTTGCTTGCCTACCACGTTCATCTTCCATAGAGACATTCCACACACTAAAGTCTAAGGAAGAAATGAGCGTCTGCGTGTTTGCATCTGGATCTTCAGACGTTCTGCTTTGAAGACAGTTATGAGAACCAGCGGTGCTGGGACCACGATGCAGCCGTGTGGTCATCCGTGCTCACAGGGAGATCGTATTCTGTTTAATGTTAAACTTTGTACTGGCAGTATATGCTCATAGGTGTGTTTGTTGCTGGGATTAAACAAACTCATTTATAATAGGGGTTAGAAAATGTTTGCTGGATTTGAAAATCTATTACGCTTATTCTGAGCCACATACACGCTGTCCTTTGAAAGGCTTCAGAGAAGTTGGCCACCTGCCCAGCAGCTACCCTCCCTGTGTCCTTGGGCACTGGCCTCATCTCACCACCGTGTGTCATGTGACTCCACTGTGTCTGCTTTTCGCAGCTACAATTTGCTGATGACCCGACACTCACTCTGGAGCTGAGGGCTTCGAGCTGGTGATCCTTTTCTTTGTTCTCACTTTTCAGTTGATTCACCTCCTGTTGTAGTTGTTGAACTTGACCATCCTTTACTAACGCGTCTCTTTGCAAAGATGACACCATCTCTGTAAAAGAACCAAACCAAACCAAAACAAAAGACTCATGGAGGTCAAAGAGGCAGGAAGGATTATTGGCAACACCATGGCTGTCAGCCAACGTTCGGAAAAGACCTTCCAAGCCCAGGCCACCACCGCAACCCGCCTAGAACTGGGGGGCTTTTTGCAAGGGTCCCAGAGCAGGAATGGGAATGAGAGCGAAGTCCATGGAACAGGGTTTGAGGCTTCAGTGAGAATGAGAGGCAGTCAGCACCAGCGAGAGGAGAAGCCTTTGGGGGCCCCTTGTGGGCACAGGCCAGGCAAAGCCGGGAGGAGAGGCCACACCATGGGCCTGGGGAACAAAGGCCCAGCACAGGGAAGGTCCAGGAATTCTTCTCCAGAGGCCAGGACACGGGCGTGTGGCAGAGGGCACTGCTGGACACTATTGATGGGGTGGGTGGTTGGTTTCTCAGTCCTCTGAGTTTGGACCCCTCTCTACCACTTATTAGCTTGGTGGTCTTGGACAAGCTATTTCACCTCCCACTGTCTGTCCCACACAGAGTTATTGTAAGGGTCAAATGAGACGGTATGCCCCAAGAACACAAAGTGGCTAAATTATGTTTGTTACATGGCGCCTATTATTTTTCTCAGCAGCCAGCTTCCAAAATGGCCCCAATGATCCCTACCACCTAGAATTCATGCCCTGTGTAGCCCCTCCCACCCTGAATAGGGCTGCCATGGGTCACCAATATGATACTGTGGAAATGACGGACTGTTTCCTCTCAGGCTGGGTCATAAAAGACACTGTGGCCTCCTCTTTGCTCTCTCTCCAATCACTCACTCTGGGGGAAGCCAACTGCTGTGTCGTGACGACACTCAAGCAGCCCTAGAGAGAAGCATGTGTGCTGAGGGACTAAGGCCTCCAGCCAATAGCCACATGAGCAGCCATTCTGAAGGGGGATCCTCCGGCTCCCCCCGAGGCTTTAGATGACATGACTGATGCCCCAGCCGACATCTTGCCTGCAACTCATGAGAACTAAGTCACCCCCCGCTCAAATTCCTGAACTACAGAAACTGGAGGAGATAATAAATATTGGTTGGGGTTTTATCCATTACATTTTGGGGTAACTTGTTATGCAGCAATAGATAACCACTCCATTACTGTAGTATCATTTTTTTAACATCTTTATTGGAGTATAATTGCTTTACAATGGTGTTTTAGTTTCTGCTTTATAACCAAGTGAATCAGTTATGCATATACATATCTCCCCATATCTCTTCCCTCTTGCATTGTAGTATCATTTTGAATAAAAGTGGGAAGAAGGGTGCATAAATGCAGTGGTATTGGGTTATCTCCTACGGTTCTTTTCTTGAAAGAACATCAGGCCCAGTTTTAGTGGTAGGTATCAATCAAGAATGTCTATGAAATAAAGCACAAAATGCTCCAGAATTTCATTTTAAAAATGAGCTTTGCCTCCAGGACACAGTTCAGTTACTTGGAAATCCCTCTGGGGCTTGCCACACTTTGAGTGGGTCCAGCCCATCTCAAGCGTTATCCCAACCCAGGCCTGTCCGACTCCCTGATCGGAGAAGGTGGGATCTGAGACAGGCTTGATGCTTGGATGAGGTTTCACTGGCCGACATACGGGAGGAAGGTGAGGACCAGCGAGTTCATCCTTCCATTCCTGGTGCCCAGAACAGCACCTAGCCTGGGGGAGGTGCTCAGAAAATATCTGAGGACATCCCAAGTGAGGGAGGAGCATAAGCAGAGACCTGGGGGCAGCAGGGGGTGGGTGTGGGTGTGATTAAGTTGAAGAGTGAGGCAGAAGAAAAGCACAGATTCATACAGAGATGGGGATTCACGTGCGACTCAATGCTATGCCTGGCTTCTACAGCTGTGGGCATGTTTCCTGCTACGCACTGGCTGCTTTCAGAGTGATGTGCCCCTCCGAGGCTCACTGCCTCCTCCCTGTCACCTGCTTCTCTCTCTCCCCTCGTCTGTGAGTGGCCCCATCCTCTTCAGGTCTCTAGACATGTCAGTTTCTGCTTAAAAACCTCCACTGGATTCCCAACACCCTTGGAATAAAAACCCAGACCCCCCCGACCCTGCCCAGCCCCACAATCCCCTGTTCACTCCACGCAGGCTCGCTTGCCCTTGGCTTGTCCTTGCCCACCTGAAACAGATCCTCTCTAAAAGAAGGACATAGCCTTGGAGGATACAACATAAAGTGGTTAGAATCAGCTAGGTCCAAGGGGGCGTAAGATTCGGCTTCCAGGGGAACTTGAGCCTCATTACAGGCTCATTGTAATACATGAGCGAAATGACACACGCACCAGCACCAGGACTGTTCCGAGGCTGACCATAAAGGTCAAAAAGAGGCTGGTGGGGCTTCCCTGGTGGCGCGGTGGTTGAGAGTCCGCCTGCCGATGCAGGGGACACGGGTTCGTGCCCCGGTCCGGGAAGATCCCACATGCCGTGGAGCGGCTGGGCCAGTGAGCCATGGCCGCTGAGCCTGCACGTCCGGAGCCTGTGCTCCGCAATGGGAGTGGCCACAACTGTGAGAGGCCCGCGTACAGGAAAAAAAAAAAAAAAAGTGGGTGGTGGCCCAATTCCTGGAAATCCCCGCCCCTTCCCCAAAATATTAGAGTTGTCCCAATCCTCCCACTCATTAGCCTATAAAATTACCCAGCCCATAAAAACTAACTGCCCCATATTTGGGGGTCTCTAGCCTTCTGAGATGGCCCACACTCTGTCTGTGGAGTGTGTTTCTCTCTAAAGAAATCCACTTCTTGCTTTGTCTCTCACTGAATTCTTTCTGCATGAGACATAAAGAACCTGAGCTTTATTAAGTCCCGAGACCAGATGCATGATCTCGATTAAAAGATAGTGGGTTCTGAGTGGGTTCGAGTCCCAGCCCACGGGTTCAAGTCCCACCTGAGTTCCATGGTTGCACACCCACTAAGCTGGTCCCCCTTGGCCTCCCCCCTTGAAGCGCTGGCCACCACGACACACAGTTTATTTTCTCCCCAGCACCACTGCTCTCTGAAGTGGGCTTGTTTATTCATCCGTTTACTTTTATTGTCTGTCACCCCCTCCCGAATCTGTGAGTACAGGAATCTGACTGTCTTGCTTGGCTCTCCCTCCCCGGAGCCTGGAACAGGGCCTGACACCTAGTAGGAGCTCAAGAAACATGTTGAAGCAATGAAGGAATCCAGGGAATCAAAGCTCAGCCACAGCTGTGCGTTGGCTGCCCCTCTCCCAACCCAAGCCCTTTATCAGGGAACCACCTCTGATCAAATTAGAAAATGGTTTCCCTTGGGCCCAAGTGCACTCGGCTGAAATGGGTGAGACCATGGGTGCCTTAAAGGAGTGACCCCAGTTTGTCCACGCTCTAGTTTGCACTCAGGCTGCTTTGTGGAACCACCCAAGCCACAAGGCGACCTGTGTTCTCCCTGGTGGGGCCAGTGCTCAGGAAACCTTGTAGCCAAGAGATACCATTCTCTCAAATATTTACCAGGCCCTGCCCTCGGAACTGGGTGGCAAGAAACCTCCACTGAGGGAGAACTCTAATGCACCGACACGGGTGATCCCTGAGGCTGCACCCATGTCACGGGCACAGGTGCGCTGGTTGACTGGTGATGTCTGCAGGGGGAGGGCAGAAGCTCTGGGGCCTGAATGCACAAGGGTCTCACCTGACGTGATGGCGGCCTCCCTCCTTAAGTTCTCGGCCTCGTGCTTCAGGGAGGTGATTTCTAAGTTTCTCTCAGACAGGGTCTGGCACAGCACCTGGTTGTAGCCTTGCTGTAGGGCACTGATCTGTGGAAGGAGGCAACACACCGTCAGAGGGGGCCAGCCAGGCCTGCAGGACACGCCGGTACTTCTCCAACGTTGGGCAAAGAGTCGGGTTGATCTTGGATCGGGGTGTTGGGGAAATCAAGGTTTTCCGTTGTCACTAGTGGAAGGGGCAGGAGGGGGCCTGTTCCTTCAGTGACCACCATGTCATCGGTCCTCGAGACACGGACCTTATCTTTGTGGCCACCCAGGGGCTCCAGTGCTGCTGTCTTCCTATGACCTGTGGGTTTTCAGCCATAAATAGACCAGCTGTTGGTTCCAGATCATCCAGCACTGACTGGATGCACAGCAAAGTTCAAGAGCCGGGAGCAGGTTATGAAATGAATTCCCTCTAATGAGAATAGAGGGTAGTTTATACCTCACAGAACACTCCAGAGTTTACAGAGCCCGTTCACACATGCTACACTGATACTCGTCACAGCGTTGCTGAAGGCTGACGTTCCCATTAATGTGGCCATTTTGCAAGGGACCCAGGTTGAGACTCAGAGAGGCGAGGCCCCCTGCTCGGGATCACGCGGCTGGTCAGACTTGGAGTCTGATTGAAACCCAGTCTTTAGTTGCCTGGTTCCTCCTTCCCAGGTGGCTCTAGGAATGAGCGTGAGAAGTTGGAGGCTGTAAAGCAAGGCATGGACTCGGGAGCCGGACTGTGGCCTTCAAGTCCTGTCTCTGCCAGTTAACGGGCTTTGGGAACACAAGGAGGACACCATGTACTGTTTCCTTTTGTTCAGTCTGTACGCGGGGTGATGGTAGTCCCAACCTGATAGGATTGTGAGAAGTATTTTAATAAGTTAACATGTGTACAAGTGCTCAGATCATGCCTGGCACACGGCACAGGGGGATGAGCTGTGACGGTCCTCTCCTCTACCTACCACGGGGTGTTTTTTTTGTTTTCTTTTTTTTTTTTTTTGCGGCACGCGGGCCTCTCACTGTTGTGGCCTCTCCCTTTGTGGAGCACAGGCTCCGGACGCGCAGGCTCAGCGGCCATGGCTCACGGGCCCAGCCGCTCCATGGCATGTGGGATCTTCCCGGACCGGGGCACGAACCCATGTCCCCTGCATCGGCAGGCGGACTCTCAACCACTGCGCCACCAGGTAAGCCCTCACGGGGTGTTTTAGCTTCAGCTTCCCTCGTGCGTCTCTGTGGAAGATAGTTGGTAATCTTTATGTGTGCATTTGTAAGCCTTGCCAGGCTCACTTAAACGCCAGTGTGGTTGTTATTAAGAGGATATACAAGGGCTTCCTTGGTGGTGCAGTGGTTGAGAGTCTGCCTGCCGATGCAGGGGACACGTGTTCATGTCCCGGTCTGGGAAGATCCCACATGCCGCGGAGTGGCTGGGCCCGTAGCCATGGCCCCTGAGCCTGTGCGTCCGGAGCCTGTGCTCCGCACTGGGAGAGACCACAACAGTGAGAGGCATGCGTACCACAAAAAAAAAAAAAAAAAAAAAAGAGGAAATACAGGAATCGTGGGTGGGAGCACCACAGGCCGGCTCTATCTATGGCTGCTGTGAGCACCCTCTAAATCCATGGATCAGAGCCCCCTCAAGGGCCGGTCCCTCTCCAGGGGTCTAGGTCTACACGTGGGGTGCGGAAGGCTCTCCATCAAATGCAACGTTGGTAAGGGCCCGAAAGTAGCTGCCAGGCCTCGGCCTCCACAGAGCAGGTACCCGAGAGGCCGGGAAAGAGAGCTGGGCCCAGAACCCCCTCCCTCTCGGTCTGATGTGGCCAGACTGCTTGTTCTGAGTGGCCAGGACTTTCCCACCTCAAGGTGCACTGTGGGCCTTTGCCCTGTGATTTTTCAGATGTCAGGCCTCAGTACTCCCACAGGGACCCGTTTACTGGGGCATAAATGCCACGCAATCCGTAGACAGGACAAGAGCTAGCTTGTTTTGCTTTTCTTTTCTTTTTTTTTTGCTGTACGCGGGCCTCTCACTGTTGTGGCCTCTCCCGTTGTGGGGCACAGGCTCCGGACGCACAGGCTCAGCGGCCATGGCCCACGGGCCCAGCCGCTCTGCGGCATGTGGGATCTTCCCGAACCGGGGCACGAACCTGCGTCCCCTGCATCGGCAAGCGGACTCTCAACCACTGCACCACAAGGGAAGCCCCACTAGCTTATTCTGATAGATCAAAATGGAAGTGACAAGGAGAAGGGTGCAGTTTCTTTTCTTTTTTTATAAATAAATTTATTTATTTTTGGTTGCGTTGGGTCTTTGTTGCGGTGCACAGGCTTATTGCAGCGCCTTCTCTTGTTGCAGAGCATGGGCTCTAAGCACACGGGCTTCAGTAGTTGTGGCACGAGGGACTCAGTAGTTGTGGCGCACGGGCTTAGATGCTCCGCGGCATGTGGGATCTTCCCGGACCAGGGCTCGAGCCCGTGTCCCCTGCACTGGCAGGCGGATTCCTAACCACTGTGCCACCAGGGAAGTCCTGGGTGCAATTTCTTTGTTCTCCTAAGGTAAGGTTGCCAGATTTAGGGGAGGAAAAAAGGATGTTCACTTAAAATAGGATTTCAGATAATGAATAATATTTTAGTGCAAATGTGTCCCATGCAATATTTGGGACACACACTACAACGAAATTCTAAAATTCAAATTTAACTGGGTGTCCTTACTTTATCTGGCAACCCCACCCGAAGAGAGTTCCTAAACTTCAGTCATTCATATACCACTTTCACTATTTTTCCCATGTCTCTTGGCTAGCCCCACTATAATTTCTTAGCATTTTTCGTAGAAGCAGCTCCCTTTTTAAACTTAAAAACGTGCATTAAATTAAAAATAACTGTTATAAGAGTAAATAGAGATTCAGTATCTTAAATAAAAATAATCCCTCCAAAAGAAGAAATACAGGAATTTCCCTGTTTACCATCAGACCAGGTTGCGGGCATCACACTAAAAAAAAAAAAAAAAAAAAGATTGGGGGGAGGTGGTGGGCATGCCCAGGTAATGGAGTTCGGGCGTGCTGATATGGCCACCAGATGGCGCTCACAGCCTTTGGTCTTGGTTTGTGTCCTTGGAAATCTTGTCATTATTACTCTGGTAGAATTAACAGATACGTCAAGGTCTCACAAGTTTTCTGACTCGTTTCATGCACCATCATGGTTCAGAGTCTAGGACATTTGGGGCAGTTACACTTACTTTTTCCCTGGGGCACCTGAGACATTATTGGGGGGGTCTATGCTAGAAGTTGCGGGGACACAGGTCACTCTGACCCCCACTCTCCCCAAGGCTATACTTTTGCATGTTTGTGCTTTGGAAACTTTGAGTGAAAAAATTCTTTCACATCTTACTTTTCTCTGTTGGGGGGAAATACAACTTTTCCATAAAAGGTCCTTGGAACACTGAAAGTGTTTGTAAGCTCTTCTCAGCTTAATGCTTTTATTTGCATGATACCAGAGATAGAACACACAGAGACAAACTTCCAGAAGGGAAAACATATGTTCCCCTCTAAGACTCCAGTGGTTTTGACAGATTGAAAATATTTCAATCTGAGTGTCAGAGTTTTAGGATTTCGGATTGCTGGAAAACTCCAAAGAGTCTTCAAACCTCTTTGATACTTTTACTATCAAAGTAAATATCCATATTGTTTGTAATGGCATAAATTCCAAGATGTTTAATGTCTGTTAAGCTGTGTAATAAAATGGGCACTGAATCATAAGAAAGTTAAGAGTGCTAGGAGGAGTGATTGTTTCAGGATGATAATTTGGCTTCTAATTAGCACAGGCGTATAAGAGCACATGGAGGTAAGAATTTTCTAGTGATATTGTAGCGGATGGAAGATCTCTGAGAGCAAATCATTATGCACACACCTTCGGGGACCAGGGAAAACACATAAAGTAATCAGAACCATAAATCAACCTGCCATGTGGCTTACACTTCTGGTGGAATGCTCTGCAGGCAGTAGAATACTTAAGAAACTAAAATGTCAGTGGATGAAACTCGATTTGAGTTCAAACCGATGGAGCCTCTGGTTCATATATGCCTTGCTATAAAATATTCTTCTTCAGTTATAAGTGAAGCTCCAGGGGTAGGGGCGGCAACAGCATGATGCATCAGTGTAATTATTTCTAGATAATTTCTTTGTACAAAAACATTTTTTCCCCCAGATATCGGCAGCCACTTTAAATAAAACTCAAATTGGGACCGGCTGATATTCAAAGATATGTGGAAATTATATAGTATTCTATGTCAAATATATTGCAATTATTTAAAAAAAGGTATGTGGGGAATTCCCTGGCAGTCCAGTGGTTAGGACTCTGTGCTTCCACTGCTGGAGGCCTGGGTTTGATCCCTGGTCAGGGAACTAAGATCCTGCAAGGTGCGTGGTACGGCCAAAAAAAAAAAAAGGTATGTGGGAATAATTCAGCCTCGTACATGTACCTGAAAAAGACATGTCATTTTCTCAGGAAAGCTCTGAAATGGGAGAATAACTGAAAGGAATATTTCAGCAAAATTGGGTTCAGTTCAAGAAAAAGATGCTCATTAATGTGTCAGCTACATGTCAAGGTAGCTGTTTGCACTAATAATTCCTATAGGACCTGTTACTTTCATTGTTTTTTGAAAACCAGGTTTGAAGGATAGTCATTAGTTCATTTAAATATTAGAGCATGTATTTGTTGACTTGTTTATTCTGTCTCCCTCACTAGAGCATAACAGGGGGAAGGATCATGTCTGTCTTGTTCTCTGCTGAATTCTCAGAGCCTGGAAGAGGGCATGGCACAGGATAGGCCCCCCAAAATATTTCTTTGGATTAATGGACGGATGGATGGATGGATGAATAAAGAACAAACAAACAGCCACAGTCCTAACAGAGTTCTAGAAGGTTACTGGGCCCAACCTTTGCCTTCATGGAGCTTACAGTTTCCTGCTAGAATCTCCTAGGTTCACCATACACAATCTGTGTCCTTTCTAGAGCACCATTTCTAGGACTGAAACTGTTTACCTAGAATCGGTTACAGAAGGGAAAGACAGTAAACAGAGCACAAGAGAACAAAGGCCCCCAAGCACTGACTACGGTTTTTTTTTTTCTCTCTCTCTTTTTTTTAAATGTTTATTTATTTATTTATACTTTTCTTATTAGTCACCCATTTTATACACATCAGTGTATACATGTAAATCCCAATCTCTCAATTCATCATACCACCATCCCCACCCCCTGCCTCTTTCCCCCCTTGGTGTCCATACGTTTGTTCTCTACATGTGTGTCTCCATTTCTGCTCTGCAAACTGGTTCATCTTTACCATTTTTCTAGGTTCCAAATATATGTGTTAATATATGATATTTGTTCTTCTCTTTCTGACTTACTTCACTCTGTATGGCAGTCTCTAGATGCATCCACGTCTCTACAAATAACCCAATTTTGTTCCTTTTTATGGCTGAGTAATATTCCATTGTACATATGTACCATTTCCTCTTTAACCATTCGTCTGTTGATGGGCATTTAGGTTGCTTCCATGATCTGGCTATTGTAAATAGTACTGCAATGAACACTGGGGTGCATGTGGCTTTTTGAATTATGGTTTTCGCTGGGTATATGCCCAGTAGTGGGACTGCTGGGTCCTATGGTAATTCTATTTTTAGTTTTTTAAGGAACCTCCATACTGTTCTCCATAGTGGCTGTATCAATTTACATTCCCACCAACAGTGCAAGACGGTCCCCTTTTCTCCACACCATCTCCAGCATTTGTTGTTTGTAGATTTTCTGATGATGCCCATTCTAACTGGTGTGAGGTGATACCTCATTGTAGTTTTGATTTGCATTTCTCTAATAATTAATGATGTTGAGCAGCTTTTCATGTGCTTCTTGGCCAGCGGTATATCTTCTTTGGAGAAATGTCTATTTAGGTTTTCTGCCCATTTTTGGATTGGGTTGTTTGTTTTTTTAATATTGAGCTGCATGAGCTGTTTATATATTTTGGAAATTAATCATTTGTCAGTTGCTTCCTTTGCAAATATTTTCTCCCATTCTGAGGGTTGTCTTTTCATCTTGTTTATGGTTTCCTTTGCTGTGCAAAAGCTTTGAAGTTTCATTAGGTCCCATTTGTTTATTTTGGTATTTATTTCCATTACTCTAGGAAGTGGATCAAAAAATATCTTGCTGTGATTTATGTCGAAGAGTGTTCTTCCTATGTTTTCCTCTAAGAATTTTAGAGTGTCTGGTCTTACATTTAGGTCTCTAATCCATTTTGAGTTTATTTTTGTGTATGGCATTAGGGAGTGTTCTAATTTCATTCTTTTACATGTAGCTGTCCAGTTTTCCCATCACCACTTATTGAAGAGACTGTCTTTTCTCCACTGTATATCCTTGCCTCCTTTGTCATAGATTAGTTGACCATAGGTGCGTGGGTTTATCTCTGGGCTTTCTATCCAGTTCCATTGACCTATATTTCTGTTTTTGTGCCAGTACCATATTGTCTTGATTACTGTGGCTTTGTAGTATAGGCTGAATTTAGGGAGTCTGATTCCTCCATCTCCGTTTTTTCCCCTCAAGACTGATTTGGCTATTCGGGGTCTTTTGTGTCTCCACACAAATTTTAAGCTTTTTTGTTCCAGTTCTGTAAAAAATGCCATTGGTAATTTGATAGGGATTGCATTGAATCTGTAGATTGCTTTGGGTAGTATAGCCATTTTCACAATATTGATTCTTCCAATCCAAGAACGTGGTATATCTCTCCATCTGTTGCTATCATCTTTAATTTCTTTCATCAGTGTCTTACAGTTTTCTGCATACAGGTCTTTGTCTCCCTAGGTAGGTTTATTCCTAGGTATTTTATTTTTTGGTTGCAGTGGTACATGGGAGTGTTTCCTTAATTTCTCTTTCAGATTTTTCATCATTAGTGTATAGGAATGCAAGAGACTTCTGTGCATTCATTTTGTGTCCTGCAACTTGACCAAGTTCACTGATTAGCTCTAGTAGTTTTCTGGTGCCATCTTTAGGATTCTCTCTGTAGAGTATCCTGTCATCTGCAAACAGTGACAGTTTTACTTCTTCTTTTTCAATTTGGATACCTTTTATCGCTTTTTCTTCACTGATTGCTGTGGCTAGGACTTCCAAAACTATGTTGAAGAATAGTAGTGAGAGTGGACATCCTTGTCTTGTTCCTGATCTTAGAGGAAATGCTTTCAGTTTTTCACCATTGAGAATGATGTTTGCTGTGGCTTTGTCATATATGGCCTTTACTATGGTGAAGTAGGTTCCCTCTATGCCCACTTTCTCGAGAGTTTTTATCATAAATCAGAGTTGAATTTTGTCAAAAGCTTTTTCTGCATCCATTGAGCTGATCATATGGTTTTTCTTTTTCAATTTGTTAATATGGTGTATCACATTGATTGATTTGCATATATTGAAGAATCCTTGCCTCTCTGGGATAAATCCCACTTGATCATGGTGTATGATCCTTTTAATGTGTTGTTGGATTCTGTTTGCTAGTATTTTGTTGAGGATTTTTGCATCTATATTCATCAGTGATATTGGTCTGTAATTTTCTTTTTTTGTAGTATCTTTGTCTGGTTTTGTTATCAGGGTGATGGTGGCCTCAGAGAATGAGTTTGGAAGTGTTCCTTCCTCTGCAATTTTTTGGAAGAGTTTGAGAAGGATGGGTGTTAGCTCGTCTCTAAATGTTTGATAGAATTCACCTGTGAAGCCTTCTGGTCCTGGACTTCTGTTTGTTGGAAGATTTTTAATCACAGTTTCAATTCCATTACTTGTGATTGGTCTGTTCATATTTTCTATTTCTTCCTGGTTCAGTCTTGAAAGGTTATAACTTTCTAAAAATTTGTTCATGTCTTCTAGGTTGTCCATTTTATTGGCATAGAGTTGCTTGTAGTTGTCTCTTAGGATGCTTTGTATTTCTGTGGTGTCTGTTGTAACTTCTTTTTCCTTTCTAATTTTGTTGATTTGAGTCCTCTCCCTCTTTTTCTTGATGAGTCTGGCTAATGGTTTATCAATTTTGTTTAACTTCTCAAAGAACCAGCTTTTAGTTTTATTGATCTTTGCTATTGTTTTCTTTGTTTCTATTTCATTTATTTCTGCTCTGATCTTTATGATTTCTTTCCTTCTGCTAACTTTGGGTTTTGTTTGTTCTTCTTTCTCTAGTTCCTTTAGGTGTAACGTTAGATTGTTTATTTGAGATTTTTCTTGTTTCTTGAGGTGGGCTTCTATAGCTATAAACTTCCCTCTAAAACTATGGGATGCTTTTGCTGCATCCCATAGGTTTTGGATCGTCGTGTTTTCATTGTCATTTGTCTCAAGGTATTTTTTGATTTCCTCTTTGATTTCTTCAGTGATCTCTTGGTTATTTAGTAATGTACTGTTTAGCCTCCGTGTGTTTGTGTTTTTTACAGGTTTTTCCCTGTAATTCATTTCTAATCTCATAGCGTTGTGGTCAGAAAAGATGCTTGATATGATTTTAATTTTCTTAAATTTCCTGAGGCTTGATTTTTGACCCAAGACGTGATCTATCCTTGAAAATGTTCCATGCGCACTTGAGAAGAAAGTGCAATCCGCTGTTTTTGGACGGAATGTCCTACAAATATCAATTAAATCTATCTGGTCTATTGTGTCATTTAAAGCTTGTGTTTCCTTATTAATTTTCTCTTTGGATGATCTGTCCATTGGTGTAAGTGAGGTGTTCAAGTCCCCCACTATTATTGTGTTGCTGTTGATTTCCTCTTTTAGAGCTGTTAGCAGTTGCCTTATGTATTGAGGTGCTCCTATGCTGGGTGCATATATATTTATAATTGTTACATCTTCTTCTTGGATTGATCCCTTGATCATTACGTAGTGTCCTTCCTTGTCTCTTGTAACATTCTTTATTTTAAAGTGTATATTATCTGATATGAGTAATGCTACTCCAGCTTTCTTTGATTTCCATTTGCATGGAATATCTTTTTCCATCCCCTCACTTTCAGTCTGTATGTGTCCCTAGGTCTGAAGTGGGTCTTCTGTAGAAAGCATATATATGGGTCTTGTTTTTGTATCCATTCAGCAACCCTGTGTCTTTTGGTTGGAGCATTTAATGCATTCGCGTTTAAGGTAATTATCGATATGTATGTTCCTATGACCGTTTTCTTAATTGTTTTGGGTTTGTTTTTGTAGGTCCTTTTCTTCTCTTGTGTTTCCCACTTACAGAAGTTCCTTTAACATTTGTTATAGAGCTGGTTTGGTGGTGCTCAATTCTCTTATCTTTTGCTTGTCTGTCAAGCTTTTGATTTTTCCATCGAATCTGAATGAGATCCTTGCTTGGTAGAGTAATCTTGGTTGTAGGTTCTTCCCTTTCATCACTTTAAGTATATCATGCCACTCCCTTCTGGCTTGTAGAGTTTCTGCTGAGAAATCAGCTGTTAACCTTCTGGGAGTTCCCTTGTATGTTATTTGTCATTTTTCCCTTGCTGCTGTCAATAATTTTTCTTTAATTTTTGCCAAGTTGATTACGATGTGTCTCGGTGTGTTTCTCCTTGGGTTTCTCCTGTATGGGACTCTCTGTGCTTCCTGGACTTGGGTGGCTATTTCCTTTCCGATGTTAGGGAAGTTTTTGACTATAATCTCTTCAATATCTTCTCGGGTCCTTTCTCTCTCTCTTCTCCTTCTGGGACCCGTATAATGTGAACGTTGTTGTGTTTAATGTTGTCCCAGAGGTCTCTTAAGCTGTCTTCATTTCTTTTCATTCTTTTATCTTTATTCTGTTCCGCAGCAGTGAATTCCACCATTCTGTATTCCAGGTCACTTATCCATTCTTTTGCCTCAGTTATTCTATTGATTCCTTCTAGTGTATTTTTTTTTCAGTTATTGTATTCTTCATTTCTGTTTGTTTGTTCTTTAATTCTTCTATATCTTTGTTAAACATTTCTTGCATCTTCTCGATCTTTGCCTCCATTCTTTTTCTGAGGTCCAGGATCATCTTCACTATCATTATTCTGAATTCTTTTTCTGGAAGATTGCCTCTCTCCATTTCATTTAGTTGTTTTTCTGGGGTTTTATCTTGTTCCTTCATCTGTTACATAGCCCTCTGCCTTTTCATCTTCGCTGTCTTTCTGTGGATATGGTTTTTGTTCCACAGGCTGCAGGATTGTAGTTCTTCTTGCTGCTGCTGTCTGCCCTCTGGTGGATGAGGCTATCTAAGAGGCTTGTGGAAGCTTCCTGATGGGAGGGACTGGTGCTGGGTAGAGCTGGCTCTTGCAATGGTGGGCAGAGCTCAGTAAAACTTTAATCTGCTTGTCTGCTGATGGGGGGGTTGGTTTCCCTCCCTGTTAGTTGTTTGGCCTGAGGTGACCCAACACTGGAGCCTACCCGGGCTCTTTGGTGGGGTTAATGGCATACTCTGGGAGGGCTCATGCCAAGGAATACTTCCCAGAACTTCTGCTGCCAGTGTCCTTGTCCCTTGGTGAGCCACAGCTGCCCCCCGCCTCTGCAGGAGACCCTCCAACACTAGCAGGTAGGTCTGGTTCAGTCTCCTATGGGGGTCACTGCTCCTTCCCCTGGGTCCCAATGCACACACTACTTTGTGTGTGCCCTCCAAGAGTGGAATCTCTCTTTCCCCCAGTCCTGCCAAAGTCCTGCAATCAAATCCCACTAGCCTTCAAAGTCTGAGTCTCTAGGAATTCCTCCTCCCATTGCCAGACCCCCAGGTTGGGAAGCCCGATGTTGAGCTCAGAACCTTCACTCCAGTTGGTGGACTTCTGTGGTATAAGTGTTCTCCAGTTTGTGAGTCACCCACCCAGCAGTTATGGGATTTGATTTTATTGGGATTGCGCCCCTCCTACTGTCTCTTTGCGCCTTCTCCTTTGTCTTTGCATGTGGGGTATCTTTTTGGTGAGCTCCAGTGTCTTCCTGTCGATGATTGTTCAGCAGTTAGTTGTGATTCCAGTGTTCTCGAAAGAGGGAGTGAGAACATGTCCTTCTACTCCGCCATGTTGAACCAAATCTGACTACGGTTTTAAGCAGAATTATGCACTGAGGCCAAAATTCATCAATGACCAATTGCTTTTTTATCAACTTTGTTGAGATATAATTTATGAACAAGATCAGTGGCCAATTTTAAAGTAGTTCTTTAAAACTTAAAATTTTTTTTTTTTTTTTTTGATTTAGTTTCAGGAGGAAGGAAGTTGACTGGTAAATCCAAACATTCTGGGTGGAGAATTTTTGGTGAAATTCCCTATAAATGAACCAGCAGCTGCCTTCAGGGTTTGATAAAGGCCTCAGTGTTTGGAACACTGTGGGGTTCCTTCTCCCCATCTCCAGCTCTTTCTGGCTGGGTCCGGGTGGGTGTGAGAAGTGGTCACTGAAGCGACACGAGTTGGGTGGAAATGCAAAGTGGGTGTGAAAGCATGAGGTGTACAAGGTGGCAGAGCTGAGCCCAAATCACATCACTGTCTCTCACTTGCTGTGCAAGCTGTAACAAGCTCCTGGGCATCTCTGAGCGTGCCTCAGTCTCCTCATCTGTAGAATGGCATCTGCCAGAAGACTGAGGTTTAAATAGCTAATGAGGGGACTTCCCTCATGGTGCAGTGGTTAAGAATCCCCCTGCCAATGCAGGGGACACGAGTTCGAGCCCTGGTCCAGGAAGATCCCACATGCTGTGGAGAAACTATGCCCGTGGGCCACAACTACTGAGCCTGCACTCTAGAGTCCGCGAGCCACAGCTACTGAAGCCCTCATGCTGCAACTACCAAAGCCCACGTGCCTAGAGCCCATGCTCTGCAGCAAGAGAAGCCACTGAAATGAGAAGCCCACGCACCACAGTGAAGAGTAGCCCCTACTCACTGCAACTAGAGAAAGCCCGTGCACAGCAACGAAGACCCAATGCAGCCATAAATAAATACATTAAATAAGTAAATAAATAAATAAATAAGCTAATGCACCCAAAGCACCTGCACTGGGGCCTGAACATGGTAGGCACTTAATCAAATCTAATATTGTTCTTACAAGGCTAGAAACTTGCCAACCCTCCACTCCCTGGAACTGTACTCCTCACCATGCTGTGCTCACTGCCCATTTCTAACTACCCGGGTGGCTCCCCCCAGGCTCTACCTGAGAGCTGTCACCCTGTGTTGTGACCCCAAGGCCCCGACCCACTTGTCTCTGAGCCCTACCTGGTTTTTCAAGCTCTGGATCTCTCTCTGTTGGGCATCGTCCTCTTCATGCAGAACCTGAAACTTGGGCGGGATCACCCTCTCCTTCTGCCTGGAGGCGGCTGTTTCCAACAGCTTCTGCCTCAGGTTGGCCACTTGGTTCTGCAGGCTTGCTATCACGGTGTCTTTGTATTTAGATTCAAGTTCAAAATCGGAGAGACGGCTGACTTCTTTTCCCAGCAGCAGAATTATTTCATCCTGGGTGGAGGCCAGATGGGAAATTTACTAGGTGTGGGTCTGGATGTAAGGCTGAGCCCATTTAAAGAAATACAGGAAAAATATGGTATCATTCTTTGGGAAGGTGAGGGCAGGCAGGGAGGGAAAAAGCAGACTTTCAAGGCTATCTCTGTCACTTGGAAAATCTCATAGAGACAAGAATTGGGTTAAAATGATGTACTTGTATATAGACTCCTGTAATGGATGTCTATACCTCACAGGTACGGAAACTTTCCTTTCCCCGAGAATTAGACTTTCATATTAAGAACAACCATCCCACTTGGGAACATTTGTTGCTAGAAAGTTTACTTAGAATGATTTCATTTATAATATACAGCCTAGCACACTGGGGACCTAGGAAAGGTACTTAGGAAAACAACATTCTGTTTGACCACTTTCTGCCTATAATGAGGGTTATTTGTTTTAACTTAAAACATTCTGAACTATTTGTTTTCCCTTTCCTCTCTTCTAATATTTCCTGCCTCTTTTGGCTATTCATGTATGAATTTTTTCCAGGTAACTCAATCTGGAAAGTAAATGAGACAGGAATAGTGATTTATTTGCATGGGCTCATGTCAACTTTCGGCTGGAAAAACAAAATTGCTGGTAGACTGTACCCACAGGTATAATTAACCCTGTCCTCCATCTCTCCAGTGAAAAAGCTCTGCAGCCAAAGAATTGGTTAGGTTTTCCAAAAAAGGAAAAAAAATTCCCCCAAACTTCTCACCAGACGTTATCAATAAAATGTCAGAAAAACTGAAGAAGAAGAAGAAGAAGAAAAAATTCCCCAGAGGCCTTTTCCAAAGCAGTCACGGGAAGAGGTAAACGGGCAATTTCTGGGCCAGCTCATTCCCAGGAGAGCCGTCCAGTCAGCCTCACGACCTGCTAGCTCCGTGACCTGGGGAAGGACAGGGTCTCGCTCATGAGAAAGCCTGTATGACATTGCCAGCTGCTGCCAGGGGCCTTCCTTTGGGTCCTTGTGAAAGTTGGTGGCAAAACTTCAAGAGAGAGCATCAGACATATTCCCTACTCCTGGGCAGTTTCCCCTGTTTCACCCTGTTATGATCAACCAGGTGCTTATTCATTTTTCATGCAACAAACATTCATCGGGCAGCAACTAAGTGCCAGGCCCCGTGCCAGTGCTGGAATATAAGAAGTTTGCAGAGGGCAGTGGACAGCTGTGGGTTCTGCTTTCCTGGTGAGGGTCCCCTTGCCCTTCTGGAGGGAGCGTTCCTCCTTCCATGGGGTCTGGGTAGGATTGTCAGTCATGTGCCCTGCTCCTTCCTGTCCCACCTCCCCATGTGCATGTGGCCCAAGCTGGTCAATCAGAGATTTCACACATCGATTACAGAGGGAGAGGATCTTGCCTTCTTTTGGATCATAAACTTTAAATATGTAGGCTTGTTTGCCTGAGTTTGTCTTTTCTGACACACAAAGCCAGCCTTATGTAGAAAGCCAGACTCTGAGGGAAACAGAGGGGAGAGGTTGGTAGTGGGGAGGTGTTCTGATGACATTATTCAAGCTCCTGGATCTAGCCATACCTGAAGCTAGTGGCCCTTTAAATTTTCCAATAAGTTGAGCTAATCGATGCTCCCCCTCAAGCTAATTTGTTTATTGTCACTTGAAGGAGTCCTGGCAAGTCAGGGTATAAACGACTTATAAAGAGAAAGAATTATTTCTATTATAAATAGAAAAAATGATAAATGGCTTATAAACATTTTCTATAAATAGAAAAAATTATAGTGGTTGCACTATATTTCCAAGTTAAAATTGAGGCAGGTTGAAAAATGGCAACAAATACTTTGCAGTTTTGCCATCCAGTCTATTTCCCCACCCTCTAGTCTGGGCTGGCCCCGTGACTAGCTTTAACCAACGGAATGGAGTGGAAGTGATGCTGCATGATCTCCAGGCAAGTTCTTACAGGCTGTGCAGCTTCTGCTCTGGCCCCCTGGGAACCCCGAGACCACCGTGCTGTGATGAAAAACCACATGCACAAAGGGGCGCACCAGTCCAGGCGTCCTGGCTGAGGCCCTAGATGTGGGAAGGAGGCCAATGGAGACCGACCACCAAACTGGCCAAGCCAGCGGCTGACTGAGGCCGCATGAGTGAGGCCAGGGGACGCGAGCAAAGGAACCTTCCAGCTCAACCCATAGATTCTCGGGAATAATGAATTGCTGTTTGAAGCTGCTAAGTTTTGGGATGGCTTGTTACACAGCGATAAATACAGAATCTGAGTGTGGCTTCTCGCCTTTCTGCAACATTTTTCAGAGTCTGGTCCCAGGATGCCTGGTTGGAACCCCCTGCCTCCTGAAGGTTTGGATTTCCGTGTCTGACAAGAACCCCAGGTAGGTCTGCTCCTCACAAACTCTGAGAATTGCTGCAGGAGCAGGCCCTGGCCCTGAAGGAAAGCGAGATATTATAGACTGCTTCTTTTAGAGTAACTTTCAGGTCGTTTCTAAGTGGGGAGAAATTGACCTGGGCCCTTCCCAGGATGGCTTGAATCCACCTGTTCTGCTCGCATCCCTGCTTTAAACCTCTCTGGTTCTTTAACGAGTCTCTCGGCCCAGGCCTCCCTGACTTCAGGGCTCAATTCCTCCTGCTAGGAACGTGTTTTTGCGTCACTGTTCCATCACTGAAGGTTGACCAAGTGATTACTGTGTGGGAGTTAGAAGTACCCGCTGAGAAGCTAACCAGACCTCGCTTTGAATCCTAACACTGCTCCTTGCATTGGGCAGCCTTGAACACATCACTGAACCTCTCTGAGCTTCAGTTTCCTCATCTGCAAAGTGAGGCTGATAAAATCTAGTTTGAAGATGGTGAAGATTAACGAGCTAATAAATGTCAAGTGCACAGGACATGGCCCAGCACACAGTAGGTGCTCAGTACCTTGTAGTTGTAGATGTTATTTGGGATAAAATGAGCAGTGGCCAAACCTGGCTGAATGTCTTGGGAGGAAGAGGTGGTTTCTTGGAAGTAGGAAAAAGGGACAGTCCTTGAGACACAGAGAACAAGAGGCAGTGGCAATCTCTCCATGGTCCCTCTTGCTGCTGTAGCTCTGTGCTTCCCCGAGACCCCTCACCTTATCGTACTGGGCCAGGTCCTGGTCCACAAAAATTTCTCTGTAGGGCTCTGCCCCAGGAATTTCCTCGGCCACTGATTGTTCCGACAGTTCCGCCGCGTTGGTCCACACTAACACACAAGATCAACAGAGAATGCAGAGGAGATAGTGAGTTTCCCCAAAGTCTTAAAGAATATTTTCAGATTAACCTTCACATTCATGAGACTTATGCACTGAAAGCATTACAGGAGGACAGGAAAGGGTAAGAGCTGCCTCATTTCTCTTCCCCAGCGTTAACTGCACTGATGCACTGTGGTGTGTCTCTTTCCAGACTTTTTTCTATGCCGCATAAGAGCTGATGACCTTGGGCAAGTCATTTGCTCTTTCTAAGCCTTAGTTTCCACATACATAATTTAGGATCACTGATAGTCTCTGCTATAAAGGGCTATCTGGAGATTAAATAGAATAATGATATAGAGCAGGGGTTGGCAAACTATGGCCCTGCGGCCAAATCTGGCCTTCTGCCTATTTTTGTAAATAAAGTTTTATTGCAACACAGCCACAGTGATTGATTTACATATTATTTATGGCTGCTTCCCAGCTACAAAGGCAGAGCTGACTAGTTGCAGCACAGACCATGTGACCCACAAATCCTAAAGTATTTACTATCTGGCTCTTTACAGGAAAAGTTTGCTGACCCCTCAAGTAGAGCATTTAGCACTAAACATTAGCTATATATTTTTTATTGCAGTCATATCTTTTCAAAAAACAAAAATGCATTTACATGTCAGAGATTCTTATCCAGCTTACTTTTCAGCTAACAATATGAAAAACATCTTCCCATGTCCGTATTTGAGGCTGTACTGGGTTCTTTTCAAGGGTAGCATTGTGGTCCATTGTCCAAGTGTGCCAAACGTGTTTAACTAGGATCCACTTGATAGACATTTAAGCTTTCCTAATTTTTTTCTTATTTACCCCAATATTACAAGGCCTGTTTATATGACTCTCGGGGAGTATGGCATTGTGTTTGGGGGCCTCACTCTGTATCACATCAGACATCTCGCAATTCACTCACATCAACACTGAATGGTGTAGAAACCATTTTCTTGGTGTAGAAACGTTTGTAAAGATTTCTATAATTCTACTTGTGAAACCACTTGGGCCCAAGCAGCGTATTTTAAATTTCCAAGTGACTATGGTTTCTGGACAGTCACTGCACATTCTTATCTTCTTGTGAAGTGAGAAACTGAACAATTTGTTTTCAGTGGTGATGAAACTTTAATGAGTATTAACATTAATGATGAATGAAGCACACACTATCATGTTTGTGGACATTCATCATTTATTCATTTTGCTTCTGCCTTTTTTATTTATGCATTTTAGAATCAAAGATTCCTGCCCCCCAGCCAGGTCTCAAACCTCTTTGTGGACCCCAGAACCTCTAGTGGACATAGCTGATGGCCTGTGGTGCCCGGAGAATGCACAGCCTTGCGTGTTGAATGAGCAGCCCTGGCCACAGTGTTTCCTGGGGCACGAGGAACACAAGGGCCTGGAACTTCAGCAGCTGCCCATTTTCTCTCCCTCCACCTCCCCAACTAGGTCCATGATTAGAAAACTTTTATTTGAAGCTCACTGCCCCCATCTGACTCTCTTGGATCCTGAGCAGCTAAGTCCTAACTGACTATAGCAGCAGTGCCTGATAGAGAAATAAGGGGAGCTACAGAATGCAATTTTCAATTTTCTAGTAGTCGCATTAAAAAGGTAAAAAGGAGAGATGAATTTTTTAATGATCAATTTGATTTAACCCAATACATTAAAAAAACATCATTTCAACACGTAATCGACAAAAAATATGGAGATATTTTATATTCTTTTTCTGCGAGGCATGAAGCCTTTGAAATCTGGGGTTTATTTTACACTGATTGTGTATCTCAATTTGGAAACTGAATTTTCAGGAGGAAGACTTGATCTGTTTTCAGATTCCTCAAGAAATCGGCTCCCACTGGAGGAAGGTACTGCCTGGCCTGTGTCCCCAGGGAGGGCCACGGGGTCTGACCCTAAATGGGCCCCTGTCCAGTCTCAGCTTAGAGTTCTGGCATCTGATGCCATCTCTAGGGGTGACTCCGGCTGCCTCTGCAACCCTGTCGTGGCTGTCTTGAGGGACCCTTCCCCGCAAGATGATGGCCGGAGGGGGGACTTCATAAAACTTACAGAACAGGCTGATCGATGGGGTCCCTTTATTAGGGAAGGTGTGTTTACCGAAAGTCTTTGTGGGGCTAGAATTTGCTCTGAGACTTGCTTTCCTTACACCCAGGCAGGGAGCTGCAGGAGCAGTTACCCCTCACCTGCCCCAAACTTCTTTACCGGCTACTGTTATTTATCAAAAAGAACCTAAGGGCCATGTATGACCAAACCGGCTTAACTCTAGATGCTGGATCCTTCGGAGGTCCCAGTGGGGAGAAGCCCCAGGGAGAGTCGGGAGGGCTGGGGCGGTGGCAAGGCGGATATGGGGACGCAGGCACTTTAAGAATTTTCGGGCATGAGCTGTTGGCCAAAGGGCAGGGAAGTTACTTTAATATTTTAACAACCCCCAGCTGTCCTGGTGCGCTCCAATAATCACCAGTCTGCAGCAGGGGCAGTATGTGTGCACCTTAACTGTGTCTTTCAGACATTGTAAGTTGTAAATAAAAGTTAAATAACAATCATGGTTAGGTAATAACTTAATTTTTAAATTTTAATATTTAAAATTTAAATATTAAAATTATTAAAATATTAAAATTTAAATATTAAAATATTAAATATTTTAATATTTACTGAATGTTCGCTATGCACCTGGCGCTGTGCTCAGCACTTACACGCAGGATACGATTTCGTCTTCATAACAACCCAGTGAGATAGGCATTATTATTCCCATCTCCATTTTATACGTGAGAGGTATGAGGCACAGAGACGTCAAGTCATCTGCTCAAGGACACACAGCTGGTAAGTGGTAGAGTCAAGGGATGAACCTAAGTTTGTTGGATTCAGAGCCTATGCTTTTAACCACTCTGCAGTCAATGTATTGAAGTGGGAAGATGTTTATGATATATTATTGAATTTTAAAAATCAGGTAGGGAATTCCTTGGCAGTCCAGTGGTTAGGATTCTGTGCTTCCACTGCAGGGGGCACAGGTTCCATCCCTGGCTGGGGAACAAAGATCCTGCAAGCTGAGCGGCACGGCCACAAAAAGAAAAAAAAAGGTTACCTATGTTTGGTTCATATGATCCCATTATTGGTAAAAAAATATATATATATATGAATCAAGATGCTATTTTAATAAGTCACTCCACATATTTTCTTTTCTCAGTAATTCTTCCCCACCTCCCATGAGCTCTTGCCATTAAGATTTGGCCTTGGAGCTGACGTTTTATTGCCTTGTGGTACAGGAAGGATGAGTATTAACTAGAACAGGGTGAGTTTTCCCCCAGGCAAAATGACGTTCTGATTTTTGACAACGTCTGGAGACATTTTTGAGAACCACAGTTGGGGGGGTGGTGGTGGTGTTGCTACTGGTATCTCTGGTGGGTAGGAGTCAGGGATGCTGCTAAACACTCTACAGTGGACAGGACAGATCCTCCAACAAGGAGTTATGCGACCCACATGTCACTGTGCCAAGATTGAGAAACCCTGACCTGATCTGCAGTAAATAAATCCTTGGCTTTGGGTTTTCAAATAGAATTTTTCAAGTCTAAAGCAAGGTGACAGTCTAACAGTAAACCAATTTAATTGGAAGGGCCCAGCTTTGCTAAGAGAGGAAAGAGCTTTCTCGGAACCCTTAAAAAGAGGTGTTTTCTGTCAAGAGACAGCATGGAGGACTGGAGCACAGAGTTTTCTCTAAAGCGTGGAGTAGAGAGGCCCAGACAGAAAGGAACTCCCCATGACACGGGAAGATGAAAGTCCTTTTCTGAGGATGGGGAGAGAGTCAGGGGAATGAGGGCAAACGTTTGGAAACATGAGACCTGGCTGAGAGGCTGAGGAGATAGAGCCCAGGTAGATGTGAGGGACTCTAAGCCATACGACTCATCCTTCATTTCTCCAGGGGGAATGCAAGTCCTTTAGAGAAGCCCCAAGTTCAACATGGCACTGGAGAAACCGGTGATTACAGTGGAAAAATTTAAATGGCGGAGTGAAAAAAAGAAAAGAAACAGCCCATGTGCCATGTGTCCAAAGGACGCATTAAAAAAAAAAACCCAAAAACCCTGTATATATGTTCATAAGACAGAACATGATGCATACAACAAAATGAATGAATCTCAGAAATACTATGCTGAGTGAAAAAAGCCTTCCACAAAGGAACATGTACTACATGGTTCTGTGTACTTGAGATTCTAGAACAGGAATATCTAATCCATGGCGGGAAAAGAATTCAGAAGAGTGGGTGCCTCTGGGGCCTGGGGCTGGGAATTGACTGGGGAGGGACATGAGGGAACTTTCTGGGGTGATGGTAATGTTCTATATCTTGATAGGAATTCGGGTTACATAGTTGTGCACGACTGGCAAAACTCAGTGAACACATTCAAGATCTACACCTTTCAGGGTGTGGTAGGCAGTCTCCAAGATGGCCCCACTGATTCTTGTCTCCTGGTATTCAGACCCCTGCATCATCCTCTCCAATACTGGATGGACTTTATGTTAGTTAGCTTGGGCTGCCATAACAAAACACCACAGGAGGTCTTAACAAAAGAAATTCATTTTCTCACAGTTCTGGAGGCTGGAAGTCCAAGATCAAGGTGTGGGCAGGGTTAGGCCTCTCTCCTTGGCTTGCAGACGGCCACCTTCCTGCTGTGTCCTCACATGCCCTTTTCTCTGTGCACGTGCATCCCTGGCGTCTCTCTCTCTCTTCTTACAAGGACACCAGCCCTTGGATTAGGGCCCACCCAATCATCTCATTTGAACTTACTCATCTATTTCAATACACTATCTCCAAATATGGTCACATTCTGCGATATTGGGATTGAGGCCTCAGCATATGCATTTTGGGGGAATGCAATTCAGTCCGTAACAAAGCTTCTCTATGTAACCAAGGATATTGCAGAAATGACACAGTTTGATTCCTGAGGTTAGATCATAAAAGACATTGCAGCTTCTGCCTCACTCGCTAGGACCACTTGTCTGGAGGAGCTGGCAGCTTGAGGATGCTCAAGCAACGTATGGAGAGGTGCACTTAGTGAAGAACTGAGGCCTCTTACCAAAAGCCATGGGAGTGACCCATCCTAGAGGTGGGTCCTCCAGCCCCAGACAAGCCCCCAGAGGACCACGGCCCAGCCACCATCATTACTGCCACCTCATGGACAAGCCTGAGCAAGAATCCCCCAGCTAAGCCATTCCCAACTTCCTGACTCAGAGAAACTAGGAGATAATAAATGTTTACTGTTGTTTTAGGCCATTACATCCTGCAGTAATTTGTTATGCAACAATAAGTAGCAAATACAGGTTTGGGCACCAGGAGTGGTGCAAAATTTAACAAAAACCCTACAATGTGGAGTGGTTTGGGATGGAACAGTGGCCAGAAGCTGGAGGACTTTGGCCAAGAGTCTTTGAGAAAGCCTGAATAGTCTTAGTAGAAGCCCGATGGCCTTTGAGGAGGCAGTGAGGGAAGGGTTCCAGGAAAGTGAGGAAAATGTTACTGGGGTTAAGGGATCCTTGTCAGGTGGTGGCAGAAGGTTTCCTAACACGTTGCCTGTGGTCATGAGGAAGGTAGAAAATGTTTGTGATGAGGCTGAATAGTCTAGCTAGAGAGAGTCCCAGACAGAGTCTTGGAAGGTGCTGCCTGGTTACTTCTTGCTACTTATAGTGAAATGTGAGGGGGAGAGACAGTTAAAGGAAGGGCTGTTAAACCAGGGCAATGCTCTGGGTTTGAAAATTCCCTGCCTCTCCCGGTGGCAAATGAAATGTAAGAAACAGGTTCTGGGCAAAGATCAAATCAAGGGCACTCTCAAGAAAACACAGTCTAGAGAAGAAGCTGAGGGTGTGGTTGTAAAATCCTTTGTTAAGAATACAGGTCCAGGGCAGTGTCCAAGAGAACCCTTCGGTCAAAGAACTGGGCTTCTAAGAAGCTTCTGTCCTTTGTCAGTCTTTGCAGAAGCCCATGGTGGAAGGGCTTGGGTCCAAAAAAATCTGTGGGCGTGGGTTTTGCCTGATAGGATGAACCCCAATAAGAAGCACTGCCAACTCAGACTGACAGAGACCCACAAAAGTCAAAGAAGCGTCTGGACCCCCAAGCTTCTACAGGCAGGAAGCAGGCTATAAAACTATGCAGCCACATCCATGGGACACCTTTCATAGGAAAGGGAGGACGACTCAGAAGGCGGAACTCACGGACCAGCGGGCAGAGCCAAGAGCCCTGGAAAGTCATTTCTGGGCAAGAGTTGGACTGAAGCCCAGTCAAGGAACTGCCGATATTTTCCCAGCTGGACTTCAGAACTGCTTTGGGCCAGGGACTCCTGTGTGTTTCCTGTTTTTCTTCTTTTGGAACAAGAGGAGTGTATGTAGCAGTGATGCTATGTCTGTCCCACCAATATGTGCTGGGTGTGTGAGGGACAGACCCTTTGTTCAGAGGTCTTCAGATTTCTGGAAGTAGTACTTGATGAGCTGAACGTAACGTACTACACCCATGAGCCCTATCTGTACCTGGACTTGATTTAGACGAGATTCTGGAATTTGAGCCGATGCTGTTACTGGGGTGAGATTTTGGGGGGCCTCGGGAGAGAGGAGGAGGAGTGTGAATCATTGAGGACCCGAGGGCAGGCTGTGGTAGCCAGCCTCCAAGATGACTGCTGATAATCCCCGCCTCCTGGTCTTCAGGCCTGTCTGTAGTCTTCTCCCACACTGGAGGGTGACGCCCTGTGTAACCAGCAGGATATTGCAGCAATGACAGAGCATGACTTCTGAAGCTTAGTCACAAGAGATGTTGCCATTTCCATCTTGTCCTCCAGGATCACTTGCTCAGGAGGAGCAGCTGCCTTGTCATGAGAACGCTCGAGCCACTCTCTGGGGAGGTCCATGTGGTGAGGAACCGGGGCCCCCTGCTGACAGCCATGTGAGCACGCCGTCTTGGAAGTGGATCCTCCGGCCCAGGTCAAGCCTTCAGATGACTGCAGCCTTACGAGGGACCCTGAGCCACAGCCGTCCTGCTAAGCTGCTGCCAAATTCCTGACCCACAGAAACCATATAGATGATAACACATGTTTGATTTTTGCTTTAGGCTGCTACGTTTGGGGAGAATTCGTTATGCAATCATGATAACTAATACACATTGTGTGTTCATTTTACATGAAGGAGACAAAAATGTTGAATTCTAGTTAATGGTATATGTGCTAAAGCATTTAGGGGGAGGACTACAGATGTGTGCTATTTATTTTGAAATGCATCCAAAAAATAAGATGGATTAATGCAGGACAAGAAGGATGGGTAGACAGAAATGTAATAAAGAGTACAGCAAAGTGTTAGCGGTAGAATTAGGAGGAGAGGTGTCCCTGTAAAATTCTTTTTGCTTTGCTGTAGGTTTGAAAGTTTTCACATTAAAATGCTGGGGGGAAACGGCTGAGTAATTTCTTAACTTGTGTTGTAGGTACATGAGCATTCCTTAGATGATGATGATGATGATGTAAACTGCAGAGATACCTTTCATTTGCTCCTTAGTCTGTATATTTCAGAATAATAACTATTATTTGAATGGCTGAGGGAAGTGAATAGGTGAGTGGTCCTGAGTGAGACCAGGGAAGGGTGTGGAGGCATCGAGAGACCTGGGGACTCAGAGGGGTCTGGGGCTGGGACGCAGAAAACAGAGAATGGGACCTTCACACCAGTGGCCACAGAAGAAACCTGGGAATCATGCCAGGGACTAAGTTGAGCCAGCTACACTGCCAGTAAGGCTGACAAGGCCAAGAGGATGGTGACAGACAGGAAGTCTCCTCCCCAAATGCCATGAGGCCTTCTCGGGGGGAGGGGGGGAGAAGGAAACCCTGATGGCTGCGTGTCCCCAAAGTGACCAGGCTGTGAGTGACAGTCACTGAGATAACCAGCCTTAAATTTGACTGAAAAGCGTTAGATTAGATTAGATTGAATACATAACCTCTGGAGAAGTAATTTTCTCCATAAGCCTCAGTCTCCTCTTACCTGTAAAATGGTAATAAAATATTTAAAAACCTCTTAAGGCAAGAGGGATTTCAGTTACCAATATGTCTGTACATCTGAGTCGAAGTATATAAATTTAGATTCTGATACACATTCATATATATTCATATATATGTACAAACACACACACACACACACACACACACACACACACACACACTCACCACAGAGGTACTGACGTGTGCAGATGGGCAGAGCACAGTCTTGGAGGAGTTTGTACCAAAAAGTCAACAGGGAGAATTCTGGTGATAAGGGTGACAGCTTATCTTTTACTGTTTTCTAACTTTCTGCTTATCCCAATTTTTTCACATTTGATTATGTTCTACTTCAGAACCAGAGAACATAAGCAAAAGCCAGAGAAAGACAAATATCATACCATATTGCTTATATGTGGAATCTAAAAAAAGGTACAAATGAACTTATCTACAAAACAGAGATAGAGTTACAGATGTAGAAAATAAACTTATGGTTACCGGGAATAAGAGGGGGGAGGGATAAATTGGAAGAGAGGGATTGACATACACAATACTATACATAAAAGAGATAACTAAGAAGGACCTACTGGATAGCACAGGGAACTCTCCTCAACACTCTGTAATGGTCTATATGGGAAAAGAATCTAAAAAAGAGTGGATACATGTATATGTTGAACAGATTCAGTGTGCTGCATACCTGAAACTAACACAACACTGTAAATCAACTGCACCTCAATAAAAATTTTAAAAAAAAGGGGAAAGCAGAAACTGAGACCCATCCTCCTAGCAAAAGCCCCTCCCCTAAGCCGCCAAGGAAGCACCCATGAGTACCTTGCCTGATGATGGGAACGCTGTGGGCGGCTCTGTCCACCTCGAAGGAGAACATCTTCTTGCTGGCACTCATGGGCTGCCTGTGGGAGGCTGGTGGGACCATGGGGGGCTCGGGGGACCCCTGCGACCAGCTCCTCTGCACTGGCGCTGGCCAGATGCCCGGGTAGAAGGGGGTCTGTGGTGGTGAGGGTGACTGGTTCAGTTGCTGGGTGGCCCAAGGTGGCTGTGGCCTTGGCCAAGGTGCTGGGCCCCTCACCCATGGGAAGGAGACCTGCAGGGGCAGACAAGAGGGTCAGGGGAGGTTACGAGCAGCTGGGGTGGTCTTCACCTTTCTGTCCCGGCGACATAATTGCTGCCCTAGATTTCGGCGTATAAGTCACTTCTCCCAGGAAGCCCTCCCAGACTCTCCCCAAATTTGGGATGGTGGTCCCCACCATGGGTCACCTTGCACACTATCGCACCACCATTTATTGGGTGCAGACTTCGTGCCAGGCACCCAGTCAAGAGATTCACATGCATTACCTCATTTAATACCCCTGATGCTTTGTGACGAGCCCGAGGCTGAGCAAGACCTAGTGACTTTCCCAGGATCACAGATTTGGCAGTGAGCGTCTGAGCTGGTACAACGCCACCTCTGAGCTCTGAGAGGCTGACAGCTTTTTTTCTACCTTGCTCAGCACCGTATCCTCAGCTCCTAGAATAAACCCTTGGCACATACACAGTAGGTCCTTAAATACTGGTTGAAAGAATGAATGAACACATCTCCGAGATTCAAGCCCAGCTCTCCAGGACACACACATCCACACTGTGTCTCCCTGGCACTCCCATTCCACTTGTTCCCCGAAGCCGAGAGCTCTGGGGTGGCAGGCACCCCAACTGGCTCGAAACCCAGCTGGCTCATTAGCCTGTGATCCTCAACATCTGCCACATCTGATTCTTGCCAGACGCTCCATAAATATCTATCGAGAGAACCTTTTTTCATCTGACCCGGCGGAAGATGTCTGTATCTACTTTCATTAGAGAGCACATCAAAATCCATCTACACCGGGAGAAGCAAATGCTGAGAGGTGCTGACACCTGGCTTTGTCTTGGTTAATGCTGTTGTGGCCGTCCCTCCCCGAGCCTAGTGGTTAAACCGTGACATCGTGAATGCTACCATTTATTGTAATTACTCACCGATTTCTCTCGATAGCCCTGAAGGGGAGGAGCTCTCCTTATTCCTAGCTTACAAATGAGGCTTGGAGAGGTTAAGGACTTCACCAAGCTCAGGTGGTGGTGGAGAGGGTGGTGGGACTGGGGTTCTGGAAAGCCCTTTCCCTCTCTGTCTCTCTCTCCCTTTTCCGCCCCAACCCCACCCCCAGTCGCTTGGCAGAAAAAAACACACTTTTCAAGGAAGAAGCTAAGTTCAAAGGTTTGCCGCCTGTGGCGGTCACGTTTCTCTTTCTGCAGACTGCAGACACATAATGAGAAACAGGACAGAATGCTTCCGAAATAGGAGCACTGGCAGACAGAACTTCCTATAGCTCCAGCTGGATTGTATTCAAGAGGAAGGTTCTCCACTCACTCAGGTTCCCAAACCAGTCTTTTAGCTACAGTCTTTCCCAGCCAAGTCAAGAATCCGATGAATTCCCCTGAAGACTTTTTTGGAGTCAGAGAGAACACTGTTCGGGAAAATCAAACTCCAATTGCCTGGCGACACCTGGCCCAGCATTTATGATGACACTGGCCCCGTTGAAACCTGTTTCAGGAACGGACTTGGCAGTGTTCCAGAACTCTGTTACCTTATGTGAAGATTCGAATTTCTCTCCACGGTGGGCACCTCGGTCTCCACCTAAGCTTTCTTCCTTTCTCTCCTTTTAGAAGCTGAGGTGTCCTGCTTCTGCCTTGCACTCACTTCTCCATCCATCCTATCCCTTCCCGTCCTCTCCTCTGGGGCTGTCTTGCCTCAATCATTCCTACAACCTTTCCTCATCGATTTAATAAAGATTTATCGAATGAAAGGGCTGAAGGTGGGAAGGGGGAAATTTGAATATGTTTTACCCCCGCCTGATAGAAAACAAATCGAGAGACCACGGGTAGTGTGGAGGAATTCCCTTTTGTGCTGGGATGCTCAGGTAGATGTGCCTCACTGCCCACTAACTGCCAGGGTGCTGAAGGGAGTGCTCATATCTCATGCCTCAAGTGGTTCACTGCCGTAGTGGACAGGCCGCAACCCACCTGGCTCTTCTGGAAATTCCAGGAATCTCCCTCCCAATCTGTCGGCCCATTGCTGTGGGTGGGGCTAAGCAATCAACCAATCACACTCCCTGGACATACTGATTGGTTCAGTGGTGGGGCAAGTGATCCAATCAGAGCCAAGGAGACCCAAGAAGACTTGGCTGGACACCAGGATCTGGAGTGACCTGGTGGGACTTCACAATGCAGCCAGCATGAGGGAGTGGAGCCCAGACATGGAGAGAGGGAAGCTGTTTATTTATTTTTCAAATTGTGGTAAATAACCTGCAACATAAAATTTATCATCTTAGCCATTTTAAAGTATACAGTTCAGTGGTGTTAAGTATTTTCACATTTCTGTGAGATGGATCTCCAGAACTTTTTCGTCTTGCAAAACGTAAACTCTATTAACCATTAGACAACAACTCCCCATTCCCTCCGCCACCCAGCCCGTGGTGATCAACATTCTGTCTCTATGAATTGGACTACTCTAAGTACCAAGTACCTCAAATAAGTGAAATCACATGGTACTTGTCTTTTTGTGACTGGCGTATTTCACTTAGCATAATGTCCTCAAGGTTCATCCATGTTGTAACATGTCAGAATTTCCTTCATTTTTAAGGCTAAACAATATTCCATCATACAGTTTAGAGTGTATTTTGTTTATCCATTAAGCGTCACGGGCATTTGGATGGTTTCTACCTCTTGGCTATTGTAACTATGCTGCTGTGAACATGGTGGGGAAAATAAGGAAGCTGGTTTTGAGCCTTGGCTGGGGTGCTACCCTGAAGTGCTCCATCCCTGAGGCCGGCTAGAGCTGGTTTCTGTCGCTTGCAGCACACAGAGCCCGAACGATAGGGCCCCTATGGGGGAAGGATTCAAAGATGTGTAAATGCAGCAGACTCCAAGCTCTTTGGGTTTAAAAATTAAAAAATAAAGTGTTTTTTTTTTTTCTCTGAAGCGTGTTGGTTGAGGGTAGCTTTAGTTGGATGGTTAAAGTGGGTTTTCTCTAGTTTGCCGGCTTGCTCTATCACAGGGAAGGTCAAGGTTTTCTCAGAAATTGCTGATGGTAACTACAATGAAACAGGCAGGGAGAAAAGCAAACATAAGAAAAAGACTCACATTTAAAAGCCAGCTCTGGGCTGTACAGGAAGCATGGGGTCAATGTCAGTTATCAACAAGTCTGTTTTTATTATTTTTTTATTTTAGATTTAATTTTATTTATTTTTGGCGGTGTTGGGTTTTCGTTGCTACGTGCAGGCTTTCTTTAGTTGCGGCGAGCAGGGGCTACTCCTCGTTGTGGTGCATGGGCTTCTCCTTGCGGTGGCTTCTCTTGTTTCGGAGTGTGGGCTCTAGGCACATGGGCTGCAGTAGCTGGGGCACATGGGCTCAGTAGTTGTGGCTCGTGGGCTCTAGAGCGCAGGCTCAGTAGTTGTGGTGCACGGGCTGTTACTCTGCAACATGTGGGATCTTCCCGGACCAGGGCTCGAAACTGTGTCCCCTGCATTGGCAGGTGGGTTCTTATCCACGGTGTCACCGGGGAAGTCCCCAAGTCTGTTTTTAGAAACTTTAGTTTAAAAATACACACTAATGCCTTTTCTCTTTCTTTGTGTCTGTTCTCTGACCATATGGTATGTTACCATGGTTGGTTTTTTTGTTTTGTTTTTGAGATAGCATATGTGATACTCCTGATTTCTTTTCCATACTACCTTTAAAATAGCAGGTTGTCAACCACCTGGTTAACCACGACCACATCCACAGGTGAATTTATATTAGCTTTAAAAAACATGAGTCAATGATTTACTCAAGAAGTCACTATCCATTTTCTTTCAAATTATCTACTTGTTCTTTGTGTTATTTCTCCAATATCTGCTTCTAACCCTGTAAAGAGTATAAGTTGAAAGGGAGACCCTAAAAAAAATTGGAAGTAGTTTGCACATCGAGTGCCTACAGTACACATGAATTCTGCCAGGAAGCCCTGGAGCCTGCAGAGAAGGTGGAAACTTAGACCTTGCCCTTGGAGAGCTTGTTATGTGCTCTGCCATTTGTAAGTAATTGTGGACAATACAACGGCTATGAGCCACTGTGTAGAGAAGCCTCAGATGTGCCACAGACTGTGCTGGGCACTTAATGCATGTGGTCTCATCTGATCTCCAGAATAACCTTGCAGGAGGCATTTTACCCCTCATTGTGTGGATTAAGAAACTGAAGCTCAGAGAGGTTAAATGACTTGCCCAAGGTCTCACAGCCAGGAAGTGGTGACACTATTTGACTCCAATACCTGTGCTCTTAGGACTTCTAGGTTACTCGAAGTCATGATTTATTACCTGCTTTCCATACTCACAAACGGATCTTAGATGATTGGTTAGTGAATGATAGGATATTTTCCGAGTTAAAAAAAGGAAATGAACATTAGATGGTGTGAAAAACCACAAGACATCACATGGGCTACTTAGAAATGGGATTTTCTAGGAACACTGACAACTGTCTTATGGAAGTGTTATTCATCTGGTACATGCCACGCCCTGGAAGCAGCTCAGAGGACCCCAGCCTCCATCCGGGAAGACCTGTGGTATGTTTACTGCTGTACCAGAGGAGTCCTGGGGTCAGCTGGTACCCGCCCACGAGAACCGATTGTTAAATGTCCAGGAATTTTGCCAACTGGTTGATAAACACAGCCATTAGTAAGAATTAACTTACCTAAATTTACACTTAAATTATATCAGAAACAAAGGTGATACAAACTTAAAACTCACCCCTTCCTAATTATTTTACTCTATTTTATTATTACCTATGCTCTTGAGGTTATTTCACTCTACTATATGTGTCTGTTGGAAATGCTACACAGTGATGTGTTACCACACCTCTCTTTCCATCTCTGTATTCAGGGATGTGTCATTGGGAGCTTGAAGTTGACCGTGGAGGGCGTATTACACCATAGAAATCAGGAAATGCTATAAATCAGGGCTTGATTTTTAAAAATTTTATAAATAGGTTTAATAATGGTGGTTCATGTACAGTTTGATTTTGTTTCTTTGTTTGTTTTGTTGATTGCCTAGACTTAAGATGATAATGGAGAAAATGTTAACAGTGCAGATTATACAAAAGCATGTTGTGTCTTAGCCATTATGTTATGAATAGAAAAAAAAATTGAGGAAACGTTCTTCGAGTATTTGAAAATTATTATCTGATGCAGCAACAAAGTCACTCATGTCACTGATGAACATGTGAAGTTCTAACGTCTTTCTTTTTTCACTTGTATTATTCATAAATCCAAAATATCCAAAAATACCCACCAGTGCTCAGGTTGGGAACTCTCTCATTCGTCAACTGCAATGAGAAATTGGCTATGGATACAAGAGTTCACCTAAAGTCAATGAAAGCATTCTGTGAGACTCAGCTGGCTATATAGAATTTACAAGAAAGAGTACTGCATTTCTTGTTACATGGAAAGACTGTGCTACACATTCTTTATATCAGTAAACCTTATGCTATGCATCCATGTACTTTACTTTTTCCAGAGAGCTGGTCATTAAATATTTACCAGCCAATCGTTGGCTGTGCTGGCACCCAGCAGAGTGCCTACTACTCATGGTAGGTGTTCGCTGACTGAGCTGAACAGTTGGCAAATATAGTGCAAATAAAAAGCACTTTGATTCTGGGGCTGGGATGGGGAAAATACATGATAAGCCTGGCACACCTTGTAATAGCAGAGAGTAAGGAAGTGCCCAAAATGAAAAGGTGGGGAGATGCTCAAGGACACAGCAACCAACCTGAAAGAGCTCCCAGTGGCCAAGGCTGGAAGAATTTGAGCAAAGTAATAGTTAATGAGTATTGGATTATAACTCAAAGTGTAAAATCAGTATACATGGATCCATACTGACATAGATACATTAGTGAGTAAATACATAAAGGAGGGAGAAGAGACCGGCTTCCTTACAGAAGAATTTAACATACATAGATGTGGAGCTTAATTCCCACAGTATGGAAGGGCCTGGGGGGTAGGGGTGATGGTGGCGAGCAGGCACACTGACCACAGCATGGAGGAGCCATGGACCTGGAAAGGCAGAATGGAGACTAGAAAACATGGCCAGTAGAACTCAGAAGCCAGGAGAGGGGGCTACATGGTGCCAGGACAAATGGCCTTTATCTCAACAAGTCCCGGGATGTCACCGTAACTCAGAGACGGGTAATAATTCTATGTCCCCAAGAAAAGGGTAAATCATGTACGGGGTTTCAGTGTGAGAAATCAGGGTTATACATTTAAAACACAGAACCGCCAAGTTATACATTATTTTTAGGTTTTGGAACTTAAAAGAATTAAGTCTCTTTGAGCTGTTCAGAAAAGCCATTCGTTTGGGGTTTTCCCAGCTGTGTTAAAGGAGATCTGGCCCATCTAATTTTCCCATTTTCTTGTAAATCTTCAATCTTATGGTTTTTCCTTTCCTTTCAAGTTCTAATCAGCTTCCTGGTCAGTCCATAAAATGGGAAATAGAATCTAATGAGAAAACAGCCGGATTTTTGCAAATAGCTTTTGCTACCCGTAGACTTGGCCTGCTTCAATTCGGTCTTGCCAGATAGAGAGACGGAATGAATGAATGAATGAATGAATGATCATCAACTAAGTTCAGAGAAGGAGCAACGTAGTTCTGATTTGGTAACAAAGGGTGTGGTCTGCCAGAGGAAGCAGGACGCGGCCAGGTTCCTGGCCGGGTCCGCGTTCTGTCTCAGCAGGATGCTAAGGGTTCAGCCCGCGCTCCCGTCTCCACCTCCCCCGATGTCATCTGCATCGCCTGTAGACATCTGGTGACAACACAGCCTCAGGGGTCCTTTTGTGTGAGTTTTTGCTGCGGAGGCCGAGCCTGAGGCTGCCTGCTGCCCCGTGCCCTCCACTTCACTGGTCTCGGGAAATCGCCTTTAATATAAAACACCCAGCCTCAGGAGTTCTCATCACATCAGTAAGTCCCCACAGGACCTGTAAGAGCACAGGGTAGAGGAAATCCTATAAGCTCAGGTAGGAGATGACAAAGCTTGACAAGAAACAGGTTTTGTTCTGAAGGGCACCATGCTCTCTGGTCATTCACTCCGTTGCCGGCTCCTCAAACCCCGGTACAGTAAAGCCACATCCTCCTCAACAACGGGCCCTATTCAGAGGTCCCAGGGACATGGAAATGCCATCCTTCTTGGGGATGGACAACTAAGGCCCCGACTCTGAGCTTCTCATCACACCAGTTCACCACAGGAGAGAAATGAGCAACTCTGCTTCCTTGGAGACTGGCCTTGGACTTTTCCAATGGAAAAGTGGATTATTCGTCATTTTCCTCCCCCCACATCCCTAGTAGCAAATCCCGTTCGGAAGGCTCCACTTAGGCAATAGGAATGCTTCCTAATGTCATGGACATCTTCTTTGTTTTTGCCTCCCCCGCATCCATTTCTTCCGTCTTTTGGATGGGCACCTTAATTTTTTTGCAGGGAAGACACCCTTTCCCTGACAATCCTGAGTCCATAGAATTCTGACCCTTCCACCCCACGGGTGAGACCATAACCCAGGCCTGGCCAATCAGAGCATTCCTTGCCCCTGGCCTCAGGGATTGGTTCAGGGGAAGCCACGTGATCCAAGCCACTGCCAATGAAGATGCTGGCTCTTTCCCTGGAACTGCTACTTTGTAGGATGCTGGGGCTGCTGGTGGCTACTTTCCTACAGGTGAGGCAAGAGTCTGTCTGAGATTGGGAAGCTAACAGGGAAGAAAGAGTCAGATTCCTGACCATGATTTGGGCGCCTGGATCCAGCTGGGCCTAAGCTGCAGCTTTTGGCCTTTTCAGTTCCATGAGCTTTTTTTTTTTTTTTTTTTTTTGCCTAGGCTAGTTTTAGTTGGTTTTCTGACACTTGCAAACAATCAAATTTCCTGGACAGTATGCTTACTGAGACTTTAGCATAAGCATCACTATGTACTCAGAGTGAAAGTTGTTTTAAAGGTTATGACATGCTCAAATAAAACCCACCAGACTGTCATCATGCACCAAATTTACCTTTCAACTTATAAAAGTAAAGCAGCATCTCCAGAGAAGAATGATTTAAGACCAAGGAACCAATCATAAGACAAGTAGTAAAACGCTGCTTAGAGAAACTTTGATAGATAAATAGTTCTCTAGCTACAGCAGGCTTCAGACTACAAACCCCAAATTTCTGCTTCAAAAGTGACTCAGGGAAGACATTCCATAGTTTCATTTATTTCGTTTTTTGGCCTCGCCGTGCACTTGTGGGATCTTAGTTACCTGACCGGGAATTGAACCCAGGCCCTCAGCAGTGAGAGCACGGAGAGCACTGAGTCCTAACCACTGGACCACCAGGGAATTCCCAACAGTCCACAGTTTTAAAAGAAAACTTTCCAGTTGAAGAAACAGGCAAAATTTGTAATATGCATCTGTTGTATATATAATATGTTAATGTCTAGTATATTTATCAGATCCATGTCAATGTAATTATATTATTACTATATTTGCAAATGCATATATATGTGTATGTATATTTAGAACCACATATTTCCAGCTCTTTTTTAAAGAGGTATTGAAAAGACTGTTCAAAGTTTAGTTTTCCAGCTTGTCTGTTTCTTCTTATTCCTCAGTAAACTTAAGCAATTAACCAGCACATTTCCTGGCACACAGTAAGGCTCAATCTGAGTGAGTTCTTTCTCCCCAGCTCCCCCCTCTATTTTAAGTTCTTCTTTTAGAAACCAAGTCAAATGAAAGAGGCAGTACTGCATAATGTTACAAGCAGAGGCTGGTAAACGTTTTCTGTAGACAGTAAGCATTTCCAGCCCTGTGGGCCATAGGATCTGCCCAGCTTACTCTGCCGTTGTAGCCGACAACACAGGCAATACTGAAATGAATGGGTTGGCTGTGTTCCCAGGAAACTTTACAAAAGCAGGCGATGGCCCGCACTTGGCCCTGGGCCATAACGTGCCGACCTCGGGTTAAGACCTTGGGATCCGGCGTCACACAGACTCTGGTCCGGCTCCCGGCTCTGCTCCTTCTCTGGGACCCTGACGAGTGTGTCATTTCTGTGCCTTGTCTGGAAGACATAGGGATACTAACAGCCATTTCTTAGTCTGTGAGAAGTGGGTGAGATAGTGCACGTGAAATGCTGGGAACACTTCCTGGTCCATAATAAATGAGCATAAAACATTAGCCATCAGGTATGATCACCATCGTCAAAATAGAAGAAGAAAGGGGGCAACTGAATTTGTCCAGGAACGGCAGCAATATCCCTGGTAAAGAGTTAGTGGATGGACTTCCCTGGGGGCGCAGTGGTTAAGAATCCCCCTGCCAATGCAGGGGACAGGGATTCGAGCCCTGGTCCAGGAAGATCCCACATGCCGCGGAGCAACTAAGCCCATGGGCCACAACTACTGAGCCTGTGCTCTAGAGCCCGCGAGCCACAACAACTGAGCCCGCATGCCACAACTACTGAAGCGCATGCACCTAGAGCCCATGCTCCGCAACAAGAGAGGCCACCGCAGTGAGAAACCCGCGCACTGCAATGAAGGGTAGCCCCCGCTCGCCGCAACTAGAGAAAGACCGCGCGCATCAATGGAGACCCAACACAGCCAAAAATAAATAAATAAAATAAATAAAATAATTAAAGAAAAAAAGTTAGTGGAGCCAGGGACTTCCCTGACCGTCCAGTGGTTAAGATTCCACGCTTCCAATGCAGGGGGTGCAGGTTTGATCCCCGGTTGAGGAACTAAGATCCTGCATTGGTGTAGCCAAAAAAAAAGTTAGTGGAGCCAAACAAGCAAGGAAGCCAGATAACTGAAAATGCAGTTTCTCCTATTATCAGTGGCTTTCGTTTTTACCCACATAATGAATCATCCCCTGTCAGCGTGTGAAATTGCAGGTTGGACTGGGAATTGCAAGACCTTCATTAACCGCTGGGCAGTGAAGGACCTGCCTGGGCTCTCACGGCCCCACGATGCTTCGTGCTATTAGGAAAAGCCTCCAAGGGACTCAGGAGAGCTGGCTTTTAATCCTGTCTCTGGATCTATATGACTGATGCCTAACCTTGGGGAAGTCACTGAAACTCTCTGAGCCTCAGTTTATGCCATGATAGGGGTGGTCCCAGGGACCTCTATAAAAACAACTGAAGGGGGAAAGGGGACCTGGGATTAATGAGTAGCTCCTTGGCAGAAATTGGAAATTGAAGCTCAGAAAGGTAAAGTCAGTTGCAGCTGGCATTTCAACTTGGGTCCATCTAACTCCAAAGGCCTTGCTTTCTCGATTGTGTTCTGCAGAGCTTCCCCATTAAAGCAGCAAGGAATATTGGCCGACAGAGGGCGCTCTTCTCGCAAGACAGGACGTCATGACATTGCAGGGACAGAAGACAGTATCCAGGAGCCACGTGGGAGAGTCTGGCTGGACTGGGAACAGGGCAGAGCAGGCTACAGGGAAGGCCAGACACAGGCCGTCATGGGGATGGGGGCTGCCGCCAAGGAGCCGTCAACCCCCTCATGGAACAACTCGGCACGTCATTTGTGGCGCCTGGCTTCCTTTTTCATTCTGGCCATTTCCATCCGTTTTGCCGTATTTCAGAACAGAGAAAGACATGATGGATACATACGGGTGACGTGGGTTTCCTTACTCAGCTGCCTTGTAAGAACGGCGCCACTGTGACTAGCACAGCTTGTTTCCACACCTCCTTTCCCAGAGCTCAGAAAGCACGAGTAAAGGCAACAACATACAAAACCCACAACACGGCAGCACACCTGACTCTGGGACTTCAATTTCCCACGCCTGGTGCCAAGACTCTACGGGATTAATCAACGGTTGCTTCAGGGCATTGCAGATGGCCCTGCGGGTTTTGTCCTGCACAGTTTCAGTGGGCGCCATCCACATGGACTACGTTGTGAATGGTGACCCTGGAGTTGTGCAATATGGCAGCCCTAGGTTATACTTTGATGAGAGAGGTATAATTTACAAAGTATGGTCCTGGGGGCTTCCCTGGGGGCGCAGTGGTTGAGAGTCCACCTGCCGATGCAGGGGACACGGGTTTGTGACCCGGTCCGGGAAGATCCCACATGCCGCAGAGCGGCTGGGCATGTGAGCCTTGGCCTCTGAGCCTGCACGTCCGGAGCCTGTGTTCTGCAACGGGAGAGGCCACAACAGTGAGAGGCCCGCGACCGCAAAAAAAAAAAAAAAAAAAAGGATGGTCCTGGGCACAACCTGCTTGCCAATGCACTTTGTCAAACAAGAGTTTTTCTTTATATTTTTCCATCTTGTATGTTATTCTATGGGTAATTTATCTGCAAATATATTTATCTGCTAGCGGGGGCAGGTCTTGGGAGGTTTCCCTGTCCAAAAGGACACTTACAAAGGAGGCATCTTGGCTGCTCCATGCTGGTTTGCTTGACTCTAAAGCTGAGGGTTATCATGTGCTTATTAGGTGCCAGACGCTGGACTAAGCAATTTACGCACTTTGCCCACTTAATACCACAGTCACTCAAGGTGGTAGGAACTATTGTTACAGGAGTGGGGACCGAGGCTCTGAGAGGTAGATGATTTGTGCACGTCCAGTATAAAAGCCGGTCAAGAGCAGGGCTGGGACGGCGCTGGAGTCAGCCTGACCTCAGGGCACGTGCTCTAACCACTGTGACATCTGCACACACATCTGGATTCCTAAGCGCCCCGCACCTCACCCCCCTCCCCCAGTAAAATGCTGTCACACCCTCCTCTATTGGTTAGGGTCACCACAACACCTGAACTAAATGCTTTCATTTGGGAACTCTTTGTCGGGAGAAGAACAGTTCTCATCATACTTAATCTGTATGATATCAGGGCAGTCCTCCGTGGAAACTCCATCCAAGGAGGAAACACAGCGCCCTCACCAGGGACCCCAAAATCAATTGGAAACAAGAATAGGCCTGAAGCAAGACGGCCACGAATTTTTTTAGAAAAACTGGGCTTCAAAATATTTGATGAGAGATGCTCTTCAATACCTCTCCCTTTTTCCCCTCTTCCTTTCTCTTCTTTTAAACAGCCAGCAGGTTGGAGTCATCAGGAAGTGCAATTTGTAGGAAGGTGTCAGTCAGTCCACAGGCCGCCCTCACACGGACGCTGCAAAGGACCCCTCCATGAATATGAGCGTCATGGATGGAAGCTTCTCAAGCTGGGGATGCCCCGGCAGAGAGCGCTTTTGAGAAGATGGGGTTGGGGAGAGTCCTGCAAAGTGCCCTGGGCACAGGCCAGGGGAACACTTGTGCAGCTGCCTGCAGTCAACCGAGGAATGAAGCAAGGTGCAAGTGCGTGTAGGAATAAGAATTGAAAAAATCCGTGTATATTCGAGTGACCGTGAGAGTATGCTTTCCTCGGTGTGAAAACCAGTCAAGGCTACTGCTCCAGCTAGCATCAGACTAAATGGTTTTCTCCCCTCCTTTTTCCACAAGTGGGGATAGCGTTTAATTTGCACTGACAAGCTGTGTGGCCCTGGGGAAATTACTTAACCTCTCTGAGTTTCGGATTCCTTGTCTGTAAAATGGGGATCATGGGAGAACCCATCTCATAGGTTGCTATGAGCGTGAAATAAGGGAGAGCAGGTGAATTGCTTAGCACAGTGCTGTTCACGTCAGTGATTCCTCCTGCTGCTCTCCTGGTTTCTCTTCTTACAAAGCATCTTCTTCCGTCTTATCTACTCAAGGTTAGAGGTCGTCATCACTGTTTCCCACAATTATATAAGAAGCACCTTGTAAAATAAAGTCCCCATTCCATAGTTGTACACCCGTGTGCATAACAAACTTACTCAAAATGGCCAAAAGGTGGAAGCAACCCAAGTGGCCATGGATGGATGAGCAGATAAACAAAATGTGGTGAATCCATACAATGAAATATTCAACTGGAATGAACCATGAGGATATCATACTAAGTGAAATAAGATGATCGCAAAAGGACAAACAATGTAAGATTCCATTTATATGAGGAACCTAGAATAGTCCAATTCACAGACACAGCATGGTGGGAGGGGAGGAAGGAAGCAGGGGGTTTGATTTGATGGGCTTAGAGTTTCAGTTTGGGAAGATGAACAAAGTTCTGATGATGGATGGGGATGATGGCTGCACAACAGTGTGAATAGATTTAATGCCACTGTGAACTGTACACTTAAACATGGTTAAGATGGTAAATTTTATGTGTATTTTACCATAATTTTGAAAATTAAAAGTTAAAAACAAACCCCAAAATGAAATACCTCCAAGGTTTCTCCGAGGTTTGGGGTGATAGAAATGGATGAAAGTGTTCTGAAAGCAGGTTGTGGTGATGGCTGCACAACTCCATCAATATATTCAAATTGATTGAATTGGACACTTCAAATGGGTGAAGTTTCTGTTATGTAAATTGTACTTCAGTGAAGCTGTTAAGAGCAAGCAAGCAAACAAACACATGCTGTGATCCGGAGGAAACTTTGGAGGATGAAGGAGCTGTTCACTGTCTTGATTGTGGCTATGGTTTCACAGGTGTACCCATATGTCAAAGCCCATCCACTTACAGACTTGAAACATGTGCCGTTTATGGCATGTCAATTATGTCTCAAGAAAGCTGTGTTTTAAAAAGGCAGAACAGTATTCCATATATAAACAAACTCCTTATAATATATTAAACTCCTTATAATATATTAAACAATATAATTAATTAAACAATGCCTCCTTTGGATGGAAATTTAGGTTTCAAATTTTATGCCCCTATCAATAATATTTCAATAAATATCTTTGTAGGAAAAAAAAAGAAAAAAATGCAGATATTATTTGCTGCTCCCCTATTCTTCTCCCCACAGGCAAGCCACAGAGTCAGAATTTCCCAGGGAGGGGGCCTGGGAACCTGTAATTTTACTGAACATTCCTGAAAATTCCTTGGAATCAGACATGTTGGGGCACATTGATTCAAACTTCATGAACTTGGATTTTCAGGCTTGGGAGTGTGAAATCCCCTTTTCTTTGATCCCTAAAAAATTCTGTAAGTGTTCCATACAAATGATTCTAAATTTCGGTTTCCCTCCTATTGGCGGTGCATCAGAATCATCAGGGAGCTTGTGAGAATGCATATTCCCAGGCCCTACTCCCAGGGAGGATGTGTATGGTTGCCAGATTTCGCATAAATAAAGAAATGAATAAATCAATATATAATAAACTATAGGGTGTCCGTTAAATCTGAAGTTCAGATAAACACCAAATAATTTTTTTAGCATAAGTGGTTCCTTGCAATAGTTGGGCCACACCTGTACATAACAATGATTTGTTGCTTCTCTGAAATTCAGATTTAACTGCGTGTCCTGTATTTCATCTGGGAATCCTAAGTATGAGTCCTCAGGCCTGGGGTGAAGCCCAGATCTGCACTGTGGGTCTGCTCCCCACGTGCTTCTGACGAGGGGGATCCTTAGAACCCATGTTGAGAACCCCTGATCAGGTCAACACCTTCTGGGTCAGGAGCCCCTCCTCAGGGCGGCCAGTGGATCCCAGTGCATCCCACAAGTGAGCACACTTTAATGTTGGTCCAAGGAGGAAAAGGGGGCTGAGAAGCAGCAGGAGAAAACTGTCCCAGGTTTTCAAAGCCAAACGTGGTGGATGCGGTGTCACGAGCCCTGCAGCCTGAGGGACGGTGCTCATCTTCTCTGAGTGGGTATTTAGGGCTGCCTAGGGGACCCACACCCAGGATTCTGCCTAGATTCTCTAAACTTTATTTATTTATACCCAGCCTCGTCCCCGAAAGGACTTTAAGCCTCGGAGGTCTCAGTCCATGCAGCGTTCTTGGTGCTGGGGAGTGAGGTTAACACGCCGTCTCTCTGGGACACACACGACAGGTATTAATTGTGTGCTCACCACGAATGGGCATTATTCTGGGAGTTTTACAATTAGAACCATCTCATTTAGCCCTCGAGATAAGCCTGCAAGGTCATTGCTGTCGTTGGCCCCATTTTGTAGATGAGGAAACCGAGGTTCTGAGGGGTCCAATGGTTTGTGCAAGAGTGCACCGAGTAGGCCAGTGGCAGAGCTGGGGTTCTGACCAAGGACTGTGTTGCTAACCAGCCCCCATCCTGCCTCCCTACTGAACCAGATACTTCTGGTCACTGAGCTTTGCTGGGCGAATTTTGGCTTACGTTCCGCTTAACCTGGGGCCATACCTTAGGTCCTGATCCCGGGAACATTTCTGATCCGGTGTGATAACAGCTGGCAGGCCTTGAGCGTCTACTCTGGCCAGAGACTTTGACTTTTTATACATAGATACTCTCTCAACGCCCTGCACCGCTGAGAAGACCCAGACCCAGGCATACAGAGAAGCCTGGCCGAGGTCACAAAGCTAGGAAGTTGCAGAGCACTGATCTGCCTAAAAAGGAAGCATCCATCTCTGCATCTTCAAAAGCACACACTTGCTTTCCACCTCCCCTCGCCAAGCTTCACTTTTCAGGAAAACGCTCTCCCTCGGGGCTGGTCGCTAGGCAACCCTTGCATGTAATTCCACGAAATGCCCAGAAGAGGGCGCGAGGACTCGCTCTCCCCGGGCACCCACGCGATGGGGCTGAACTTCGCAGAATCGCGAAAGCAAGAGTGACGCGCTCCAGACGAACTCCACCTGTGGCCGTACCCGAGCCCTAGGCTGCACGGAAGGTGACACAACACGGCACCTCTGCACCCCACCCCACCCCACCCCCGCAGGGGCCTGGACTCACCGAGGCTGGGTTTTCGATGACCAGTTCGTAGGTCAGCCCTCTGGACCCAAACCTCAGGATGTCTCCGGGTAGGAGCTTCACAGCCACGTTCTGAATGTGGCACTCATTGACGAACGTGCCGTTGCAGGAATTGAAGTCGTGGAGAACAAAGCTGCTTTCGGCCTCATTATATTCAATGAGTGCGTGATGGTTGTCGACGTCTGCAGACTGAAATGCAGAAGGGGGACAGTCAGAGCCAGGAATAACAGGAATAACAAGGAATAACTAGTGCCACTGACACTGGGGGCCCCAATGTGCTAACCACTTCATCTGGCTGGACGGTCACTGCAATCCTCATTTTAAGAGGAGGATGCTGAGGGTCAGAGAGGTTAAGTGACTTGCCTAAGGCCACACAGCTAGTGAGTGGAGGGTCACCAGACCCTGACAGCAGACCCAGAATAGATGCCCAGTTTTGGGGTAGGGCGTCAGGCAACACAGAGGCAAGAGGGAACTCGGGGGGAATTGGCCAGGAATTGGCCACGTGATAGTTCTCTGATCCCATGCAAGTATCCTTTTGGTTGTCCCGAGTGGCAAGACAGCAGAAATGGCCCAACACAAACCAGAAAGGTCAGTTGGCAAGTGACAACTGTCCATTTACTGCAAGTGTTAAAGTTCAGGGGAGGTTTTGTAATAATTGTTGTTTTCATTTGTTTGTTCTATTCATTTTTAAAATAACATGTTTTTTCTAATAATGCAGAAAATGAGAACTAGAGAAAAACACAAAGAAGACATTAAAATCACTTAGACTCCCGTCCCCCAGAGGCAGGCACTGAGAACACGGTGGTTCACATCATTCCAGTCTTTTCTCTATGCTTACAATCTTTTTAAAAAGTTTAAACACGGGCCTCCCTGGTGGCGCAGTGGTTGAGAGTCCGCCGGCCGATGCAGGGGACACGGGTTCGTGCCCCGGTCTGGGAGGATCCCATATGCCGCGGAGCGGCTGGGCCCGTGAGCCATGGCCGCTGAGCCTGCGCGTCCGGAGCCTGTGCTCCGCAACGGGAGAGGCCACAGCAGTGAGAGGCCCGCATACGCAAAAAGAAAAAAAAAAAAAAAAGTTTAAACACAATTGAGCTCACACCACAAAACATAGTTTTATAACTACCTTTTAAAAGCCTTGGTGTATAATGAAGGTTTATCCCATGTGATTAATTATTACTGTTGCTTCTTAAAAGCTACTCAGAATTACCAAAGATGATCTATTTTTCAATAGGGGCCCTGGTGTGACCACATTTCCCTCAAAAGAGAGAGACCCCAGACAGTGATTTGTCAGTGGCGTCAGAAACCTCCTGTGTAACCACTTTAATAAGAAGAATGAGCAAAACTCGGCACCAAGGAGGAAATATCACATCCCCCCCTGGCCCCGGCGCCCTGGACTATGGGCTGCAGGGCACGTGCGAAGTCCTCTGTCTTCTCAGGACACTGCCTATGAGCCATCCACTCCAGCCTGAGACTTTGCAAATATTTTCTAAGTCACTCTTCTCAGAGTGCCTCATCCAACTTTCATAGAGAGTACTTGGACTTAGAAATCTATACTAATGTCCCACCATATAATTATAACCAATAGCTTTTATTAATAATAGCTTATAGTATATGAATAGATAATAATATAACTGCATATATTAGTAGAATATATTAATGACACATTATGTGTAATTACACAAATGTCAGGAAATTTGCTAAGTGCTTTACTGCATTATCCCGTTTCATCTTCACAATAATTCAAAGGGATACTTCCTCATTTCAAAAAAAATTTAATTTTTTATTGAAGTCTAGTTGATTTACAATGTTGTGTTAGTTTCAGGTGTACAGCAAAGTGATTCAGTTATACATATATATAATATCTATTCTTTTTCAGATTCTTTTCTATCACAGGTTACTGCAAGATATTGAATATAGTTCCCTGTGCCTTACAGTAGGTCCGATAGTTACTCATTTCTTAGATGAGGAAACTGAGGCATAGAACGATTAAGTGTGCCCACAGTCAGCCACTTTGACTTGCTTGGCTTGTTCCCAGGTTTGCCTGATTCAAATGACTGTGCCTTTACCCACTTTTCAAATTCCTACGACACACTTTGGCACTTAAAATACTGAAACACAAGAAGAAAGCAGGAGTAGCTCTATTAATTTCAGGCAGAGCCAACTTCAGAGGAAGGAAAGTTATCAGGGATAAAGAGAGGCGATACATAGTGATAAAGGGGTCGATTCTCCAAGCAGACATAACAGTCCTTCATTGTATGTACCCAACAATAGAGCATCAAAGTATGGAAGGCAAAAACTGATAGGACTGCAAGGAGAAGCAGATGAATCCATCATGGTAGCTGGAGACCTCAACAGCCCTCTGTCAGTGACGGGCAGACCCACCAGGCAGAAAATTAGGAAGAATGAAGTTGAACTGAACAGCACTACCATCATCTGGATCTAACTGGCAACCACACAGCTTCATCCCACAGCAACAAAACACACATCCTTCTCAAGCTCCCATGGAACATTCACCAAGCAGACCACATTCCAGGCCACAAAATATACCTCAACAAATGTAAAAGAATAGAAATTATGCAAAGTACGTTTTCAGAACACAATGGAATTAGGCTAGAAACCAATACCAGAAAGACAGCTGGAAAATCCCCAAATATTTGGAGATTAAACAACACACCTCTAAATAACAGATGGGTCAAGGAGGGAGTCTCATGGGAAATAAAAATTTATCTTGAGCTAAATGAAAATGAAAATACAACCTATGAAAATTTGCAAGATGCAGTGAAAGCAGTGCTTGGAGGGAAGTTTATGGCATTGAAGGCATACATTTGAAAAGATCTAAGCTTCCACCTTATGAAACTAGAGAAAGAAGAGCAATATAAGCCTACCACAAGCAGAAGAAAAGAAGCAATACATGAAATAAAAAGCAGGAAAACAAGAGAGAAAAGTCAGCAAAATAAAGAGCTGTTTGGTCTTTTTTTTTTTTTTTTTGTAAAGATCAATAAAATTGACAAACCTCTAGCAGGATAACCAAGAAAAAAAGAGAGAAGATACAAATTACTCAAATCAGAAATGAGGGCTTCCCTGGTGGCGCAGTTGTTGAGAATCCGCCTGCCGATGCAGGGGACACGGGTTCGTGCCCCGGTCTGGGAAAATCCCACATGCCGCAGAGCAGCTAGGCCCATGAGCCATGGCCGCTGAGCCTGCGCGTCTGGAGCCTGCGCTCCACAACAGGAGAGGCCACAACAGTGAGAGGCCCGCGTACCGCAAAAAAAAAAAAAAAAAAAGAAATGAAAGCGATGGCATCACTACTGATCTCATGGACACTGAAGGGATACTAAAGGAATATTATGAATAATTCTATGCCCACAGATTTTATAAGTTAATGAAGTGGACCATTTCCTTGAAAGACACAATCTACTGAAACTCACACAAGGAGAAATAAATACTCTGAATAGACTCATATCTAGTAAAGAATTTGAATCAATAATGAATAACCTTCCAAAATGGAAAGCACCAGGCCTGGATGGGTTCACTGGTCAACTCTATCAAACATTAAGGAAAGAATGATCCCAGTTCTCAATAATCTCTTCCAGAAAATAGAAGAAGAGAGAACACTTCCCAGCTCATTCTGTGAGGCCAAGCTTATTCTAATAGCAAAACCAGATAAAGATATTGCAAAACAGGAAAATTGCAGACCAATACCTCCCATGAACATAGATGCAAAATCCTCAACAAAATATTAGCAAATTGAATCCAGTGATGTATAAAAAGACTTCTACACCACAGTCAAGTGGGATTTATTCCAGGTATGCAAGGCTGGTTCAACATTTGGAAATCAATTAATGTAATCCATCACATCAACAGCGTAGAAAAGAGAAATCGCATTATCATAACAGTAGATGCAAAAAGAGCATTTGACAAAATTAAACACCATCCATGATAAACTAACAAACCACCAAACCACCACAACAACTCTTGGCAAATTAGCGATGGAGGGGAACTTCCTCAACCTGATAAAGTACATCTATAAAAACCCTAAAGCTAACGTCATATTTAATGGTGAGAAACTAGAAACTTTCCAATTAAGATCAGGAATAAGGTGAAGATGTCCCCTTTCACCACGCATTTTCAACATTGTACTGTATGTCCTAGCTAATGCAACAAGGCAAGAAAAGAGAATAAAAGATAGATTGGGAAGGAAAAAGAAATCTTCTTTGGTGAGGTGTTTGTTCAGATCTTTTGCCCATTTTGCAGATGGCATGATTGTCTATGCAGAAAATCCCAAAGAACCGACAGAAAGCCCTCCTGGAACTAATGAGCAATTGTACCCAGGATGCAGAATACATGATTAATATACAAAAGTCAATTGCTTTCCTATATACCAACAATGAACTAGTGGAATATGAAATTAAAAACACAACACCATTTACACTAGCACCAAAAAAAAAAATGAAGTACTTAGGAATAAATCTAACAAAATACTTAGCTATATGAAGAGGTATATGAAGAAAACTACAAAATGTTGATGAAAGAAATCAAAGTAGTCTAAATAAATGAAGAGATATTTCATGTTTATTTGAAATTCCTTAATGATATATGATGTTTAACATCTTTTCATATGCTTATTTGACATCTGTAGATTTTCTTTGGTGAGGTGTCTGTTGAGCTCTTTTGCCCATTTTTAAGTTGGGTTGTTTGGTTTCTTATTGTTGATTTTTAAGACTCATTTATATTGTTTATTTATTTATTTTATTGAAATGTAGTCGATTTACAATGTTGTATTAATTTCTGCTGTACAGCAAAGTGATTCAGTTATACATATATATACATTCTTTTTAAAATATTCTTTTCCATTATGCTTTATCACAGGATATTGAATATAGTTCCCTGTGCTCTACAGTAGGACCTTGTTGTTTCTCCATCCTGGATGTAACAGCTCACATCTGCTAACCTCAACCCCCCACTCCATCTCTCCCTCAACCCCCTCCCCCTTGGCAACCACAGTCTGTTCTCTATATCCATGAAGACTCATTGATTTTGGATACATGCTTACAGCATCTTTCTTCATAACTGCCAAAAACTGGAAGCAACCAAGATGTCCTTTAAAAGGTAAATGGATAGACAAATTGTGGTACATCCATACAATGAAATACTAGTGATAAAAATAAATGAGTTATCAAATAACAAAAAAGACATGGAGGAATCTTAAATGCATATTGCTTAGTGAAAGAACCTAGTCTGAAAAGGTTACATACCGTATGATTCCAACTGTATGAAATTCTGGAAAAAGTAAAACTATAAGGAGAGTAAAAGATCAGTGCTTGCCAGGGGCACGGGGGCTCTGGGGCTCAGAATGAAGAGGAGGGGCACAGAGGATTTCAGGGCAGTGAAAATATTTTTTATGATACTGTAATGGTGGATACTTGTCACTATACATTTGTCAAAAGGAAAGAACGTACAACGCAAAGAGTGAACCCTAATGTAAACTATGGACTTAGTTAATAATAGCATATCAATATTGGTTCATCAGTTGTAACAAATGTACCGCACTAATGCATGATGTTAATAATAGGGGAAACTGTGTGTATTGGAGGGGTGGATATATGGGAACTCTCTCTATTCTCTGCTCAATTTCCTGTAAACCTAAAACTGTTCAAAAAATAAAGTATTTAAAAAAATGAAAACACATTAGTTCTTTGGAAAATGTCACCCACATCATCTTCATCACCATTGCCATTGATCTTTGTGTCCTTTGAACCTTTGATAACCCATGAATGAGAGAAATTCTGTGTGTTACATTTTGTTTGTCTCTTGCCAGGCTTCACTGCTTTCAGTTCCTCAAAACCTGTCAAGCCATTATTAAGAAATCAAAGCAAGCAGGAAGTTTTAAATGACTCCACAAATTTGGGTGAGCCTCTACCACATGTTAGGCCAGGAGACAGCTTCCTAGTATGGCCCTATAATATCACTCGCTCCCTTTACTTGGAAAATTGCTAAATGCTGCTACTGTACAGACGCCCTGCTGCTAATACAGACTGACTCTATAAGCCCCAGCCTACTGAGCTGTCCAACTATGAGATGAACTGTTATTTATTTATTATTATTTTTATTATTATCCTTATCATCCTCTAACATATTTTGAGGGCTTCCTGTGAACTGGGCCCTGCTGAAGCATTTTGTGTGCATTTTTATCATTTAATCTGCATGACAGCCCTAAACAGGGTCTCTATTATTATCTCCATCTTAGACATGAAGAAGCTGAGACTCAAAAGGTGAAGTGAGAGGACAGCATTACCTTGATACCAAACCCAGACAAAGACACTACAAGAAAACTACAGACCAGTATCTCTTATGAACACTGATACCACAATCCTCAACAAAATAGGAGGAAACCGAATTCAACAGTACATTAAAAGGATCATACACTATGACCAAGTGGGATTTATTCTTGGAATGCAGACTTGATGGTTCAACATATGAAAATTAATCCACGTAATACATCACATTAACAGAAAGAAGGAAAAAAATGATCATCTCGATTGATGTACAAAAAGCATTTGACAAAATGCAACACTCTTTCATGATAAAAGCACTCAACAAACAGGGAATAGAGGGAAATTACCTCAACATAATAAAGGTCAAATATGAAAGGCCCACAGGTAGCATCATACTCAAAGGTGAAAGACGGAAAGCTTTTCCTCTAATTTCAAGAATAAGATAAGGATACCTGCTTTTGCCACTTCTATTCAACAAAGTACTGGAAGTCCTAGCCAGAGCAATTAGGCAAGAAAAAGAAATAAAGGCATCCAAATTCGAAAGGAAGAAGTAAAATTATCTCTGTTCACAGGCAACATGATCTTACATGTACAAAATCCTAAAGAGTCCATGAAAAACCACAACCCTCCTAGAACTAATAAATAACATTCACTAGCAAAATCGTAGGACACAAAATCAACACACAAACATCAGTTGTGTTTCTATATGCTCACAATGAACAATCTGAAAAGGAAGTTAAGAAAATAATTTCATTTACAATAGCATCAAAATGAATAACATATTTTGGGATAAATTTAACCAAGGTGGTAAAAGATGTGTACACTGAAAACTACAAAGTGCTGCTGAAAGAAATTAAAGACACAAATAAATGGAAAGACACCCTGTATTCGTGGGTTGGAAGACTTAAGATGGTTAAGATGTCATTACTACACAGCAGGATCTACAGATTCAAAATCCCAACAGCAGTTTTGGCAGAAATAGAAAAATCCATCCTAAAATTCATATGGAATCTCAGTGGGCCCCAAATAGCCAAAATAATCTTGAGAAAGAAAAGCAAAGCTGGAGGTCTCACACTTCCTGATTTCAAAACTTACTGCATACAAAGGTACAGTAATCAAAACAGTGTGATACTGACATAAGGTCAGGCACATAGGCCAATAGAATAGAATAGAGAGCACAGAAATAAAACTTTGCATGTATGGTCCAATGATTTTTGACAAGGGTGCCAAGATTATTCAATGGGGAAAGAGCAGTATTTTCAACAAATGATGCTGGGAAAGACTGCAAAAGAATTAAGTTGAACTCTTACCTTACACCATGTATAAAAATTAACTCAAAGTGGATCAAAGGCTTAAACATAGTCTAAAACTATAAAACTTTTAGAGGAAAGCACAGGAGGAAAGCGTTATGACATTGGATTTGGCAATGCATTATTGGATATGATACCAAAAGCATAGGCAGCAAATGTAAAAATAGATAAATTCAACTATATCAAAAATTAAAACTTCTGTGAATCAAAGGACACAATAAACAGGGTGAAAGGCCATCTAGAGAATGGGAGAAAATAGTTGCAAAACACAAATCTGAAAAAGGGTTAATATGAAGAATATATAGAGAACTATAACTCAACAACAACAACAAAAAAGAACCCCCAAATAACTTGATCAAATATGGGCATAGAACTGGAATAGACATTTCTCCAAAGAAGATATATAAATGTCCAACAAGCATATAAAAAGATGCTCAACATTACTAGTCATTAGGGAAATTCAAATCAAAACCACAGTGAGATACCACCTCATACCCATTAGGATGGCTACTATCAAAACCAAACAAACAGCAACAGAAAATAACAAGTGTTGGCAAGGATGTAGAGTAGGGGAACACTTATGCACCGCTGAGAATGTAAAATGGTGCAGCTGATATGGAAAACAGTAGAGCGGCTTCTCAAACAATTTAGAATAAAATTATCATATGATCCAGCAAGTCCACTTCTGGGTATATACCCCAAAGAATTGAAAGCAGGAACTTAAAGAGTTATTTGTACACTCATGTTTATAGTAGCATTATTCACAATTGCCAAAAGGTGGAAGCCACCCAAGTGCCCACTGACTGATGATTGGATAAGCAAAATGTGGTCCATCCATACAGTGGAATATTATTCAGTGTAGGAGGAAGGAAATTCTGACACATGCTACAACATGGATGAACCGTGAGGACATTATGTGAAATAAGTGTCACAAAAAGGCAAATTTTGTATGATTCCACTGTGTGAGGTACATAAAGTAGTCAAGCTCATAGAAACAAAATAGAACGGGGGTTGCCAGGAGCTGGGGAAGCGGAAACGGGGAATTGTTGTTTAATGGGTACAGTTTCAGTTTTGCAAGATGAAAAATTCTGAGGCTGGTTGCACAACAATGTGAATAACTTACAACTACTGATCTGTACACTTAAAAGTGGTTAAGACGGTAAACTTTATAGGTATTTTACCATGATTTAAAAAATGGCTAAGATGAAGGGACTCACTCAACATCAGGATGCTGGCACAGGGCAATGTCAGGGTTTGAACCCAAGGCTAATTCCAAAACTTGTACCTTTGATTTGTACCCTGTGATTTTCAGAGTAGAGAGTGATTTAATAATGAGAGAGGAGACAGGCAGGACCTAATATACAAAACAAGTGCATTTTTTAAGGCTCCTGCATTGAAAATGTCTTTAAAAAGTATATAGTGAGTCCATAAAATATTGAGACGTTTAAACTTCTATTAACAATGACCATCTGCTCTGATGACCCCTGTGCTTTAAGGAAGCCTCCTCAGGAAGCTGACTTAGTTATGACATTGCCCTGAGGTTCACTGACATTGTCGCTGAGGTTCGACGTGTACCTGGAACCGTCCTTTGGAGCTAGGTTTCAACCTTGCATCACCTGGCACTGGGAAGCCCCATCTCAGACCATAACCTCCCACTCCCGGCCTTCCTTATCCTCTGTCTCGTCCTCTCCTTGAGTCACGTAGCCTTTGCTCCCTGTTTGCTCCCTATGGGTAATGCCCTATACTCACCCAGCCTGGGCCCTGCTCAAGCTCACCAGCTCCTTCAAGTCCATCCCGGCCCCTAAACCCTCCTGCCACCCTCACACTTCTATCCTGAGGCTGGCCTAGTGCCCTTTGGGCCCCCCAGCCAGCAGGTCCCTGCTCTCAGGCTTTTCATTCTACTTTGACAACAGCCTCCTAGGTCTTCACCTCCTGCACCTGCCTGCATCCTCCGTCTGCTTCTCCCGACCCTCCTCCATCCCTTTACACGGCGCCTTCTGCCCAGCAGGCCCACCTGTGCGGCTACATCCATGGGCTGATGGGCTCCTTGTGTCTGGTTTCTTGTTGGGTTTGGCCAATGGGGGGGTTAGATATCAGAGCAGGGAGGAGAGAGCTTGGGGTACTTACTCCCCTGGCTTCCATTCTCTGGGGCCACACAGCTTCCCTCAGAGGACTCTACCCAGCCCTCGGGGTCTCCGGGTCCCAGGAAATGCCCCTGCCCCTCACCCCTCAGCTCTGGGGGTGGGAACAGTCCTCACTCATACTAGCTCTGGGCCCTGCACTATCCTTTGAGGTTTCTCTGAGCCCTGCCCACTCCCTATGGAGTCCCTTCAGGAAACTCCCCTCCATCACTCCACACCCCTTTGAATGTGCCTTCAGCTCCCTGCCAGGACCTGGACTTCCCAGGCATGGAGAAGCTCCTAGATGGGACCTTCAAGGCTTCTCCTAGCTGCCAAGGGCCTCTGGGTGGTCCTGCCTTCATCCCACCCTGGTCTGGTCCCTCTCCTCAACCATCTCCTCTTCTGCATCCTCACCTTGACAGTGTAACTTCCGTCTAACCTGTGAACATGCTCACCACCCCCTCGGCCTGGAAACACCGCCTCTTCCCCCTTCCTTTCCTTTATTGTCAAATGGCTTCAAGAGGTTCCTCTCCCGCTGGGTCCTCAACCCACTGCCATTGCCCTCGGGGGCCTCCTCGGGCTCTCGGCCTCCCTGTGACATGTGACACAGTTGTCAGAGAGAGGCACGTGGCCTGGTGGTTCAGGGGTTGGGGGAGCAGGGCAACGTGGTGGTTATTAGACTGGGCTCGAGTCCAGCTCTCCTACTTCCTAGCAGGGTGACCTTGGGCAAGTGATACCTCAGCTTCCTCATCTGTAAGGTAACAAAAGGACAGTCTTATAAGCTACTGGTGATGTATAAATGATATAATACATACAAAAGCACTTAGAAGAGAACATAGGGCAAATGGGAAATGTTCTCTATTATGAGCAAGAGGATGGGCTCTGGAGTTAGAAAGCCTTGAGTTCAAGTCCCACCTCTGCTACCTTCCAGCTGTGCAGCCTGGGGCACGGTTCTTTGCTTCTCTTTGGTTGCTCCCTGAGCAGCAAAAATGAGTTTGATAAGCTGGGCTTCGTAGGATTGACAAAAGGTACTGCTTGGTGACATGTTCAAAGGAGTGGGATAACATTTTTGAAATTAACTTGTGTGTGTGTGTTTGTGTGTGTGTGTGTGTGTGTTTTATCTATTTCTTTTAACCTTTTGGTTCTAGGCTATCCCATCCCCCAGCCCCATCCCCCCACTGCCTCCAGAAAGGGATGTAGTGCAGAAATAGTAAAAAAAAAAAATGGGGTTTTCAAAAGAATAAGGATATGAGGAAACGGCCAGGCGCTGGTGAGACGACGAGTCTGGGATTGGAAGGAAAGAAGAAGCTTCTCTGCTTCCCCGTCAGCTGGATCCTTCCTCCCCGGTCTCCCCGGGAGAGCCCTGTGGACCGGTAAGGCCTCAGGAGAGGCTGGTCCTGAAATCAGACTGCCCGAGCGTGGTGCCCAGTGCCCCAGCCTCCCTCTGTGACCTCAGGCAGGATACTCAGCCTATCTGTGCCTCAACGCCCTCATCTGTAAAGTGGGGCAAACAACACTAACCTCCTAAGGATGAAATGAGTTAATACACTCGAAAGTGCCCAGAACAGTACCTGGCACAAAGCAAGCTGTCTCTGTGATGAATACCCTCAGCCTGGAAGCAGCTCTCTGGCTCCCTCACCTCTCTGACTGCTTCCAGGTCTCCACGCCGGGCTCCTCTCCCCTCAAATGTCCGTTTCCTCCGCACTCTGTCCATGCGCTGGGGCCACTGTGCCACCCCGTCGATTCGCAGGTGTGTATTTCCAACCCCTGGCTCATCTCCAGGCCCCAAACTGCCTGGCTGCTTCCGGGATGTTGAGGTGCTCACTCAACCAGTCCTGCTTCCTGCCCTCTTGGTAACGGTATTATCACCTGCCAGCTCATCCAGCCATCTTTCTCCGTGGCCTGTGGCATTGATCCTACTGATTCTTCCAGAAAGCTCTCAGACCAGTCCCAAAGCAACGGTCCAGTCAGGTGGTAGTATTAATGTGGTGGGCAGAATGGTCTCCCAAAGATGCCCATGCCCTGATCCCCAGAACCTGGGAATATGCTCCATGAGGTGGCCAAAGGGACTGTGCCGATGTCAAGGTTACTAATCAGTGCTCTTAAAAGAGGGAGACTAAGGACTTCCCTGGTGTTGCAGTGGTTAAGAATCCGCCTGCCAATGCAAGAGACACGGGTTCGAGCCCTGGTCCGGGAAGATCCCACATGCCATGGAGCAACGAAGCCCGTGTGCCACAACTACTGAGCCTGCGCTCCAGAGCCCACGAGCCACAACTACTGAGCCCACGTGCCACAACTACTGAATCTGCGTGCCTAGAGCCCGTGCTCTACAACAAGAAAAGCCACTGCAATGAGAAGCCCGTGCACCGCAACAAAGAGTAACCCTCGCTCGCTGCAACTAGAGAAAGCCTGTGCTCAGCAACGAAGACCAAACCCAGCCAAAAACTTTTTAAAAATTTTTTAAAAAGTGGGAGACTATCCTGGGTTATCCAGGTGGGACTAATTGAACTCCACCAGTCCTTATAAGCAGAGAACTTACTCTGGCTGGATTGGAGAGATAAGTGGTGTTTCTTGCTGGGCCCCCACTTAACAGCCCCAATGCTCCTCTTCCTGGGAAAGCACCAGGTCAACGTTTCCTCTTTACCCAAATCGCCCCCTAGATGGCGCCACCTCAGTCTGTTGCATGAATGAGGATCAGGAGAACATTGATCTCACATTTCACTGACAACCCCCATTCTGGATTCCACAGGGTGGAATTTCCCTAGCTTACTCAATTATCTTGTTATCTCAGTTAACTGAGAATTTCCAATTTAGATATTAGATGTTCCCAAAGCTAAATTTACACTCAAAAAGTGAAGCTTCTGTTTTTAGAAGCTTGAGTCAGCTCAGTCTGAAACTCAGCCTCACCTCCCCCGTCTAGCTGTGTGATTTGGGCCAGTTCCTTAACCTTTCTGAGTCCCATGTCCATGTCATCAAATGAGGATAATAATGATAATAGTAGTTCTCACCTTCACAGGATTTGTTTTGAGGATATAATTCTGTAAATATATATACAGAACATACATAGATGATGTATAAAGCCATGTGAGATACAGTAAGTAGTCCATAAATGTATGCTGTAGCTATTTGTATTATGTATGCTATTCAAAAGATTATGATCGAAAATTTCTTTCATCTCACATCCATCAGAATGGCTACTATAAAAAAAAAAAAAAGGGAAGGGCTTCCCTGGTGGTGCAGTGGTTGGGAGTCTGCCTGCCGATGCAGGGGACACGGGTTCGTGCCCCGGTCTGGGAGGATCCCACATGCCGCGGAGCGGCTGGGCCCGTGAGCCATGGCCGCTGAGCCTGCACGTCCGGAGCCTGGGCTCCGCAACGGGAGAGGCCACAACAGTGAGAGGCCTGCGTACTGCAAAAAAAAAAAAAAAAAAAAAAAAAAAGGAAATAACAAGTGTTGGTGAGGACGCAGGGCAAGTGGAACCCTTGTGCCCTGTTGTGAGAATGTAACTTGGTGCAGCCACTATGGAAAACAGCATGGCAGTTCCTCAAACAATTAAAAATAAAATTATCATATGATCCAGCAAGTCTACTTTTGGGTATATATCCCAAAGAACTGAAAGCAGGGCCTTGAAGAGATATTTATACACCCATGTTCATAGCATTGTTTGCAACAGCCAAAAGATGGAAACAACCCAAGTGTCCATCAGTAGATGAATGAATAAACAAAATGTGGTGAATCCACACAATGGAATATTATTCAGCCTTAAAAAAGGAAGGAAATTCGGACACATGCTACAGCATGGATGAACATGGACATTATACTCAGTGAAAGCATATTATACTCAGTGAAAGAAGCCAGTCATGAAAAGACAAATACTGTTATGATTCTACTTATATGAGATACCCAGAGTAGCCAAGGTCATAGAGACAGAAAGCAGAACGGTGGTTGCTGGGGGCTGGGATGGGGGGACAAGGGGAGTTGTTGTTTCATGGGTGCAGTTTCAGTTCTGCAAGATTCAAAGAGTTCTGGAGATGGATGGGGGTGATGGCTGCACAACAGTGTGAATATATTTAATGCCACTGCACTGCACACTTAATAAAAGTGGTTAAGATGGTAAATTTTATGTTATGCATATCTTACCACAATAAAAAAAAATGAGAAAAATGAGATCACGATCTAGCCCTTTCCTCTGAACATTTTCCTCTTGGAAGCCCTCCATCTGCTGGTGAGAAACTAGTCCCATCAATTGCTGTGGTGGGTACTGACCAATGAAACCAGCTGCCAGTTCCCAAACAGGGGACAAAACATTCCCTTAGGACTGGTGAGACCAAACAGGTGAACCCCCAGAGCAAGGAGCACTTGGGGAGAAGCCAAGGGTGAGGTGGGGGTGAGGGGGGAGGATGGGAGCACGACCCAGGCAGGAGGACAAGCGCGATGCAGATGGGGAGCCAGCAAGTGCACCCTCCCAGGCCTGTTTCATTCCGTGGATTTCCCCACAGAGAGTCCACCTGTCACCTTCTGTCTCAAAATGCAGGTGTTCGCTTAGAATAACAGAAATGTGAATTAAAATGACACAGGTACCATACTTCACCCCGTAGATCAGTGAAGATCCAATGGGGGGTCAGCACCCTAGGCTGGGGAGGGAGTGGGAGACGGGCGTCCACTGCTGGCAGGACACCACATCCGGAAACCTCTGGTGGGCAATTTGGCCATGCCCATCAGAGTTACAGCTGTATGTGTCCTTTGACAGAGCAGACATACCTGCACGTCCGTGAAATGATGCAAATAATAGGAGAATCCCAGCAGCCTTGTTTAATAATAATAAACAAGATTATGGTGTAGGCTCTGGTTCTTTTCTGAGAGGGAGCCCAGAACTGGCAGGGGCCAGGAAAAGGGACGAGAGTCATCCGGCTGGATGGGATCTGGGGTGTGTGTATGAGATCAGTCTGGCTTCACGACCCTCAGATCCCACGCTAGAAGGGCTGACACAGGCTGGAGAGATGGCTCCACCCATGAGAAAGGAGATGGCTGGCAGGACACTGATCACCGAGGGTGAGGGGTGGACACCAGCATTTCATCCCCCTGTCATGTCTGTTCTTTCTTTTTCTCTTCCATCTCCACCCTCGTAGCTGCAGCCCTGCGCTGACTTGGGCTGTCCTAGAGCTCAGTCTTCTAGGGATCCTGGGACTTCCCCAGGGTGGGACTGAGGGAGTCCCTGGGGAGGGGTAGGGTCAGTCAGCCCTTCATTGTTTACCCTTCGCTTCTCTTTTCCTCAAAACAAAGTTTATTGAAAGAATACACACACACACACACACACACACACACACACACACACACACAAGCAGGAGTTCTGCTGATCAAGAACGGAGAGGGAGGGAGCACTGATGGTGGGGTTCTCAAAGTGTGGTCCTGGAGCCAACTCCAGGGGACTCCATTCCCCCCACCTGAACCTGGGGAGCATATAAATGTGAAGATTCCTGGGCCTTACCCCAAACCCACTGGGTCAGAATGCCTAGGAGTTCATGTTGAACAACCACTCTTAAACATACGGAAAATCCAACAACCACTGGCTTTGGTGTTTCTTCATTCTGGAAGAACTGAGTCCCTTTCTCAGCAGAGTTTAAATAACAGCCACATCCAACTCTAAAGATTACAGTTTACAAGGCACAACAAATCATATAAATTATAACTTGCAAGGTTTAGCTGTGAAATGAGCAAGGCTGAGGCTTTTGAGCCATGTAAAATGGGAGAGGGGAGATTGTGAATAGAGCTCCTGATGGCTCGCCTGCACACAGCAGCTGGGATGTTCACTGGCAGGTCTCCCCCTTGTTTACAATCCTTCAAGCCTTCTTCCCACTGCTTTTCAGATAAAGATCCAAACCCTTATGGTGACATGAAGGAGGCCGACTTGTCCCTTAGCCCTCCTCCTTCCCACTCTGACTTCTGGACGCCCTGGTTTTCTCTCAGTCCCTTGGGTTCACAATATGCTCTTCCACCTCAGGGCCCTTGCACATGCCATTCCCTTCTCCTATTGTCTAGTTAAGTCCTCCTTGTCTTCCATATTCCTTTCCTTTACAGCCCCAATGTTGGAATGGAATTAGTCACAGCTTTGTGGGATCATTTGACTTATTTCTCTCTCTCCTGGCAGCTTCCTGATGTCAGGGACCATGTCCAGTTCTGCCATCACTGTACCCCTAGACTTGGCTCGGTGCTGAGGCTCTGGGTAAATACTGGGCAATGAATGAGTGATAGCAACAGTTATCACTGTTGACTATAAACACTTCTCACTAGCCTGGCTATAAACAGGCTTCCTATTGCCTTAGGGAACCAAACTCCTTACAGGATATAGAAAAAAGTCTGGAAGGTAAAACCCTGCAAATATCAATATTGATATTTCCCTGAGCCAAATGATTACAAGTGACTTTTATTTTCTTCCTTATATTTTCCTTTCTCCCAATTTTTAAAAACAAGAAGCATGTAACTACCTTCCATTATCGGAAAGAGTAAATGATGTCGAAATACTACGATACCAATAGTCAAAACAACATGTCAGCCTTGCTGATGAGTAGAAATCTTTAGAAGCATGACTGCCTATTCTTTAGGATTGATCCAAGCAAATAAAACAATCTTTTTTATTTGCTCGATGTAACCTCTGGGTAAATGCAATGATGACTTTTTAGTAATATAAATCCCTGAATTTTTTTTTTTTTTTTTTTTTTTTTTTCGGTACGCGGGCCTCTCACTGTTGTGGCCTCTCCCGTTGCAGAGCTCAGGCTCCGGACACGCTGGCTCAGCGGCCATGGCTCACGGGCCCAGCCGCTCCGCGGCATGTGGGATATTCCCGGAACGGGCACGAACCCGTGTCCCTTGCATCGGCAGGCGGAATCTCAACCACTTCGCCACCTGGGAAGCCTAGTGACGTATTTCTTAAGCTAAGTCCGAGGAGCAGTAAGCAGTGAATTATTTATATACAATGAACGCAACTCAATTTCTGTCTAGTTAATAACTGTCCTCATTAGTTCCCTTTTCCAAATGGCTTATTAATGTCAGTGGATCCTCATCTCAACCCTGTGCACCTCTGAGGATTCTTCTCAGTCTCTGTTTTAGGAGACCATAATAATGATCATTGTGTCATTCACTGAGCACCACATGCCAGGCTCTTTATATGCATTTCTCACTTAATCCTCAGAATAACCCTGTGAGGTAAGAGGTTTACAGACAGGGAAAAGGAGCTCAGAGTGATTAAGTAATTTGGTTGAAGTCACTCAGCCACAAAGTAGCCTAATGAGACTCAAACCCAGCTCTGTCTATCTCCAAAGCCTGTGCTTTTAAAAATTACTACAGTTTTCTAATATCATAGTCCGGTTCAAAACAGAGATCTCTGTCTCTACTTTAGCCAGACAGGAAATAAAACTACCCCAAATCTATGCCTTGTTAGGATAAAGAAGAAACTACAGTTCTTCTTCTTCTTCTTTTTCCTCCCACTTTGCACACTGAACAGATGTTCTGTGTCCTTGAAGGGAGACCATATCATGGAGGAGAATCTCACGGGGACGTTCATGGAGTTATCTTTAAATCTGTTGCGTTTACAATAAACATTCTCAGAAAACTAGGAATAAAGGGGGAAATTTCTCACTTCCTAAGAACATGTATAAATACCCTACAGCTAACCTCGTACTTAACGGTTAAAGACTGACTTTTTTCCCCTAAGGTCAGGAACAAGTGAATATAAGGATTTATACACTGCTCTTGTTCAGCAGAGTCCTGGAAGTCTTAACCAGGGAAAGAAAGCAAGGAAAAGAAGATTCAAGGCATTCACATCTCCTTTTCTGAAAGGAGAAATAAAATTGTTCTTATTTGCAGATGACATGATTGTTTATGTATAAAATCCCAAGAAATCTACAAAAGCCCTTATATAAGAAAGTGCAGTTAAGGTTCCAAGATACCAAGAAGCATACAAAAATCAACTGTATTTCTATATACTGTCAATGAACATGTGGACACCAAAATTAAAAATATAATACCATTTACAATCACTCAAAAAAAAAAAAAGAGAGATATACTTAAGTGTAAATCTAACAAAACATGTTCAGGACTCGTATGCTGAAAACTACAAAACACTCATGAGAGACACTGAATAAATGGAGAAATATACCATGATCATGAATTGGAAGACAATGTAGGAGTATATCAATTATTCTCACATTGTTATATAGGATTAAACACAATTCCAATCAAAATTACAGCATGATATTTTGTATATACAGACAGGCTTACACTAAAATGTAAATGGAAAGGCAAAGGAACTAGAATAGGTTAAAAATTTTTTTTAAAGAAAAGTGGGAGGAATCACACTACCTGATTTAAGAGTTACATAGCGACAGTAATCAAGGCTATCTCATAATGGTAGATCCATTATGACAAATAGATCCATGAAACATAATAGGGAACTAAGAAGTAGCCCCCATAGAAAGTATGGCCAGATTATTTTTGACAAACTTGCAAAAGCAATTCAATGGAGAAAGGATAGTCTTTTCAACAAATGGTTCTGGAACAACTAAATATCCACATGCAAGAAAAATGAACTTGGACCTAAATCTCACATCATAAATGACAGTGAACCCAAAATGGTTCATAGATTTAAACATAAAAGTATAAAACACTTAGAAGAAAACATAAGAGAAAATCCTCAGGGTCAGGGACCTTGTGGCATGTTCTTAGACATGACACTAAAAGCATGATCTATAAAAGAAAAAATAACTACCTGGACTTCATCAAAAGTTAAAGCTTTTGCTCTGTGAAATACTCTGCTAAGAGAATGAAAAGACAAGCTACGGATGGGAGAAAATATTTGCAAACCATCTATCTGACAAGGGACTCATATCTAAAATACAGAAAGAATTCTCAAAACTCAATGGTAAAAAAATTAACAATTCGATTAGAAATACTTAAAAGATATGAAGAGATATTTCACTGAAGAGGATATGCAGAAGGCAAACACGTACATGAAAAGACATTTAACATCACTATCGATTTGGGAAATGCAAGTTAAGACTATGATGAGATACCACTACACACTTACTAAAACAGCTAAAATGAAAAACAGTGTTTAGGCTAATTGCTGGTGAGGATGTATCTCACACATTGCTGGTGGAAATGAAAAATGGTACAGCCACGCTGGATAAGCCTGGCAGTTTCTTTACAAACCGAATCTATATAAACACATATGTTAATCCATGCAATCATACTCCTGAGCATTTATCACAGAGAAATAAAAACTTATGTTCACACAAAAACCTGTACACAAATGTTTATGGTACATTTATTTGTAATAGCCCCAAATGGAAACAAAATGTCCTTCAAAAACTGAATGGTTAAACATAGGTGATACGTCCATACCGTGGACTATTACTCAGCAATAAAAGAACAAGCTAATAACCTAAATGGATGTCAAGGGCATTACAATGACTAAAAAAAAAAAAAAAAAAATCAATCGCAAAGGTCATAGATAAATGATGAAAATTATAGAGACGGAGAACAGATTAGTGGTTTTCGGAGCGTGGGGACGATGGTGGGAGGAGGAATTGTGACTATAAAAGGAGCATCTCAAGGGACATCTCTGATGATGGAATACTCCTATATCCTGAGGGCCACACCCAAATCCACACATGGTAAAATGGCACAGGACTCCACACATGCTTCGTGCCATTCTCTCTACCATTTGTGCATCTATAATTATTTCAAAATAAAGTTTAAAAAACTCTGTTGAGTGAAGTCTGAGAGTGGTCTGCCTTTCACAGTCCTAAAGGGATTCCATTGCATTTCTCTTTCTGCTTCAATATTTTAATCCCTTTCAAAATTTTAAAAGGCTCAAAGCCACTGTTTTTATAATTCCTTACTTACAATTTCTTCCAACTTCCTTGGCTGTCAATGAGCTGGGACTGTGGACCAAGCCACAGCTAATTCAGAGAATGGAATGAAATGAAGTGAGAGAGCGCTGAGGCCATGCCCAGGGCTTACCCTGATTTAGTACTTGGAGGTACGTGGGCGGGGGAGGGCTCTGAGGGGCCCATAGTCTCCAGAAGCTCTGGAAAGGGCGAGAGGCCATTGCTCAAGCTGGGCACTTCAGGTGGCCGTGGCTGCCACACGCGGAGCAAGTGAAGGTCAAGCATCAGCTCTAAGCCCACCTTCCAAACCACACCATCAGGGTGGGACACTGCAGACACAGTCAGCAAAGGACACAGGGCCCATCACACTTTGCACTGTGCTCATTCTTACCACATGTGCCAGGGAGACCCAGCACATGCCGGGATTGGTTATTGGTGGCACACCGAGGAAGGCTGGGACTGTTAGCCAGAGGCTGTGCTTTACAAGAGACTGGAGTCCACAGAACAGTAAGGACTTTTGGTGGTGTGAGAGGTAGGGAGGGTCGGGGACTGGCTAGGAAGAGGTCTTACCTCTAAAACAAGGTCTGAATTTTCATGCCTTCCAATCGTAGTGCTTTTATTCAGGACAAAATAGCCTTCTGCACTCTTTAGATAGGCTTTCATATTCTCTGCTTTCCCTATAAAAGGTTTTCAGAAAACAATTTTGTTAGAAAAATACAGTCCTCTAATTATTCAATGTCATATTTAGAATGAATGGAATACACCATAATGTCCACAGGAGAAGTCAGCAGAGGTAGGAGTGGATAGCTGGATTTAACAATGATCACAATGATAATTCTGCACATTTTTAAGACTGTCCTTTTAACAGTGATAGCCGGCATAGATGAGCTTGCTTCTGATCACAAGAGGACATCCTTTATGTAACTCAGAGCACAAACAAGCAATAGCAAAAAAAAAAAAACCAAACAAATCTGAATTCCACTGATAACCGCTCTCCACCTCCCATTAAGTTTAGTTTGGGGTTAGTTATCTGACAGAATCAAATACTCAGTGTTACTAACCCACCACTTACTAGCTCTGTGACTCTGAGTGAGTTACTTATTCTCTCTCTATGCCTCTGTTTCCTCATCTGTAAAATGGGGCTAATGATACTCTGTATCCCAAAGAGTTTTGTGAGGATTAAATGTGAAGCATCTAGAATGGTGATTGCTACACTAAACACCCATTTGTCCTACTGTGATTGTGACTGTTATTAATCTTGGGCTTCTGAACTTTGACTCAAGAAACTCCAACTTCTACAGAGCTTCTTAAAGTGTGGAAGAGTCAGTCATCAAGGAAATGGGAATTAGAAGATACTTTCTTTTTAAGTCACCGCATTCCTTCATATATTTAGGTTGAAAAAAAAAATGATTTCCAAAGACAAAATATCAAGATTATAGCTTGGCTGTACGGTCAAGACTCTGTACGTATCTTTTCCTGGCATTTTATTAGGAAAATGTCAAACACACAGAAAAGTTGAAAGAAGTGGATGGTGAACTTGTATAGAACCACCACTCAGATTCTACAATCAACATTTTGTTCTATTTGCTTTATCACATATCTACCCATCTATACATTTTATATTTTAATGCATTTCAAAGTAAACCCTATACATGTTTTTAAATTTTATTTATTTATTTTTGGCTGTGTTGGGTCTTCGTTCCTGTGCGAGGGCTTTCTCTAGTTGTGGCAAGCGGGGGCCACTCTTCATCACGGTGCACGGGCCTCTCACTATCGCGGCCTCTCATGTTGTGGAGCACAGGCTCCAGATGCGCAGGCTCAGTAGTTGTGGCTTGCGGGCCTAGCTGCTCCGCGGCACGTGGGATCTTCCCAGACCAGGGCTCGAACCCATGTCCCCTGTATTAGCAGGCAGATTCTCAACCACTGCGCCACCAGGGAAGCCCTATACATGTTTTTTATTTTTTATTTATTTATTTATTTATTTATTTTAATTATTTTTTTTTTTTGCGTTACGCGTGCCTCTCACTGTTGTGGCCTCTCCCGTTGCGGAGCACAGGCTCCGGACGCACAGGCTCAGAGGCCATGGCTCACGGGCCCAGCCGCTCTGCAGCATGTGGGATCCTCCAAGACCGGGGCACGAACCCGTGTCCCCTGCATCGGCAGGCGGACTCTCAACCACTGTGCCACCAGGGAAGCCCATATATACATGTTTTTTAAAACATAAAAATTTCAGTGACTTCAGCTGGTTCCAAGATATTGATGATAATTCACATGATATTTGAATTCTGATCCATCTCAGTGCCATGTCAAAGATAGCCTCTTTTCTTTTTTTTCCTTTTTTTTTTTTTTGGCTCTGTTGGGTCTTCGTTGCTGCATGCGGGCTTTCTCTAGTTGCGGTGAGCGGAGGCTACTCTTCCTCACAGTGCGCAGGCTTCTCATTGTGGTGGCTTCTCCAGTTGTGGAGCATGGGCTCCTGGTGTGCAGGCTTCAGTAGTTGAAGCACGTGGGCTCAGTAGTTGCGGCACTAGGGCCCTAGTTGTGGCTCGCTGGCTCTAGAGTGCAGGCTCAGTAGTTGTGGTGCACTGGCTTAGTTGCTCCGAGGCATGTGGGATCTTCCTGGACCAGGGCTCGAACCCGTGTCCCCTGCATTGGCAGGTGGATTCTTAACCGCTGAGCCACCAGGAAAGTCCCCAAAGTCTCTTTTCAACTGAAAGGTCACTGAAGTGTGAAGTTGTTAAACTGTGGATAAAAACAAAAATCTCTAGGTCTGACCGTAGAGGGTCTCCTGTCTGGCTCTGCTTTCCATCAACATCTCCATCATCATTCCATCACTGAATCCCTACTAAGTGCCAGGCACTGGGCTATCCTTTTACACACATGGCCTCTTTTCATCCTCAGAACCACCCTGCGAGGCAGGTGTCAGTATTGTCCCGCTTTACAAATGAGGAAACTGAGACTCAGAGAAGTTAAGGTCACACAATAGTAAGTGTGTGACAACTCTGGGCCTTTGCATGTAACCAGTGTACAAACCTCCATTGCTGCTGGTGGGGCAGAGTAGGGGTGGGGGAATTGCACTGTCTGCTGACACTTGGCACATGTAATAAAAGAAAGTCCTTGAAACCAGCATTCTATCCTCTGAAAGGAAGACGAGACCCTACCTGGGGGTAAGAGAAATAAAAATAAGCAGCATAGTTTATATTTGTAAACTTTGAGGCCTGTGGATGTCCCACAAATATTGATGCTTTCAGATAATGAGAAATACATTTGATTAAGTTCGCTGTCATGTATACAGGGGAAAAGACATTTCCTCTTCCCAAAGAACCATGCTCTGCTGCCTTCAGTTATTAATCTTCAATTGCAGAGGACCATGTTAGCACGTAACACATTCAAGTCTAATTAAGCTAAAATGGAAACTTCCAAGAAATGTCTCTTCTGCAGGAAAACCACAGGAAAAGCCACTAATCTAAAACTTAAACTTGGATTATGCACATATTTGTTTTTTAGCTCTCACCCCAGACGTCCCCAAGGCTGGGGTCTTCTCTCTGCTCAGACGTCCCCACTCGGGGCAACCACCTGACCACTCTGGCTAAAGGCACCCTCAGTCATGTTATTCCCCTGCTAGTTTTCCCCTGCTGTGTTTCCTTCCTTGTACTTATCATTCTCTGACATGTTCTTGTTCCTTTCTTTAGTTATGCTTGCTGTTGGTTTCTCTTTCACTAACATATATGTTCCTGGAAAACCAGAACTGTGTTCATTTTGTTCAGAAGCAATTCTTCATGGGTATGTTGTGTTTGTACCCATCTTCAGAGCAAAGGCATTGAAAGATTTTGTCCTGCACTCACTTTCCGAGGATGCTTGTATGGCAAACAGCTTGGGAGGATAGAGGTAATGTTTCTAATAAAGATAACGGCTCCTTCTGGGGCAAAAGTTGGGCAGGTTTGCTAGCAGCCCCTTTCAAAGATTGCAGTTTCCTGAGTTTGGAGTTCCTTACCTGGGACACAGACCCACTGTGCGCACAGCATCCACACTGGCTGCTCTGCACCACCCCGAGGGACTTTCAGGGCAACAGGAACCAATGCGCATATGCAGCTCTGCTGCCTGTTATGTCGGCTGTGCTGTGAGTAATCAAGTTCTTTGTTTCTGGCCCAGGAGTCTCTTGTCTTCTGCCAGGAACTATAAGCTGGGCAGGCTAACTTACTAACTTTCAAACAGGGTCAAATGTCAGACCCTTTGCAGTTCCTGCCAGTTCTGTGCATTACCCCTTCTCCAGGGTAGGGGGCGGCGGGGGGGCAGAACCTGACACATAGTAGGTGCTTGGGAAACACTTGCTGAGTGAATGAAAATACAAAGGGCACCTCAAAGCAAGTCAGTACAGCCAGCTGGCTAGGAAGCTTTGATAGTAACTACCTTTCATTTTTCCTGTCAGTATCTAGCTTAGATGACTCCTTGGAAAACCTAAATTCTATCTCTTTAGCTTTTGGATTGGACAATATTTCTCCACCTTCATTTTGCCCTGTGCATCACTTCCTTGCGTGAAAACACTGTCAAAGTAATTTGAATGTGTGGAGCTCTGTGAATTCGTTCTTACTCAGTGCCATGGAGCACCAGCCACAGGAAAGAGCAAAAGGGCTTCAGTCATCTGCGTTCCCCCGACCACTTTGGATGGCTCAGAATTGGGCTATAGGAGCAAACTTTCTTTTGAGGTTTACAGTGGCCTCAAAGTTCCTTAAAGAAGGGGAGTTCAGGTAAGGGGCGGGTGTGTGTGTGTGTGTGTGTGTCTCTGACCATTGGGTGGGTGTTGTCCATAAATCAGGGGAAACAGGGGTTCCTCTCTTAATCCCAGCTATACCCACAGGACATCCAAGAGCTGGTGCCCAGGAGAGGCTTAAAGCTCCCGTGCCGCCTCCCTTGGGGGGCGAGGTAGGGGCTGCACTTAGGAAGGAACGGCTGGTGTTGGGGCACCTTTTCTGGGGTGCTCCTGGCGACCCGAGCCTGGATCAGAGAGTTCGGACTCGGCTGGCGCCGGGTCCCCTGCCTATCCCAACACCCTTGACCTCGCAGGGCTGGCCTCCTCCGGCCCAGGTTTCCTCCCGCCGCCTCCTCGCGCGCCGCTCTCACCTGGCCTGAGGAAGAAGCCCACGCCTCGTCCTCTGCCAAGAAGCCCTGACCTCCGCCCTGCCGCCCTCCCGCGGAGTCTCCAGGCGACAGCCCGCAGCCCGCGCGCCCGCCCGGCCTGTGTATGAACGTCGCCACGGCAACGCCATTCTGACGGCTGAGCTGGGGAGGGGCGTGGCGTGCGCGGCGCCCGAGGATGAGGGGGAGGTGCGCTGGCAGCACCCGGCCAATTACAGCCCGCTGCAGCGCTGCGAACCCTCCCGGACCTGCCCCGTAGAGGTCCCCAGCCCCGTTTCCAGGATCGGGAAACAGGCTCAGTGTTCACAGAAGTAGCTCCAAGTCTTACAGCGGGGAAGGAGCAGACTCGAGAATCCTTCCTACTGACCTTAGCTCTAGGCTCGGTGCGTTGAGGAGGGGGTGGTCAGGCGTGGGAGGGTAATGGAGCTGAACCACGAGAAGCCTGGAGGTTAGTCCCCCCGTCCCACCCGAATCTCTAGTTCTCTCTGTTGTGGAGGAGAAAACAGAGTAAGCTGGGGGACCATCACTTCTGGGGATGGGGGTGGAGATGGGAGATAGGTGCGGTGGAAGGAACACTTCTGAAAGAATGGAAGATTCTCCCACGTGCTAGGGAAGGGGTATTTACAAGCCCACAACCTTACTGTTCCTGTCCTTCCCTGTCAAAACTCGCGTTTATTCATTCATGTGTTCTTTACTTCTACAAACATCACCTGAGTCCCTACAAGGTCAGACGGTGGCCCCAGTGTTGACCTGGATCAGATCCTTAAGAAACCCCCCCGCACTCCCCATGGGCACGGGGCTGGGGGGATGGAGCGTGTGGAGAAGACATGCAAATGCTATCTCCCCTCACCCCATGTCACCTCTTTTCAGATCAGCCCCTTCTGTCTGGGAGCAGAACAGCCCCGCTGACTACCTACAGAATGCCTCATTTCCCTGCCAGGAAATGACTGACAAGGTGCCCCAAGACAAACTCAAAATATTCATCTGAGAAAGATGAAAGATGGCAGACTCCACTCTAGTCAATTAGAAGAAGATATACGAGAGAAAAATCATGGAAATCGATATGGGATGGAATATATGGTAAAGATGCTCCCACATGCCTAGAGGCTCTTGGAAATGCACATTCCCTGGCACAGACCTCAGAGATTCTGATTAAGCAGCTCTGGAGCATGGTCCAGGAATGAATTTGTTGCATTCTTGCAAATTCCTTGTGCATTTGTTAAAAGCTTGGCAAAACCTCAGGACTTATTCAAACCTGCAGTTGAATCGCAGAGCCCTCCCAGCACTTGTGCCTAGAAATCTCTTCCAGGCCCTCAGTCAGCCTGGAAGGTTCTGCCTGGGTTAGTTCCCTTCGACCAGAAAGACCTTAGGAATGTATGAGGAGTGACCACAGAGGCCGGGGCCCTGAGTGGTAACTTCAGAGGAACAGAGAGGGTCAGGCTCAACTCTCCAGGCACATTTCTGCCTCAGGGCCTTTGCAGTTAATGTTTCTTCTCCCTACAGGGCAATTCCCCCAGGGATCTCCTTCAGCTCCTTTAGATTTTTACTCAAATATCACCCTATTTAAAATGGTCTTGGAATTCCCTGGCGGTCCAGTGTTTAGGACTCGGTGCTTTCACTGCCTGGTTCGATCCCTGGTCGATCCTGCAAGCCCCATGATGCCACCCAAAAAAACAAAACAAAAAACACCCCCCAAAAAACATGAAGAACAAAACAAACACCTCACTCTATTGCTCTTCCCTTCATCTTACCACTCCTCTAACATGCTATTTATTTAGTTTCCTTCTCTTATTTTTTGTCAGTCTCCTCACTCCCAACTCCCCCCTGCCCCCCAACTTAAGCTCCATGAGGGCAGGGATTTCTTTTCTCTTTTGTTCACTGCTGTATCACCAGTACCTAGAACAGTGCCTGAATGAACGAATGAGTGAATGAACAGGGCCAACCCTTGCCACCCGCCCACAGCCTTGCCTCCTACTCTTGAGCTGCTGAGCTGAACTGTCCTTACCCCAGGACCTAGGCTTCTGTAGCCTTGGCCCTCCCCAGCCCCACCCCCATCTCCATGCTTGTCTTCAGTCTCATCAACATGAGCACAGAATGCAACCCTGCTCACTGTCAGTCAGACCCTATGGAGCCCATCCAGGCCAGCCTGGAGCCGGAGCTGCCCATGGCCCCCTGATAGGCTTGGGAGAGCATCTGTTACCATTAGTCCATCTCTCGATGAGGAAATACTAAACAGAGAACAAAGCTGACATTCAGGCTCACTGGAGCAGAAATTGCCAAATCTTGATTGGATCCTGCCGCTCCCCACAGGATGCCACAGTCATCTGAAAGGGTGTGTGAAAGTCTAAAAACCCAGTTCAATGTCATCCACTTAAATTTCAAAAACAGAAACTAAAATACCCCAATAACTCATGGCTTTATCATAGCATGTCCTGGGCTGAGTGAGAGTTGTACTTTGCGATGATAGGGTGATCAAAATACTGCACCTGGGGAATTACCTGGCGGTCCACTGGTTCGGACTTGGTGCTTTCACTGCCATGGCCCGGGTTCAATCCCTGGTGGGGAAATTAAGATCCCGCAAGCCACACGGCATGGCCAAAAAAAAAAAAGAGGTTTCTAGCTTATATGGGCTCCTTGGTGATGCCTGTAATCAATCAATCTTATTGAGCTCTGGGTGGCTACCAAGGCTGTACTGTATCTCCATCAACATCAGGATGTTGGTGTCTGAAAGGCCTGGGTCCATGTCCCAGCTTTGTCATTCCCAGCTGTCCTCCTAATACTGGAGCGAGTGATGTTAACTCCGGGCTTTCCACCCACAGGGCACTGTCCCAGTCCTTCCTGTAGATCATCTCATTTAATCCTCACCATAACCTGGGGCAGTAGGTGTGTCTGAAACACCTGGAACAGGGAGCTCTGCAGAGAAACGCTCAAAAATGTCGTGATGGGTATTATTTCTATCACATCACTCCCACTTGAACAGGAAAATAAGGCTCAAGAGACATGGAGGTATGTGACCAAGGTGACACAGCCAGAAAAGGATTTGAATCTAGATGACTGTGCTGGGAAGGTATTTTCCCCGGGGACCACAGGTGACAGTTGTCACAGCCACGAGACACCCATGCTCACCACCTGCTTTCCCTCAGCCCTGAACAATCTGGGCTTCTGGCTGTCCTGAAGTTTGGGCAGTGCCTGCAGCAAGAGGGGGAGGGAGCTGAGGCCAAGAGGACGTAGCTGGGGCTTGCCAGGGACCTCTCCTGCCACCCACTGGGCTTCTTTCCTGCAGGACCTCTGCCCCATAAAATCTCATTGGGCCGCAGTTACCTTCCCTGGGCTGTCCTTGACTGGGAGAGCCCATTCACTGTGCCCCCTCCCCAGATCTGCTTGTTGTCCCCTGCATTCCAACAAGAAATGAATGCTGGCCTCCTGCCTGGAAGAGGTAGGGAGCTTGCCCAGCCTTTAAGGGGTAAGAGAGAGCCAGGGAAAGAGCTAGAACAGGAGAAAGGGAGTGTAAAAGAGAGAGAGAGCGCTCGAAGATCAGGAAGTAGCTAAGCTGTTGAGTAGGTGTCAGATGGGAGAGCAAAGGGCCATTGGAGGCTCCACAGTCCATTCATAACCTGACGCTATGGGCTAAGGAAATGCAGGTTTTTATACACACACACACACACAGGTTCACAAAAATAAATTCAAACCACAAAATCACAGCTGGTCACTGAGGCCTTCTGCAGCCGTGCTCACCCCCTTCCCCTGTCAGAAAATGAGAAATCACCCAGGTGTTTTCTCAGATAGAGACAAGGCTGGTTGGGACCTTCATCTCTTGCAAATCAGAGCTTTGCCAGGGGGCTTCCCTGGTGGCGCAGTGGTTGAGAATCTGCCTGCCAATGCAGGGGACGTGGGTTCGAGCCCTTGTCTGGGAGGATCCCACATGCCGCGGAGCAACTAGGCCCGTGAGCCACAACTACTGAGCCTGCGCGTCTGGAGCTTGTGCTCTGCAACAAGAGAGGCCACGATAGTGAGAGGCCTGTGCACCGTGATGAAGAGTGACCCCCGCTTGCCACAACTGGAGAAAGCCCTCGCACAGAAACGAAGACCCAACACAGCCAAAAATAAATAAATTAATTAATTTTTAAAAATTAAAACAAAAACAAAATACTACTCTCTCTAAAAAACAACAACACAGAAAAAAAGGTTTGCCAGGGAGGTCAGTCTGTATGTTCTGTTTGAAAACTGCAGATGAAGGGTGCTGATCCCACCTCTGATCGGCCTGGTTTCGTTTGTTTGTTTGTTTTATTCTGTCTGTACCTCACTTCTCTCACCTGTAAAATGGAGGTAATAACAGCATTGACTGTAAAGACCAAATGGGTTAATATGTGTGAAGTAGTAAACTGTGCCCGGTACCACAGACTCCTTCTGTGAATGTCCGCGTTGCTGTCTGTCTCTTTGCTTGTTTTTGTTGCTTTCTTGATGATGTGGGAGGACAGCACCATCTCAACCCGATCACAGCCATCCTGGGGAGAGCTTTGATTTGCATCGTCTCAGTCCCAACCCAGAGCAAACTTGACCTCAGAACACTCGCATATCATCTTGCTTGTTGCCCAGGGACCTTTCTGGGTGTGGGTGTCAGAGGCAGGCTGAGCTCCCCTGATCGCTGCTAGAGGGATTCTGAGAATCCAGCTGGTCTCTGTGGCGTGGCATGTGCAAGACAACTCCATATATTCGACTTCCAGGCATCCAGGCAAATCAACCTCCACTACTTCTTTTTTTTTGAGATTAACAATGAACCATTATGAATGAGGTGAACCAAACTAGCTAATATTTATTGAGGCTTGTTAGGTACCAGCCACTATGCCATGCACTGTTTTATTTAATTCTTAGCCCAACCCATTTTACAGAGGCGGGCTCAGAAAAGTCAAGTAACTTGCCCAGTTACAAATCTTGTAAGTGATAGGTCCAAGATTCGAACCCTAGCTGTTGGACTCCAGCATATTGTCTTTTTTGTAAACTTTTGTTTTCAAAACATAATATACATCTCGAAAAGAACACAACTGATAAGTGTACGCTTGAAGAATTTTCACAAAGTGTATGCACCCACCCTAACCAGAACCCAGAACAAGAAGCAGAACATCACCACCCGCCCCGGCCCCTCCGAGAAGACTCCCTGTGCTCACTTCTGGTTACCCCCTCCCGCTTGTCTGACTTCCAATCATAGATTAGTTCTGCTTGTTTTTGAACTTCATGGAAATGGAATCTTACAGATTCCATTTGCTGCCTGGTTTCTTTCACTCAACTATGTGAGGTTCGACCACGTTGTCTGATGTAGCTGTGGTTCATTCATTCTCACTGCTGCATTGCTTTACACTCTGTTATCTATTCCTGCAGAACAAATTATGGCAAACTTAACGGATCCAAAAAAACACACACTTATGTCACAGTTTGTGTGGGTCAGGAATCCGGGCACTGCTTAGCTGGGTTCTCTGCTCAGGGTCTCTCCCAGGCTGCAATGAGGGAGGTGGCCAGGGCTGGGGTCTCATCTGAGGGTCAGCTGGGGAAGGACCCTCTTTCCAGTTCATGTGGTGGTTGGCAGGATACAGTTTCCTGAGGGTTGTTAGTTAGTCTGAGGGCCTCACCTCCTTGCTGGCTGTTAGCCAGAGATCCTGCACTGTTTCTTGCCATGTGGGCCTCTCCATAAGGTGGCTTGCTTCATCAAAGCCAGTGAGAGTCCATAGAGAGAGTCTCCAGGCAAGATGGAAGTTACAATCTTCTGTAACATAGTCACAGAAATGACATGCCCATCACCTTTGCAGCATCTACTGATTAGAAATAAGGTACAGTCCTGCCTACTCTCAAGGGGAGGGGACACAGAGGTGTGAACACCAGGGATAATTGGGGGCCGTTGTGTATGCCTTTTGGTCTGCACATGTGCACATATCTCTTGGGTATATATCTAGGAGTAGAATTTCTGGGTCCCACATACGTCCCGCTTTACGAGATTCTGCCAAACATTTTTCCAAAGTGCAGGTACCCTCTACACTCCCTCAGCAGGCTATGAGCTTCCCAGTTAGAGCACATGCTTTCAATACACTCCTCCCCTCTCTCCTTACAGAAGGGGTGTTTGAGCTGGGGCTCTTTGGGACGACAGGTCCTAATTCTAGCCCCTTGTCAGAATCACTGAATTCCCGGGCCGCTTCGCCAGACATTCTGATCATTTGAGGGCTCAGATACAAACTGGAAGGTCCACTCCATGAGGCGAGGATCCCTGTACCCTTGGTGCCCGGAGCAGTACCTGGCAGCAGTGCCTGGCAGGTACCAGGGAGCTGGCACTCAATAAATGTTTTTTTGATTAAGTGAATGAGTTTAGGAAATATTGTTCAAGAGATGGGCCCCAGGGCGGGTATAAGCTGCTTAAACGGGAAGGAAACTTTGTTGTGACTGAGGCTGTGTGCATTTTTCTGGGAAGAGGGCTCAGAACCTCAACCAGGTATGTCCCCAACAAAGGTTAAAGGCCGCTGTGATTGGCTACTGTCCGGCTTAGGTATTTTATCACATGAAGAAAAAACTGGTCCCACGGTAGGAGGCATGGGAACTGTGGACAAGGTCCCATGGTCCTTAGAAGTAAAAAGCGAGACAGTGCTTGCCTGGGGTGGCTCATAAACTGAGACCTTGCTTGTTTTGACCTTTGACCCATGGTAGGTCTTTTGGTACATCTAGCAACTGCCTGGCCTCCTGGGACCCTCCCTGTGTCTGTCTGTTGAACAGAAAATTCCAGAAGGCCTCGGTGCCCTGAGTTTCCATCAGGGGCAAGCCAACATGAGCCCTAGCTTTTGAAAAACCCCTTTCAATCCATAGAAAGCCTCCCAGTTTATCTGGTTTGAAATGACCTCATCCTTTGTCACCTTCTCTCTTGTTTTCTGGAGGTTTCTCAGCGTCTTGTTGCTGTCTGCATTCTTTTCTCATGTGAAGAGTGCACCTATTTTGGGCATTTTGTCGTTGTTGTTTTGGGTCATTCCCGTCACACATTTTTTGTATTCCTTTACAGTCAGATCAATCTCATGCCTCTCTAGACATTTCTTCTCAGGTTTCCTCTGAATCATTTCGTTTGGTCTAAATATGTCCAGTGGTTCCTCCTTCCTCACTGCACTCCACATAGACCCTCTCTTTTCCCCGGAACAACTGTTCTTTTCTTTCGAATCCCTGACCCAAATCCTTATCTTTCACCATGTTTTCTGACTTCTCCTAAGAACTGATTGTTTTTTGAAACTTAAGCCTCAAATATCATCCCTTCTAATCTGCGTCTGAATTTGGATCACGGTCAAGAAGCAGGGGAGACAGGAACGTGGCTGCGTAATTAGGATCCTCAGCAGAAGGGCTGAGTGTTCATCGGGGGGGTCACAGGGGCCTGGGGATGGAGGGAGAGGTATCTTCTTCTGCCTCGGGTAGGGCTTAGGGTGGGGTGGTCAGGAAAGCGCTAAGAAAAAAGGACCCATTTGACTTGAGTTCTGAAGGATGAGTAGGATTTCCAGAGGCAGAGCAGGGAGAGAAGAGGATGGTCCAGGGCAGGAGCAGTGGGAATGGAGGCTAGAAGATGAGTCATCAGAGAAGCTAGGGACAGGAGTACAGAAGGAGAGGGTTGGCCAGGTGCTGAGACCGCAGACTGAAGGTCCATGGTCAGCCCTCAGATATGTTTGTCTAGCTTTCCCAGCGTGTTAAAAGACTTTTAATTAGTTGCTGAATGGAGAGGCCTCTTTCTGTGGAGTGACAGAGAAACCTATTCAAATTGTCTTTAGCACGAATGCAAATTCACTGGTTACCAAAAATGAAAAGTCTAGAGGGAAACTCTGGGTTCAGGCTCAGATGATTTCATGAGGCCTTGGCCTCTCTCCAGCTCTCAGGGTATCTTTGAACCACGTGGATCCAACCTTAGACAGAATATCTGTATAATGGTCACAAAAAGCTCCAGCCCTTACATCTTCTCAGCTTTGAATTCCATAGGGAAGGATAAGAGTCTTTTTCCTAAGCTTCCCCCAATGGCCTCACTTCTTCTCATTTTCTCTGGGTGGGTCACAAGCCCATTCCTGAGCCAATTATTGTGGCCCAGGAGACTGCTCTGATTAGCCAACGTGCCCATCCCTGAAGCCAGAGGTGGAATCAACACCATCTCTGAGAAACTGGACTGAGACTAGGAGAAAGGTGTTGTCCCCAAAGGGGGATGATAACACCATAATATTTTAGAAGAGAGGTGAATTGTTATTAGGTGACAAAAACCAGATGTCTACCACAGTAGCCAACATGTACAGATCATTGACATCTGGATTTATGCCTTTTTTTGCGAAAATGGGAATATCTGGCAATACCTGGACTCTCTTCTTGTATATAGATCAACAATCTGCTGGGGTTGAGAAGAGGCTCCCTCTTTAGATACAGCCTATGTTCTGCCTGCCCAATGCACTGCTCATATTTCCTCTCTGGCTCCTGGAAGCACTTGAATATTTATTGCCAGCATAATTTGATTCTGTAAAGAAATCTGTTTTCCCCACCACAATGGAAGAGCCAAATGTACAGGGGTCAAATAGCTCTCCTGTGCTCCCACAAACTCCTGAGGACAAATGTCTGGCCATTTTGATAGTCTCATTCCTTGCTCATTTTAAAAGCCTTCTTTAAAAAAATATTGAATACATAGTGATTTTAGAATCTGTTATCTGATAATTCCAACATCTGAAGTCTTTGGGTGGGAGTGGCGGGGGCGGGGTTTCAATGTCTTGTTTGTTGTGTCTGCTTACTCTGGCTCATACTGACTTATTGCTTGGATGTTTAGTAATTTGACTGTGATCTCATTCTTGATTGAACTTAATCTGTGGGAATCCTGAGGGGTCTGATTCCTGGCTGCTTTGCTCTCGGAAGTCTTTTTTGTTTGTTTCAGCTGGATGCCGGGGATGCTAATAACCTCTGAACACTGACATTTATTTCCTCAACTTGGAGTTTTCCCACTGAATACATGGAGTGTAAACTTGAGCCCCAGACCCACGTGGTTACAAACCTTCAGGGTGATCATCATCATCATCAGTATTGTGGCCATTATTAGTTTTCCCCTCCAGAGCCACATTGAAAACTTCAGGTTTTCATAGGCTGCGCTTTCTGAAAGACCAGAAAAAAAAATTTTAAGCCCTCCTCTTGCCAGGGTGTGGAGCATCTTTGAGGGTGCCAGCTTAATACAGGCATCTTAGACTTGGTTAGCTCACTTTGCAAGGCCCAAGGCTTAATCTACCGTTTCCTGCACTTATTAAACGCAAATGGCTTCCTCATTTGCTTACGCTTTGGTTGTAGCTCACTCTGTTTGTGTGTGTGTCTGTATGTTCCTTTGAGATTGCCTACATAAAAATTGTTTTTTATTATGGGATTTTGGAAACACACACAAAACTAGAGAAGCCTGCGATTAACTCCATGTATTCATCATCCAGCTTCAACATTTTCCCAGTGTTCTTTCATTCTTTTTTCTTCCTTTTTGAGTTTTTTTCTAGGTTAATTTAAAGCAAGTTGTGTCATTTCACCCATAAAGACATCCTAACTGAAAGGACTTTTTTTTCCTTTACATTATCCCCGCCTGGACATGATCACAGCTAAAAATACTTATAATCATTCCTGAATATCATCTAATATTCAGTCCATGCTCACATTTCCTTGATTCTCTCAGAAATATCTTTTTTACTGTTGGTTTGTTAGAATCAGGATCCAGACAATGTCCACACATTACACTTTGTTGTTATGTCTCTGAAATGTCTTTAATTCTGTAACAGCAACTCCCCGCCTCTGACCTTTTTTATCCCCCAGCCACTGATTTGTTGGAGAAACTGGGTCTTGTGTCCTGTAGAATATTCACATCCTGGATTTGGCTGATCACTTCCTCTTGGTTTCAGTTAACTTGTTCTTCTTTTCCCCATGTTTCCTGTAAACTAATAGTTAGATCTAGAGGACTGAGGAGATCAAAGTCTTTTTGTTGTCCAGACGCCTTCATAGGCGGTACTGTGTGATCCATCCTGCATCACACAGTGAGCACATAATGTCTGGTCATCCTGTTTTTAACGATATTGAGATTGAATGGTAGGTCCAATGCTAACAGACTGAGCCATCCATTACAACGTCTCCAACGGCTCTTTTTCCCCCAATAATTGACATTTTTAATTTTTCATTATGGTAAAATATACATAACATAACATTTACCATCTTAACCATTTAAAAATATACAGTTCACTAATGTTAAGGATATTCACATTGTTGCTTAACCAACCTCCAAAAACTTTTCATCATGTTAAACCGAAACTGTGTACCCCTTAAACAACTACTCTCCATTTTCCCCTTACTGCAGCCCCTGGCAACCACCCATCTCTTTTCTACTTCTATGAATCTGGCTACGCTAGGGACCTCATATAAGTGGAATCATACGGTATTTGTCTTTTTAGTGACCGGCTTCTTTCACTTAGCATAATATCCTCAAGGTTCATCCATGTTGTAGCATGTGTCAGAATTTCCTTCCTTTTTAAGGCCGAATAATATTTCCTTGTGTGTATATACCTTGTTTTATCCATTCATTTGTAAATGGGCACTTTAGCTCATCCAGCAACTTTTTACCTAATAGTTTTAGCATCCTTTGAGGATCATTCCCTGGATCCGTATTTCTTGTGGGGTCGCAGAGTTGTGATTTTTTTCTGATTGTTATTCCTTTGGTAATTATTAGCTAGAATCCTTCATCAACCAGTTGTTTATTTGTTTATCATAAAATACAGTTGGTTCAGGGAAGGCAGAATAAGAGATTGGTTCTTTCCTCCTATGTGTCATTATTCAAAGAAGCAACTGCCAAAGTGACCAGTGAGTTTTAAAAAATATCATTAGGAGTCTTTGATTTAAACAGTGTAGATGTGTTTTAATCCACTGAACTCATTATGTGGTTTGAGGCTCGTACTATGCCACCTCAGGGGTTCATGCAGTTTGGCTCCCGTGTTTTTGTTTTTCCAGGTGGAAACTACGCAGTATTTACTGGTAACCACCTATGTTTGTATTGCATTGGTATGGTCTTTAGACAAACAACTCTGCCTCTCAGTTTTCCTTCGCTGTACAAGGAAGTTGGACAAAATGAGCTCGAGCACCATTCCTGTTCAAAACTCTCCCTTTTGTAGCATTTTCATTACATAGAACAGTATGGTTTAGTCATTGGATTCTTCCAGTCCTGTGACTGAATGCAGTTACCAACACCTTCCTTTCAGAAACATGAAAATTGCCACCCTGCTGATACTGTTTTTAGTCTACTTCTCCATACTGCATTTCCCCCCAGTAGACTTAAAGCTGTACCTCTCAGTTAGGGATATTTTGCCTCCCAGGGGACTTTTGACAATGTCTAGAGACATGTTGGATTGTCACACCAGGGAGGAGCTACTGGTATCCAGTAGGTAGAGGCCAGGGATGCTGCTAAACATCCTACAGTGCACAGGACGGCCCCCCTCACGTAAATGCTCTCTGGCACCAAATATCATTAGTGGCAAAGCTGAGAAACCCTGACTTGAAGAAATCCATAGAGATAAAATCATATTCCTCTTACTTATATGTTTCAGTGAAAGGAAGTACATATAAAAATGTATACATCACAGAATTCGGCTATACATGACGTAGGACAATGAGATCGTCTGTTTTTAACCTACCCTTAGAATTTAGTCATTTGATGTGCATCTCCTTACTGTTTCCCATTCAATCTTATTTCTGGCTCCTATTCTACCCCTTGAGACCTTTCTATTATTGGCCTGAGGGAAGGTTAATGGACAATTTTTACTGCTTTCAGGTCAATGGAAAAATCTTAGGTCTTAAATTTTTTTTTTAGACTCGGGAAATAAACATCAAAATCAACTTTTATCGTAAATAGCACTTAGATATTTTTGGTCCCAATTCCTCTTTGCCATTTTAATTCATTGAGTGGATATTTTCAATAAACTAGGCATTACCTTTCAAATTATTGCTCTCTTCTGCTCACAGCATCTCCTGTGAGATGTGTATTCCTGATTCTTTCTCTCTCATGCTTTTGTGCTGATTTGAAAGAACCCACTTGGTGCTAAAATGAATTTATCATTGGCAACTGCTAGAATGGTGTTTCCTTTCTTAATCAAAAAGTCAATTCGTGGGCTCATACTTTGACTCTGATTTTCAAAACAGACAACTAATTTGTCAGAAACAAAAAAAAATGCAGCTTTTATCTTTTTTGTGGTTGTTGTTCAGCTTTGAAAGAGGCAGCATTTAGATAAGGCAGGTACATTTATTTTTATTTTTGGCTGCGTTGGGTCTTTTTTGCTACGCACTGGCTTTCTCTAGTTGCGGCGAGCGGGGGCTACTATTCGTTGCGGTGCGCGGGCTTCTCATTGCAGTGGCTTCTCTTGTTGCAAAGCACGGGCTCTAGGCACATGGGCTTCAGTAGTTGTGGCACGCGGGCTCAGTAGTTGTGGCTCACGCACTCTAGAGCACAGGCTCGGTAGTTGTCGCACATGGGCTTAGTTGTTCCGCGGCATGTGAGATCTTCCCAGACCAGGGCTCGAACCCATGCCCCCTGCATTGGCAGGCGGATTCTTAACCACTGTGCCACCAGGGAAGCCCAGGTAGGTACATTTACTCACTTGTTTATATCAAGTATTCACACAATTTCTCTTACCAACACATATATTCACAGCTTGTCAAGTTTTACCCAAAAAGTGAAGGAAAAAGCTTGCTATCCCATTATTATATGATTTTTCTCTCTTTTGTGTTTTGTTAAAGTAGATGCTGATGATTTTTCTTGACTGGACATATCATCAAGGATGCTTTCTGAAATAAGTCATCTTGATGATAAACACTAAGGACATTTTCTTGCATTTAAAGTTCCCATGCACTTCTCCAATTTTATACAGTATTGAGCCTAGGTGATCTCTGAGATGCATGCTGTATTGTTTGACATTGGTTCTTTTTTCTGATAAGGAAGACCTATAGCCCAGAAGGCTTTTTGCCATAACTTTTGCTTCCCAAATTGTATTCTAGTTGGTTTTGTTGTGGTTATTCACCCTCCATTAGTTCCAAGTATGCTTTTAAATAATCTAAAATTTCTCCCAATCAATGTGAGTTTCTAACTACTACTGACTCTTTTCTTTCCCACATTTTTTATATTACAATTAAACTCCAGGTTTTAATGCACAGAGTTGGGACTGGAGATAGAGAAAAGGAGAAAGGGAAGAGAAGTCTGTTTATATCATGCCATGGAGAATTTGATTTATAGTTCTGGACTGGGGAGGGATAGGAAAACAGTCTTTGTAAAAGACTGTTTCTTTAAAGGAAAATGGTAAGTACCACACTCAGACTGGTCTCCAAGGATGATTGTTTCCTGCTTCTTTCTTATGGAACTGACACCGGGTGTCCAGGCTCTCTGCTGGGAATCCTCACTGCCCAAGAGAATGGATTTTCCTTTGTTCAGGGCAGCGTTTTTCAAACTCGGCCCCATTGACTGTGGGGTAGAACAGTTCTTTGTTGTGGGGACTGTCCTATGCATTGGTGGGTGTTTAGCAGAATCCCTGCTCTCCTAGATGCCAGCAGCAGCTCCCCCTCCGGCCACTGTGACTTTGCCAAATGTCCACTGGGGGCAAACCCAATCCTGGTTGAGAACCACTGATCTGAGGTGAGAACATTCAGTTCTGGCGTTGGCTTGAATCCTTAACAGTGTCACTGCAAGCTGAGAACGTTTTGTCACATGTTGCATCTGGGAGCTGGTCGGCTTGTATCAGCATGTCATCCACCTAACTGCCTTCCTGGAAAGTGCAGAGTACCAGGGGTCTGATGAGACACATGGCAGTCAGGCGGGTTGGTCCCAAGGAAACTCCTGTTGCCAGGGCTACGTTTTAAAGGTGTCTGGTGCACGTGTATACATGTTCTCTCTAGTGGCTTTTCTGGAGAAATTTGCATCTGTGTATTGTGTGCTCGTATTTCCCTATCTTTCCCTCCCTCTCTGGGTCAGCTTGCTTCGCAATGTCCAAGGAGAGCAGGTTTCCTGACCACTACTCTCCTTCAGTTATTGGAGGATCTGAGCCTGATGTGCTGTGGCTCGCTGTCACGTACCATCCCATCTTCAGGCACTCTGGGACATCGCTTCCTAGGCCAGCTGCATTGCTACAAAGAAACCGGGGAATGGCTTTCTCCTGTCGGCTCAGCATGAAAGGTGCTTCTGAATGGTCTGACGGTGCCTTGCGAACCACCACCCACACAGGTGGCAAGAACTTTGGAAAGCATCCACCCCTCTGCCATGAGGCTGTCATGAGGGGGTGCAGGCTTCCCATCAGAGGCACACGCTTCCCTGTCGGGGAGTGGACACAGGGGGGTCTGAGCTGGAGGTTACAGGCGCCTGTGCCTGGCTCATCCTGCACCCATGAACTTGGTTCTACCCCGCTGCCCACCGCCACCACTGCCAGGCGCTGCTGGGCCATCTTAGTGGCTTGCCCTTACTGGTGATCTGCGATCTGAATGCCACCTAGCGAGAAAGCTGATGGACGACTTCATCAATGAGCTGTAGGACTATGGGCAACCCTTGTCTGCTCTGGGCCCATTTCTCCCCCTGCAGAATATCACATGTGGCTCCATCACCATTCCCTGCAGGGTGTTCTGTGAAAGCTGACCCTGGAAGATGCTCTGTGGGGAAAAAGAGTTTTGTGGCCAAATGGGTTTGGGAAATGTGACGTCATACAGCATCTGTTTGGAGATTCATAATGCGCACAAACATTTGAGAGATTTTCCGGAATTCTCTGCACCCAGGTGTCCATGTGGCTCACTCGTCACTTTTCTGCAATGTGATTTCCCTCGAGACTTTTCCTGATCACCCAGATCTGTGATCCCTTCTCATCTGTCCTTTACCCTGCCCCATTTGTCTTCACAGCACTTCTCATTTTCTGACATTGCATCATATTTTTATTTATTGGTTTATTTTATGTCCCCCCTCCACCCAAGATGTGCCCTCTGTGTCAGCAGGGACTTGATCCATTTGTTTGCAGATTATCCCTAGCATGTGACCCATAGTAGGTGCTCAATAAAAATGTGTTGAATGAATAGACTGTTTAACTTGGAGATTCCCAAATGGAGCTCATCAGGGACGTTTTCCCATGAAAATCCTGGGAAATGTGCTTGGGGACTCACCAGGAAGAGGGTGGCTAAACTCCTGATGGCTGTGGTTCCTAGTACCAGCCACTTATTTCTGAGTACACAGACAACTTGGCGTTAGACTGAAAACAAACAAAACGGACGTCATGAGAGTTGCCATCACGTGCCTTGAGGAACCAAGCCTTGTGCAAGGCTGACCCCAGGGCTGCCTCAACTGGTCTTACCTACGTGGCCCTGCTGCCGTTTTCCTGAGATGGCTTTATATGAAGATCCCTTGCAAACTATTGGTGGCGCCTGGTGAATTTTCCCAAAACACGTTTTCAGAAATGAGTGTGAGGCTCACACTTGGAGAAGTGCTTGAATCTTCAAGTTCTCCATCAGGAGACTGTGGTCTAGTCACAGCCACCACGTGGCAACTCCCCCCCACACCCCCGCCTCCACTCTGTGTCAGGTGTAGCTTTGGCACTTTGCCTGTGGTTTCCTCAGGTGCTCAAAAGTAGGAAACTCCAAGGCTTCCCTGGTGGCGCAGTGGTTGGGAGTCCGCCTGCCGATGCAGGGGACGCGGGTTCGTGCCCTGGTCCAGGAGGTTCCCACATGCCACGGAGCGGCTGGGCCCATGAGCCATGGCTGCTGGACCTGTGCATCTGGAGCCTGTGCTCCACAACGGGAGAGACCACAACAGTGAGAGGCCTGCGTACCACAAAAAAAAAAAAAAAAAAAAAAAATTAGTAAACTCCATATTGGTGGTGTAGAGAGGAAGGCTCAGAGGGATCCAATTATTTGCTCACGATCATCCTTCTAGGAAGCAGCAGTGCTTGGATTAAAACAAAGTCCTCCCCAGTTGAAAGCCCATCTCTCGCCCTCTGCGCTTGCATACAGAACAGGGGCTGTCCTTTTGTACCTCCACACTTAAATACTCAGCACAATTTGTCCTAGGAGCTAAATGGGCCTGGCCAGGGCCCTTAAGGCAACAAATGAGACCAGTAATCCTCAGAAGGGCTCTCCGTGTACTGCCCATTTATGGCCTGTGGTCTGATTGATCCATCCATTTCCAGGGATAAAGCTGTGTCCCATTTTCAGTTTTGCTCCACAGTTGTGGGTTTAGTTTAGAGTTCCCATCTCACACGTGTTCATCCAGAGCCAAGGCGTCTCAGAACATTGGGCATCAAGCAACAGAAACCCACTGCAACTCGTTTAAGCATAAGATAGGACTTTATTGAAAGTAGCCTGGGGCATCCTATAGGACAGTGAGTGAGGCCAGGCTAAGGAGAGCCCAGAACTGCCTCTTTCTCTGAAGGACTGTTTTCTCCGTGAACCTCTGCTTCGTGAGTCTCCTCTTGCAGAGCAGCTTTCTCTGTGCACGTGGCTCCCTGGTGGCTTTCAAGTTGATTAGATCCAGTGCAAGTAGCCAGTCCACAATGACCATGGTCATGGTCACCCAAGGCCACGGGACCCACTTTGGGAAACACTGTTCAAGCAAGGACCCTTCCCATGGAGAGCGGGGCTTCATGCTTTGTCCCCAGAGCCCAGAACAGTACCCTGGCACATATCTGTGGAGCTCCATACTTACCTGTGGGTGGAAGCAGCTGACTTAGCTGCACACACACACCAGGCAGCGCTCTGCACTGCAGCCACAGTTGTGCTCCAACACGATCTTTATCTCAATCATCTGCTTGTGGCTCCCCTTTTCAGAACTGTAACTGGTCTGAGAAAAGTGAAAATCAAAATCGAGACCAGGTGGAGTATCCACTGTGGGCCCAGCACTGCCTGATATGATGCAAAGGCAGGGCCCGCCTTCAAGGACATGGACTACATTTAGGATCCGACCTTAAAAGGGGAATTTATTGGGAGGACACAGCATTTCTTGTGGAACCCAGGGGCAGAAGTACAGCTGGGCTTTCCAAGGCATCAGGACCAAAGACCAGAAAGTCATCAGGACACAGCTATGTCTGAGGTCTCATCCTCATGTCGGCCTCTTTCAGCAATCAGCTTCTCTCTGTGTTGAGGTACGTCCCCTGCTTCACTCACCTGTGGCCCCTTAATCCCTGATACCACATTGCCCAACCAGGACCTGGGAGAGATGAGCCTAGCACAGCCCAGCTTCTGATTGGTTCTCCTGGTCAGGTGAACACATACCTATCAGCTGTGACTTGAGAGGGTGGAGGTCACATGGCACCAATATGGCTGCTGAGATTCCTCCTTTTGGGTGGGGTGGGAGTGCTGGGGGGAATTTTCTTTGCTCTTTCATAGCCCTGGGGCCAGTTAGGGCCCAAGAACAGGTGAGGTGGGTGGCTTTTGATTTTTCTCCCCTGTCTCTACCTTTCTTATATTTAGTCTAAGAACAAAAACACGGCGGAGAGGAAAGGAAGGGCCAGGGTCTTCTGGTTTTTACCTTTTTAGCTTTTTCTGTAGTGAAAAGATAGAGAGCTCTGAGAAGTCTGAACCAGTGAACAAGCAGGACGAGTGTGCCTTCGGGAATTTTGAGGTGAAAGTGACCTCCTGCTTTGGTTTTAATTTACTCTTGCAGATAACTTCCTTGTCTTCCTAGGCACTATTCAGGGCTCCAGCCTATTGCTACCATTCCCAGCTAACATTCTCCCTGCCTTCCTTTTAGACGGAGGTGCATCCATGCTCCATATTTTATGTACTAAACATCCATGAGCTATTCTCTGAACAACGTGAATAATTTTCTACTTGATTGTTTCCACACATACAAAACAACTAAGGTCCTTTGTGCAATTCCCACAGCACTCCTGCCGTATAGGAAGAGTCCAGAAGTGTTCAGATCAAAGTGGGGGGCTGGTCTCTAATGAGTTGAAGATTGAGCCCCGTGTTGGTTTGCTAAACACAGTGATGAATTCCCACAAGCTTAGTGGCCTAAAACAACAAACGTATTCTCTCATGGGTCTGGGGGCTGGAAGCCCCAAATCAGCATCAGCTGGGCTGCAATCAAGGTTTTTCAGAAGGACCAAACTCCCTTGGATGTTCTAGGGAGGAGTCCATCCCTTGCCTCTTCCAGCTCTGGTGGCTGCTGGCATCCCTTTTTTCTTTTTCTTTTTTTTCTCGCTATGTAGGATTCCCATCTAGGGAAATACAATAATTTATATGTGCATTTTCCTGTTGATGGACATTTAAATTGTTTCCAATTTTCAATATGATTTCTTTTAAAAAAATTTTTATATACTTTTTCAAGGTTACTTTACATTTACACTTATTACAAAATATTGGCTATATTCCCTGTGTTGTACAATACATCCTTGAGCCTATCGTACACCCAGAAGTTTACATCTCTCACCTCTCCACCCTGTATTGTACCCTCCTCCCGCTCCACGCTGGCAACCATTAGTTTGTTCTCTATATCTGTGACTCTCCTTCTTTTTTGGTATATTCGGTAGTTTGTTGTATTTTTTACATTCCATATATAGGTGATATCCTACAGTATTTGTTTTTGTTTGACTTATTTCACTTACCACAATGCCCTCCAAGTCCACCCATGTTGCTGCAAATGGCAAAATTTCGTTCTTTTTTAAGGCTGAGTAGTATTCCATTGGTTATATGTACCACATCTTCTTTATCCATTCATCTCTTTTAAATTTTTTTTTTTTTTTTTTTTTTTTGCGGTTACGCGGGCCTCTCACTGTTGTGGCCTCCCCCGTTGCAGAGCACAGGCTCCAGATGCACAGGCTCAACGGCCATGGCTCACAGGTCCAGCTTCACCACGGCATGTGGGATCTTCCCGGACCAGGACACAAACCCGTGTCCCCTGCATCGGCAGGCGGATTGTCAACCACTGCGCCACCAGGGAAGCCCCTATCCATTCATCTCTTGATGACACTTAGGTTGCTTCCATATCTTGGTAATTGTAAATAATGATGCTCTGAACATTGGGGTGCATGTATCTTTTCAAATACATGTTTTTGAAAACACGTGTTTTTGTTTTTTTCGGATTTATACCCAGGAGTTGAGTTTTGAGGTCATATGGTAGTTCTATTTTTAGTTTTCTGAGAACCCTCCATACTGTTTTCCACAGTGGCTGTGCCAGTTTACATTCCTACCAACACTGTACCAGGGTTCCATTTTCTCTAAAAATTGTAAACTTTCTTCCTAGGGGTAATTGAGATGGTAGTTCAATAATAACATAAGATCAGGTGAAGTCTAAAGAAATTTTAGAAAACCTGGATAAAGTAAGAAAACATCTGTTCTCTGGCATCTGAATGTTAGAGAGACACCAAGACATGTGGGCCAAGTTCTGGAGAGAAGGGAAACACAGACGCAAGCTTGACATTTGGTGCAGCTTTTCTCCTTGGGGCATTTGCGGATTCAAATCTTACAGCCTAGGAGCTGAAAAGCCAAGGAGTTCAAAAGACTCTAACCACAGAAGCTGCTGGCATCCCTTGACTTGTAGGTGCAGCACTCTAGTCCTGCCTCTGTGGTCACTGCCTCCGCCTCTTCTTTGTATATAATCTCCTCCTGTCTCTCACTTATAAGTACACTTACAGATGGCACTTAGGGCGAGGATAGTCTCAACTCAAAATCCTTATATCCGCAAAACTTTACCTTGTAAGGTAACATTCTCAGGTCCCAGGGATTAGAGCCTGAGATCTTTGGGGCCACCAGTCAGCCCACTGTAAGCCCTAAACGTCTTCTCTCCTGAGGAGGGTCTAGGCTGGGCAGAAACCCCGACAGACATCTACCAGAGGCCAGATTGAGAGCCCTTTTAGAAGGTCAATTCTCAGCTCATTTGGAACCTTGCTATTGCCCTTTTTTTTTTCTTTTCTTTTCGGTACGTGGGTCTCTCACTGTTGCGGCCTCTACTGCTGCGGAGCACAGGCTCTGGACGGACAGGCTCAGCAGCCATGGCTCACGGGCCCAGCCGCTCGGTGGCATGTGGGATCCTCCCGGACCGGAGCACGAACCCGTGTCCCCTGCACTGGCAGGCAGACTCTCAACCACCGCCACCAAGGAAGCCCTGCCCTTTCTTTTTTCCTCCTGTTTGTCCTCAACAGGGGGAAGCATTAAGAGTAAATGAGGGGCTTCCCTGGTGGAGCAGTGGTTAAGAATCCGCCTGCCAATGCAGGGGACACAGGCTCGAGCCCTGGTCCAGGAAGATCCCACATGCCGCGGAGCAACTAAGCCCGTGCCCCACAACTAATGAGCCTGCGTTCTTGAGCCTGCGAGCCACAACTACTGAAGCCTCCATGCCTAGAGCCTGTGCTCCGCAACAAGAGAAGGCCATGGAATGAGAAGCCCGCACAACACAACAAAGAGTAACCCCTGCTCGCCACAACTAGAGAAAGCCCGGGCGCAGCAACGAAGACCCAATGCAGCCATAACTTTAAAAAAAATAATAATAAAAAAATAAATGCATTAACAGATTTTGTGTTTCCTCTCATCGTTAGTGTATTGCTTTCATTCCTAAGACGCTAAAAAATTGGAAACCACTCCACTTACCAGGAACACACTTTGCAACACGGATCCAGGGGAAGCTGTTTTCTTCCGTAGACACTTCATGACCCCGGTTTCCACAACAGCAGGCACTGCTGGCTCTGCCAAGTTGCTGGAGAAGGGCACCTTATCTGCAAAGTCACGAATCCAAATGGGCCCCCATTGGCAAGGGTGGAAGGAAGTTGTTTGGCTTAGCTTCTTGGGGGATCAGAAGATTGGGAGTTCTGGTGGGGGGACTGCAGGTACCTTGCTGTCCCTTGGTACAACGTCAGGGGAGAGAAAGGTCGCTGGTAGCTTCTCAGAGCTACCAGTTGGGGCTGTGCAGAGCGTCTTAGTAAATGCCATTTTGGTTGCAAATAACAGAAACTCAAACCGGCTGAAGCAAAAAAGGGGACATCTACGGGGAAGAAAAGATGGCTCCTGCCTGTCCAGACTCCTCCGCTTTGCTTGCCCTTTGATTCTCTAACCTTCCGCATTTCCTTTCAGTAAACTCCTTTTCTGTTTAAGTTAGCCACAGGAGATTTCTGTTGGTTGCAACCAGAGAATCTTGAGTGATACAAAAAGTCCTAGTGGAACCCAAGGCATTGGAATGGGCCTTTCCAAGGAAAGAAACCAGGAACCAGAAAGTCATCAGGAATCAGGGCAACTTTCTGCATCAGTTGGAATGCCTTCAGCTTTTTTTTTTTCCTTCATGGAGCTCATAATCCATTCATTTATTCAATAAGCAATTATTGAGTATCTATCCTGTGCCAGGCACCCTGGTCAGTCTTAGTGTTCCATACAGGTATAAAATATGCCAAGACCCCTGCCCTCAAGTAGCTCACATTCTAGTGAAGATAAGACATGTGAGCACATAGAGTATATTCACAACACAGAATAAGAAGAGCTATGCCATGGACACATATACACCAGCAAACATAAAATAGATAGCTAGTGGGAAGCAGCCGCACAGCACAGGGAGATCAGCTCGGCGCCCCGCGACCACCTAGAGGGGTGGGACAGGGAGGGCGGGAGGGAGGGAGATGCAAGAGGGAAGAGACATGGGAACACATGCACATGCATAACTGATTCACCCTGCGACAATGCAGAAACCGACACATCTTTGTAAAGCAACTACACTCCAACAAAGATGCAAAAAAAAAAAAAAAAAAACAAGAGCTATGCCAGAGGGATGAAGCATGACTGTCTTCAGAGACCTAGAAAGCACAGATGCAATATCCTGGTAGAGAGGGCCTGGGCAGAGAATCGCAGGTAGGTGAACCTGTGTGCACAGAGAACATGGTATGTATGAGAAGCTGCAAGTTTTCAACATCCGTGGAGCAAAAGAGTTCTTGCAAAAGTAGTGGGAGACGTGGCTGAAGAAATTGGTTGAGGATGAAGCATAAAAAACCCACTGAAGTGTTATCTTTTTTTCCTGAGGAGCATGGGGAGCCATGGAAGATTTTTAAGCTGTTTGAGGACATGGTCAATTCTCTGGGTTTCAGAAAAGTCCCTCTGGAGTCTGGGATGTGGTGAAAGCTGGGCTGGACCTTTCACCAGTGGGCATGCTCAGTCGCTCAGGAAAGGTTTTCGCTCTGCCTTGGGAAATTTTTCACGCCGCTCTGGCAGCGGAGCTCGCCCCGCCCACGGCTTCTCCTCACTGGATTGGTTGAACTCAGGGAGGCTACCAGGAGGCCCAGTTGACCTCCCAACTCCACACCCCCGCCCCCGCCCGTTAACGCTCTGGGCGCGCGCTGCCTTCAGCTTTAAATAACAGAAACCTGGATGTGGGTAGATGGTAAAAATTTGGAGCCCCTCCCAAATGAACTCTAGCCATGTGGCTTGCTTTGTCTGATGAGAGGTTGGCAAACACATGGCAGGTGGAGACTTGAAAAGTGTGCTTTGGGGCTTTCTCTCTCCTCTTGCTCTTGGAAACCTGTACCCACCACACGTGGCCTGGTCTGGCCTGTTGGGTGATGAGGGACCACACCAGGCAGAATCAGACGTCCCAGATGAGGCCTTTCTAGACCAGGGTTTCTCATTCTCGGTACTATTGACATATTGGATCAAATAAGTCTTGGTTGTGGGCAGCTGTTCTGTGCACTGCAGGATGTTTAGCAGCATCCCTGGCCTCTACCCCGAGATGATAGTATCACCCCCACCCCAGTTTAACAACCAAAGTGTGTCCAGACATTGCCCAATACCCCCTGGGTGGCAAAATGCCCCCAGTTGAGAACCACTGTCCTAACCCAGCTTGCCTGGCAATGACCAGGCAGGCATGTACACGAAGCCACCCTAAACTAGCCCCAGCCAAACCAACCAGACCAGTACAAGTGGCCAGCTTGACGCCTGGAATCATGAGAACTAATAGTTGCCATTTTAAGTCACTAACTTTTGAGTGATTTGCTCCACAGCACAAACAGGTACATCTGACCACAGTGGCTTAAACTGATAGGATTGATTTAGTTATACAACAGGATGTACAGAGGTAAGCAGTTCAGGTACACTGCAGAGCACAGTGATGCCACTAGGCTCCCACCCAGGCTTTTCATGTCTTTCCACTGCATTGTCCTTTGAGGTGGGCTTTGGTCTCTTGCTTGTTACCTGGTGATCCCCAACATGGCTTCTCTAGCTCCTAGTCCGAGCTCCAGGAGAGGAAAAGGAGACAAGGCAAAGGGACAAAGAGAAAAACTTTCTCCTAGCAAAGCCTTGCCTTTAATTCCAGAAGGGAAGCCCTGCCCAGGGCCTTCGCCTGCATGTCACTGGCCAGAACTGAACAACACAGCCAGGTCTAGCTGCAAGGGAGGCTGGGAAATGAGGGCATTTCGCGTGCTGCTTATACAGTAGAGGGAGGCAATGACTAAGGGGCTTGTAGTGTCTGCTGCACTGTCTCTCTGGGGGTCGTCTTGGTTTCTTCTTTTTTTTTTTTTTTTTGCCACACAGTGTGGCTTATGGGATCCTAGCTCCCTGATCAGGGATTGAGTCCGGGCCCTTGGCAGTGAAAGCGCAGGGTGGACGGCCAGGGAATTCCCTGGGTCTTGGTTTCTTGTCTCTACCTGTTGCTTATCTATCCTGGCCATCTCTTTCTAACACTGGCTTTGTTTCTCCAAACACAGTGGGAGAAATGGCCACCCCAGCTGGAAACTGCATCAAGACTTTCAGCTCCGGGCCATTAATGACCTGTGTGGTAACTCCGTGTCCCACTTCCAAATATCAAGGGCACAGGTGCTGATTGGCCCAGCTTGGGTTAGAAGAGAAACCTGATTGGTCTGGCTTGGGTAGACTATCTACTGATCAGCCAGTCAGGTGTGGCCAAGAGAGCAGCAGTAGGTAGGGTAAACCTGGTTGGGGAATGTGCATTCTCAGAGAAAGGGGTGTGTGGCTGAGGAGACACCTAAAGAACCATCTAGTTCAAGGAGTGAAGAAAGGACATTGCCATTGTGGGTTGCAATGTTGATACGATAAAGATTAACACGTCCTTTGAAAGACCTCAAATACAGTGGAGTCACATAGGCATTACATTTAACTTATGCAAATTCAAATATTTGTATTCAACCAAAGTATTTTTTTTTTCCCACACAATTTGGCTTCCAAACATGAGCCAGCTACTTAACTACTGCCTGACCAAGTGATCTTTTCTGGTGCTGGAGATTGCTGTTTTGGATTTTGGGGATATGGTACAGTGTAAGTAATATGTTCTTTATGGAAAACTGCTGGGATTTTCAAGATTATTTTTAAGGTCAGGTGATGCTCACCCTTCTCACTGTGTAAGAAGTACCTTTAGTGGAAGATCATGCAAATCATTTTTCCCATTTCCTTCTAGTTTTAATCAGTATAAAGAATGTATTTGGTTTTAAAATATCAAAATACTTTTATTGTGCCTTTTTAAAAATAAAAAATAAATGATATTCATGGCTTCTGGCTCTTCCTCCTGTTTTGTTTGGTGGTCTCTGGCCGTACAAGAAAGGCAGGGAGAGAACAGATGGCTGGAGAGAAGGCAAAAGTGAGGGTCTCTTCAAACACCACGGGAAAGGGGTGTGTCCACCTGGGCAGTGTGTGTTCTTTGATGACTGGGTACTTGGTCTGTCCTGATGGCCTGGGACTTGACCTACTGGGCTGTCTTGGTGCGGCAGAATGGGCAGCGTGAGATGGAGTTAGAAACCTGGGTTCCAGACCCAATTCTTGAATTTACTAGCTGTGTGACTTTAGACGGGCCATTTAACCTCTCTGGGCCTCAGCTTCCTCATTTGTAAAATGGGGAACATAATGCTATTTACCTCCCAGGGCTTGAGAGAGGATTAGACGAGAAGTGTTTTGAACACCGCAGAGCGCCATATAAACATGACTCACTGTTATGGAAGCGATAAAACTGGTTGCTGTTCACATTTATTATAATAAATTCAGATATAAATGCACTATACCATGGCCCCAACAGCCCTGAGGTTACCATTTCAAACTTATTCTTCATATGCCTGTGTATGTTTACATTCATAATATCTGTGAAAAGAACCCCTCTCCTCACACACTCCAAAATACAGTATTGTGCAAAATACCAGTCTAGGAAGCAACATACTAGGGTAGCAACCTTTAATGTCCTAAAAAAGCATCTTAGTAGTTTGACGCAGAAGAGTTACACTGACTCACGGAGGATCATGCGAGGCCCAGCGGGGCGACGTTTCTAGTTCCTTCCACCAGGTTTAGAAAACAGAAGGCTCTGGCTGGATTTGCTGGACATTTCTCTCTTCAGCATCTCCCTTCCTTGGTCCATCTTTGGGGTGCCTTTTCTGGCTCCAACCTACAACAAGCAAGAGCAACAAATGCCCAAACTCTATAATTGTAGGGAGACCCCCAAATATTTCTCAAATGGCATTTTTTTTTACTCAAAATAAAATCTTTGTTGTAAAAAATATTTATATACACACATAGACGTGAGCAAAACGAAGGTAAAATGATCCACCATTATCACACTACCCACAGGTAACCTTATTCACATTTTGGTGTACACTCTTCCAGATACACAGATAACGTTTTCTTCTGACATTTGCATCTTTTTTTGAACCAGGAGTTTCTGATGATAGGCAATTTCATTGGGATGGACTTTCTCTGGAAAAGCTGTTACTGAACTGAATGCCTTATGTCTCTGATGTCTTAGGAGGGTAAAATGCAGCATACTCTAGGGGGTCTGTCTAACCCTTTTCTGAGCACTACTCCTGGATCCAGGCAGCCATGTGTGTGACTCTGTCCCTGGTCATAGCTGATCGGGCACTTGGCACGGGCTGGGCTTTTAAGATGGTCACTCCCAGGATTTGGGGTTATGGGCTCTAAGATGCTACTTGCTTCCTGGGCTGGTCCTTTGAACTGGGGGACCATGAGGTCATTCCTTCCTGTCACATGACTGGAGAGAGCAGAGATCAGGGGAGCCACACAGAGACACAGAGAGGAGATACGGCCTGTGTGTGCGTGTGCGCATGCTTGTGTGTGTGTAAAAGAGATGATGCCTGAGATCTGATGGCTTACCAGTTCTATTTCGAGGCCAGGCTCTCTTTCAGCTCCCAGTTTTTATGAGGCACTCACCCCTATATCCTTAAAAAAGCCCCCTCCCCCTCCCTTTTTTTTTTTGCGGTACGCGGGCCTCTCAGTGTTGTGGCCTCTCCCGTTGCAGAGCACAGGCTCCGGACGCGCAGGCTCAGCGGCCATGGCTCACAGGCCCAGCCGCTCCGTGGCATGTGGGATCTTCCCAGACCAGGGCACGAACCCGTGTCCCCTGCATCGGCAGGCAGACTGTCAACCACTGCGCCACCAGGGAAGCCCCAGGTGGTTCTTATCGGCCAACTTGGGGAAAACCTTCTTCTCAGACTTTGTGGCTGAAAATGTAGTCTGCAGAGCTGTGCTATCGGTACCAGCTGGGAGCTGTTCAGAAATGCAGAATCCCAGGCTCCCCCCACCCGAGACCTGCTGAGTCAGAATCTGCATTTCAACAACATCCCCATATGATCTGTGGACAGCTTTGAGTTGAGATGCGCCACTGTAAACTATCCTCTAATTGGCTGGTTTCTGGAAAAGTAAGTAGCCGTTTTGGCCATGTGTTTCCCCTGATATGCATGAAGAGAAAGCAAAAGACTGAAATACTATTGGTTGGTCTTGCACTCACTGAGACACAAACCAGGACCCGCAGTAACGACTGGGATTTGTATCAATAAAATCAGCTGCGGTATATAAACAAAGTACCATTTCTAGACATTTCAATAACCTTGCCTCTTCAAGTTGATCTTCAAGTTGATCTCTGAGTTTTAGGATTCAAGCTTCATGTTAATTCCTCCTACATCATTCACCCTCTTTAATTAATTTAGCTCCCAACAAGGAGTTGCTGAGATTCCTCCATCTAAGTACGTGCCCTCTGTTTCTCATAGGAAAGCCCATTTCATCAGTTTCCAGTAGTAAAGAGAAGGACGGGGACCACCTTACCGATTTCTCTGCCATTAGCCGCTTGACTCTGGCTTTCAGCTTCTCCTCTTGCTGCGGTCTTTCCTCGGTCAGCTTCTCCTTCTCTGCCAGATGCTGCCGTAACTCTTCTTGCAGCAAATACTGCTGAGTTTCCCGAGAACTGTTGATCTTCATCTGAAATGAGGGGAAGGGGAACTGCAGCTGATGGGGGACAGGACTAACGCAGGAATCATTTCCACTACCTTTGGGGGCGGGACAAAGGTTCACGAAACTTTCTTCAAAACACAGAAAAATGATGCTTAGCTTAGTAACTAATAGCGAAGTAGTAGAGCATCGTGGTTAAGAGCTCAGACTCTAGATCTAGATAGAATCTCAGCTCTAGTTCTTTCTAGACACTTCTTCGTATAGAAAATAAGCGGGTGAACTAAGGCAGGCCGTCTTCCTCCTCTTTCATCCCTGCCGGCCGCTTGGGTGCGGGATTCCGTGGAGAGCAAGGGCCCGTGAAGGGGCTCTGCAGCACGCCTACCTGACCTACTGCCCTTTCCAAATTGGCTTTAATGAGGTTTGCTCTGTTCCTCATTTCTTTCAGCTGAAGCAATTTCCTTCTGGAATCCTCCCGAAGCTTCTCTTCCACCTGAAAGGATGATGAAACCGAGGGCTTGCTGCTAATGTGATCATCATGCCCTCTGGGGAAACTCTTCTGGGTGGGCTAATGGCAGTGGCGGAGTCCCTGAGGGGTAGGGACAGCTGCAGCCCAGCAGCAGGGGTCACAGGCATGCACAGGGTGGAGGCAAACTCACAGGGAGTTGCCCCCTATGGGAAAGGGCCGAGCTCTGCACCCGGGGCTCAACTATGTTCTACCGCACACTCCCATCCCAGCTCGGTCCCTAACAAGCCGTACGACACTCGGAAAGTTACTTCACTGCTCCGTGACTCAGTGTCCTCATCTGTCAAATGGGGATGATGATACTAGTATCACTGCATAGAGTCATTGTGGGGATTCGATGTTTGGAATAGTGCTTAAGGGCTCTGTGAGAGTGTTAAGTACTGTTGTAACCTATGAAAGGTGGACGGGAATGTCCGCCGTACAGTCTCGTTCTAATAACTCGTGATGGGTACTTGGACATGTTATGATTGGGTTTATTATCATAACTGTTTGTCGTCACCACTTTGAGCACACTCACTGGTGGTAACCTCTCTGGAGGCTTGCTAAAGCAATGTCTATTAAGAACTGCAGCCTGCAAAGGAAGGCATTTAAAGTGGAGAAGCTTGCCTACTTCTCCCCCCTTGCTTAGGTAACAGTCAACGCACAGTAAGCTTGGGAGTGCTCCACGCTACCCTTGGCTCGCCAGTGTAGGCCTCGCAGCTGCTCAATTCTTGGATGCACCTGCTGAACCCTGGGCCCTGGCACTAACAGGAAATGAGGCAAACTCTCGTAAATAAATGGAAAGTTTTTGTGCTGAAAGAAATTCACAGGCTGCTTTTTTTAGGGATCTGAAGAGGGGGATCACAGGGATGTAATAAAAGACCCAGAAAAGCCCTTAAGAGCTTTCTTCTGAGTAGTGTGGTCCAGTGGAAGAGCCTCTACCCAGCTCCGTTACCTTGGAAAAGTCATCTAAGCTCTCTGGGCCTTAGTTTTCTCCCAGGTCTAAACATGCTCTGACTTCTATGTCAGCAGCCTTTTTCATGTGCTGCAAAAGCCAAGTCCAGCCTTGGACTCTGCCCCTGTCTGTGTTCTGCATGAACAGCCCCCGTTCCCGTCCCGAAGCCTCAGAGTCACCCTCAGCGTCCGCCCTGCTCCCTCTCTCACACTCGGGGGTCTCACGCCTGTCCACCAACCCCTCTCACATGCAAGCTGGACTGTGACAAGTGGCCTCCTCGCCTCGAGTTTAGTTTCTTCCAGTGCAATCTTAACGGTACTGTGAGAGTTACCCAGCTGTAAGGCAGCTCTGTCCAACAGAACTTTCTGCAATGATACAGGTACTCTGAGCGAGGCTGTGTTGTCTAATACGGCAGCCACCAGGCACATCTGGGGATCGAGCACTCGAAATGGGGATGGTGTGACGGAGGAACTGAACTAAGAATTTTAGTTAATTTTCATTAATTTCAGTGTAAACAGTATCATGTGGCTGTTTGCTACGCCAGGGTCACTGAAGTCAGACGAACCTGGAGTCAGACAAAACCGACTGTGCCATTGGGCTAGTTACTTTACTAGTAACTAGTAGCCTTGACTTTCTCATCTGTAAAATGGAGAGGATGATTTCTAGATCACAGCGCTGTTGTGAAGATGAAGAGATGAAATGTTCAAGGTAACTCCTAGTACGTGAGAAATTATAACTACCATTTTCACCCTGATTACTGTCCACGAATGTCACTGCATCAGTCACTTGTTCAGAAGCCTTAGTAGCTTCCCACTGCCTGTGTGGTACAGAGCCCAAGCACCTGAACTAAGGCAAAACACCAAGCCAGGGATTCAAGAAGCCCCTATGAACTCTGAACGAGGTAAATAAAACTGAATCCACACCTAGATAAACCATAATAAAACTGCTGGAAATCAAGGGAAAAGACAATCTTAAAAGCAACCGGAGAAAAAGACAGATTATGCAAAGGTACAATAGTTAGGCTTACAGATGACTTCTAAATAGAAATAATAGGAGCCACAAGACAATAGTGACATATCTAATGCTGTATCTAATGTGCTGAAAGAAAAGAATTGCCATTGTAGAATTCAATACGCAGTCAAATGTGTTTTAAGAATGAAGGTTAAATATACATCTCCAGACAGACACACAGGCACATGTGAGAATTTGTCATCAGCAGAGCCACAATGAGGGAAAACATTAAAGGGTATTCTTCAGACACAAGAAAAATGAACCCAGGTGGGTGATCAGAGATGCAGAAAAGACAAGCAACAGTAAGGGTAATGTGTGGATATGATACTGACTATATAAAAACACTAATAATGTCTTGTGGGGTTTTAAGCATCAAGAGGAGTTTAGAAAATGACAGCAATGGCTTATAAATCTGGAGGGGGTAAGTGAAATTAAGGTGTTTGAAACTCACTGCACTGTCAAGGAGAAGGGCGTAATTATCAACTACTATTGCCTCTTGGTAAGTTAAGAATGCAGGGCTTCCCTGGTGGTGCAGTGGTGGAGAGTCCGCCTGCCGATGCAGGGGACATGGGTTCGTGTCCCGGTCCAGGAGGATCCCACATGCTGCAGAGCGGCTGGGCCTGTGAGCCATGACCGCTGAGCCTGTGCGTCCGGAGCCTGTGCTCCGCAACCGAAGAGGCCATAACAGTGAAAGGCCCGTGTACCGCAAAAAAAAAAAAAAAAAAGAATGCACATTATAGTCTTCAGGATGACTACTAAGAGAATAGTAGAAGAGTGAAAAACTTAATTAATGTGTGATTTTGGTGAGTCAAGGATGAAAGCTATTGTCTTACTATTACTAAAAGAATAGTAAAAAAGTGAAATATTTCCAAGCTAATAGAGGGGGAAAGTGGAATAAGAGAAAACCATCCACTCAGAAGGAGGCAAGAAAGGAGAGAAAAAGGAACATACCACCGATGGTACATCTGGTATTGAGCAAGAAGGTAGATTTAAACCCCAGGACACGAGTAATTACATAATATAAATGGACTAAAAGTCAAAGATTGTCAAACTGGATTTTGTAAAAATGATACGCTATCTGAAGGCATATGTCTAAACCTTAAGACAAAAATTGACAGAGAACATATGAAAAAGATATGGCATGAAAACTCTAACAAACAGAAAGCCAGTGGTGAAGCTAAATGACAAAGGAGACGTTAAGGGAGAAACACTAGTAGAGATGAAAAGGGACATTTCATGATGATCTAAAGTTTTGCTCTACAGGAAGTATTAGGATTCTAAATTTATATGCACCTAGTAACACAGCCTCAAAATATATAAAGCAAAAATCGTTCATATTAAAAGAAGAAACACACAAATGACAAACATGTTGAGATTTTTAAAAACATTCTCAATGATGGAACAAAAAGAAAAAAAAATCAATATGAGAATTTAAGTTGGAACAACATCATTGGCAAACTTGGTTTAATGGATCAATTCTTTCTTAGATAATTTCACAATTAAGATATGAAGGCAGTCTAGGGTTGTGGTTACACACAGGAGCTTTGGAGTCAGGCAGACCTGGATTCAAGTTCTGCCACAACTACTTTATGCAAGTGAACTTGGATAACTTCCTCCACCTCTGTGAGCCTCAGTTTTCCCAACTGTAAAGTGGGGTTAATACCAGTATAGACCGCATGGGGTCATTGTGAGGATGAAGAGATGATGCAGGTGGAGTGCTTGCCCCAGAGTGGTTCCCAGGCCGACCTGTCCCTGCCATACCTTGCTCTTTTCCCTCAGCGTCATAGAGATCAGGCTCTGCTCGGTACTGCTCCTTTTCAGCTCCACCCTGAGCTTCCTCATTTCTTTTTCCATGTCATGGATTTGCTGAAAGAGTTCCAACAACAGGGAAGTCAACTTCACAACTCATTTCATCCGGTTCATTAAGGAAGAAACCTAGTCTGGGATTCGCTTCATTCCTTCCCTTGGGGGACAATTCCACATCTTTGAGGCAAAGTAGACTTTCTTTCAACGGATGAAATGAAAGGGCTGGGTGAGGGAAAATTTGAGTTTCTTTTGAAGATCAGCATGGATCCTGGATTAAACAGTACAAGATACCTATCCACTCATTAGAATCTCTTTCCTTCGGGTATATTTTTGAGTTCAATCTAAATAAGGGCTGTTTGGAAGACACAATGGGCACAGTTTGGAAGAAAAGAACAATGACATTTTTCTTTTTTCTCATTTGAGGCAGAGAAGTGTGCTCCTGACAGAGAGAAGAACACACGTATCCTGCCCCCGGCCCAGGCACCGTCCTTCCCAACGGATGGAAAACGTATGCCTGGTGATGTGCATGAGGGTTCGGGCCGGTACAGGGGGTGAACATTTACATTGAGTGGTCATTTTTTCATTGTATTGATTTTTATGTTCACCTTCCATAGAAGGCCAGTGATACATTTGCTTTTTATTTCGTTTTTATGAATTATTGTAAAATTGAATGTATTTAAGTAAAAATACTTCAAGAAGAGTTGTGTTAATAGCAGTGCTCAGGGCTGTGATAAAACTTGTGACAGTGGATCATGAAAGTCTGGGCATCACAAGTCCAGGGGTAGGGACCACGGTGAATTTCCAGCAGCATATGGTGGCCACCTCCCGTCCCTTTCCCCAGGGGAAACCTGATGAGGGGCCTTGAGCCAACTGCCCAGAAAATCTGGGGAGAGTGTGTTTTCCATGGTCTTTTCACCCATCTCTTTGAGGCCAGCAAATCAAAGAATTAGGAGACTACATTAACAGACAAACACCCAGAAAGCCCCAGAGCTTCTGCTAGCTAATGGGCCAAGGAACCACTCCAAAATCCTCAAGGCCACAATCTAGGCTTTCAGTGGACACCGAGGGGTCAGGAGGTTCAACGCACGGTTTTGCAGAGTTTTAACTCTTTCTCTTGGGCTTCCCACTTCTCCTTCTGGGCATCTTCCTTCTGTAACTCTTCTTTCAGCACTGAGCACTGTGGAGAAAAAGGACAAGGCCACGGGGGCTTGGCTGGGGGTCCCAAGTACCTGTGTTCATGCCCAGGAGTGTTTCCTGCTGTATAACCCAATCACACCTCTGAATTCTGAGAGGCGAGACCATTTGTGTGATGGGAGCACGGGATCCTGCAGTCGTTCCCAGTTCATGCCTCTCATGAGTTCTGAGGAATAGAGCGTCTAAATTCCTCTTCAAAAGCCAGCAAACTTCACTGCAGGGGAAAACCAGCTTTGTAGAGTCTGGGTACTTAGGGTGCAGGAATTGGGATGTTTTCACACTGTGACTGGTGAGGGTGGAGGGGGCCGAGCCAGTGAGCTGGGGTCCATCTTAGGGCTTTTGTGCAGGTTGCATCTCAAAGACACAACTGCCCCGACTGGTGTGGAGGGGTAAAAGGAGCTGTCTTGCCCGAGGGCGGCTTGGCAACAGGCATTAACGGCATAAGGATGGATGTGCCTTCTTTTGACCCAGCAATTCCCACTTTAGGAATGTACCTTAAGGACAATGACTGGAGAAATAAGTAAATCTGTAGTTTCAAGGATGCTCTTCACAGAATTGTCAGTAACAGTGGAAGAAAAAAAAAAAAGAGGAAACAACCCAAGTGTTGTTTAGAACAGCAGACCACTTATAACACTGGGTACATCCAGGAGAAAGTATGTAGCTTTTAAGACGAATGATAAGAGCGTTGATTTATTAGAATGGAAAAATAATAAGTATTTAAAAATTTAAAAAATGTGCATAGTATAAATTAACTATAAAATGATTGATTGATTGATTTCTAGGCAATATATAGAAACAAGACTGGAAAAACAGACATGAACATATTAACACTGATTTCTCAAGGTAGCATTTCCTCTCCTCTCTTTTTAATTTTTCTTCTCAATGTCATCTACTTATTTTTCTAAAATTAACACACATGATGTATGTCATTAAAAAAAAGGCATCTCAAATGTTCACAAGAGCAGTACCCTTGGTGGTGACGAACCCTTGTGCTATTGGCCAGCACAGTCTAGAGGAGAAGGGACCTCATTCCAAGGTCAACGAGGAAGGGGAAACGGGGACATAAATCATCCAAATGCATTTCAGGAGGTAGAAGAGCCAAGCAGGTGCTGTCTTTGCAGACTCCTTCTACTTAGCACCAGCTCTGCATCCCCTTCCCATCACCAACACACACACACACACACACACACACACACACACACACACACACCACATTAAACAGCTATAGCACATGCCTGGGAAGACACTCTGCTTGGGGGAAACGAATGCAGAGGGCTTGGCCAGGCAGCCGACCTCGGGCAGAGGCAGAAGAGCACAACGAAAACCAGCCTCCCACTTCTCGCAAAATGATTTTGTCATCCCCATTTCACAGATGGGGAAATGGAGGCCAAATAAGTTACAATAAAAGAAAGCTCTGGGATTGGACCCTGGTCTGTCTGATCCCAAAGCTCGTGCAGTGCCTTTCACCAGCTCCAAACTGGGTATGGTACTACGTACCAGGTATTACTTACTGTGCCTTTTCCTTGGAACCTCAAGATCTGTTCTCACCCCACCCCCATGCAGACCTAGCTATCGGGTAGCCTCTGGGAATCTCTGAGTTGCCACCTGAGATGAAAGCTTTGAGGTTTTACCTTGACTCACAGAAACAGGCACATCATGCAAATACTGAGAAATCTTATCCTATAGAGTCAGGATTCTAAAGTTAGCATTGAAGGCAAGATTTGCAAAGGGTCAAAGTTACATGTAAAAAGCTCTTTGCTTGCCTACCACGTTCATCTTCCATAGAGACATTCCACACACTAGAGTCTAAGGAAGAAATGAGCGTCTGCGTGTTTGCATCTGGATCTTCAGACGTTCTGCTTTGAAGACAGTTATGAGAACCAGCGGTGCTGGGACCACGATGCAGCCGTGTGGTCATCCGTGCTCACAGGGAGATCGTATTCTGTTTAATGTTAAACTTTGCAATGGCAGTATATGCTCATAGGTGTGTTTGTTGCTGGGATTAAACAAACTCATTTATAATAGGGGTTAGAAAATGTTTGCTGGATTTGAAAATCTATTACGCTTATTCTGAGCCACATACACACTGTCCTTTGAAAGGCTTCAGAGAAGTTGGCCACCTGCCCAGCAGCTACCCTCCCTGTGTCCTTGGGCACTGGCCTCATCTCACCACCGTGTGTCATGTGACTCCACTGTGTCTGCTTTTTGCAGCTACAATTTGCTGATGACCCGACACTCACTCTGGAGCTGAGGGCTTCGAGCTGGTGATCCTTTTCTTTGTTCTCACTTTTCAGTTGATTCACCTCCTGTTGTAGTTGTTGAACTTGACCATCCTTTACTAACACGTCTCTTTGCAAAGATGACACCATCTCTGTAAAAGAACCAAACCAAAACAAAACAAAAGACTCATGGAGGTCGAAGAGGCAGGAAGGATTATTGGCAACACCATGGCTGTCAGCCAATGTTCGGACAAGACCTTCCAAGCCTGGGCCACCACCGGTGCCCGCCTAGAAATGGGGAGGCTTTTTGCAAGGGTCCCAGAGCAGGAATGGGAATGAGAGCAAAGTTCACGGAACAGGGTTTGAGGCTTCAGTGAGAATGAGGGGCGGTCAGCATCAGCGAGAGGAGAAGCCTTTGGGGGCCTCTTGTGGGCACAGGCCAGGCAAAGCCGGGAGGAGAGGCCACACCATGGGCCTGGGGAACAAAGGCCCAGCACAGGGAAGGTCCAGGAATTCTTCTCCAGAGGCCAGGAGACGGACGTTTGGCAGAGGGCACTGCTGGACACTATTGATGGGGTGGGTGGTTGGTTTCTCAGTCCTCTGAGTTTGGACCCCTCTCTACCACTTATTAGCTTGGTGGTCTTGGACAAGCTATTTCACCTCCCACTGTCTGTCCCACACAGAGTTATTGTAAGGGTCAAATGAGACGGTATGCCCCAAGAACACAAAGTGGCTAAATTATGTTTGTTACATGGCGCCTATTATTTTTCTCAGCAGCCAGCTTCCAAAATGGCCCCAATGATCCCTACCACCTAGAATTCATGCCCTGTGTAGCCCCTCCCACCCTGAATAGGGCTGCCATGGGTAACCAATATGATACTGTGGAAATGACGGACTGTTTCCTCTCAGGCTGGGTCATAAAAGACACTGTGGCCTCCTCTTTGCTCTCTCTCCAATCACTCACTCTGGGGGAAGCCAACTGCTGTGTCGTGACGACACTCAAGCAGCCCTAGAGAGAAGCATGTGTGCTGAGGGACTAAGGCCTCCAGCCAATAGCCACATGAGCAGCCATTCTGAAGGGGGATCCTCCGGCTCCCCCCGAGGCTTTAGATGACATGACTGATGCCCCAGCCGACATCTTGCCTGCAACTCATGAGAACTAAGTCACCCCCCCCCTCAAATTCCTGAACTACAGAAACTGGAGGAGATAATAAATATTGGTTGGGGTTTTATCCATTACATTTTGGGGTAACTTGTTATGCAGCAATAGATAACTACTCCATTACTGTAGTATCATTTTTTTAACATCTTTATTGGAGTATAATTGCTTTACAATGGTGTTTTAGTTTCTGCTTTATAACCAAGTGAATCAGTTATGCATATACATATCTCCCCATATCTCTTCCCTCTTGCATTGTAGTATCATTTTGAATAAAAGTGGGAAGAAGGGTGCATAAATGCAGTGGTATTGGGTTATCTCCTACGGTTCTTTTCTTGAAAGAACATCAGGCCCAGGTTTAGTGGTAGGTATCAATCAAGAATGTCTATGAAATAAAGCACAAAATGGTCCAGAATTTCATTTTAAAAATGAGCTTTGCCTCCAGGACACAGTTCAGTTAGTTGGAAATCCCTCTGGGGCTTGCCACACTTTGAGTGGGTCCAGCCCATCTCAAGCGTTATCCCAACCCAGGCCTGTCCGACTCCCTGATCGGAGAAGGTGGGATCTGAGACAGGCTTGATGCTTGGATGAGGTTTCACTGGCCGACATACGGGAGGAAGGTGAGGACCAGCGAGTTCATCCTTCCATTCCTGGTGCCCAGAACAGCACCTAGCCTGGGGGAGGTGCTCAGAAAATATCTGAGGACACCCCAAGTGAGGGGGGAGCATAAGCAGAGACCTGGGGGCAGCAGGGGGTGGGTGTGGGTGTGATTAAGTTGCAGAGTGAGGCAGAAGAAAAGCACAGATTCATACAGAGATGGGGATTCACGTGCGACTCAATGCTATGCCTGGCTTCTACAGCTGTGGGCATGTTTCCTGCTACGCACTGGCTGCTTTCAGAGTGATGTGCCCCTCCGAGGCTCACTGCCTCCTCCCTGTCACCTGCTTCTCTCTCTCCCCTTGTCTGTGAGTGGCCCCATCCTCTTCAGGTCTCTAGACATGTCAGTTTCTGCTTAAAAACCTCCACTGGATTCCCAACACCCTTGGAATAAAAACCCAGACCCCCCCGACCCTGCCCAGCCCCACAATCCCCTGTTCACTCCACGCAGGCTCGCTTGCCCTTGGCTTGTCCTTGCCCACCTGAAACACGTCCTCTCTAAAAGAAGGACATAGCCTTGGAGGATACAACATAAAGTGGTTAGAATCAGCTAGGTCCAAGGGGGCGTAAGATTCGGCTTCCAGGGGAACTTGAGCCTCATTACAGGCTCATTGTAATACATGAGCGAAATGACACACGCACCAGCACCAGGACAGTTCGGAGGCTGACCATAAAGGTCAAAAAGAGGGTGGTGGGGCTTCCCTGGTGGCGCGGTTGCTGAGAGTCCGCCTGCCGATGCAGGGGACACGGGTTCGTGCCCCGGTCCGGGAAGATCCCACATGCCGTGGAGCGGCTGGGCCAGTGAGCCATGGCCGCTGAGCCTGCACGTCCGGAGCCTGTGCTCCGCAATGGGAGAGGCCACAACTGTGAGAGGCTCGCGTACAGGAAAAAAAAAAAAAAAAAGTGGGTGGTGGCCCAATTCCTGGAAATCCCCGCCTCTTCCCCAAAATATTAGAGTTGTCCCAATCCTCCCACTCATTAGCCTATAAAATTACCCAGCCCATAAAAACTAACCGCCCCATATTTGGGGGTCTCTAGCCTTCTGAGATGGCCCACACTCTCTGTCTGTGGAGTGTGTTTCTCTCTAAAGAAATCCACTTCTTACTTTGTCTCTCACTGAATTCTTTCTGCATGAGACATAAAGAACCTGAGCTTTATTAAGTCCCGAGACCAGATGCGTGATCTCGATTAAAAGATAGTGGGTTCTGAGTGGGTTCGAGTCCCAGCCCACGGGTTCAAGTCCCACCTGAGTTCCATGGTTGCACACCCACTAAGCTGGTCTCCCTTGGCCTCCCCCCTTGAAGCGCTGGCCACCACGACACACAGTTTATTTTCTCCACAGCAGCACTGCTCTCTGAAGTGGGCTTGTTTATTCATCCCTTTACTTTTATTGTCTGTCAACCCCTCCCAAATCTGTGAGTACAGGAATCTGACTGTCTTGCTTGGCTCTCCCTCCCCGGAGCCTGGAACGGGGCCTGACACCTAGTAGGAGCTCAAGAAACATGTGGAAGCAATGAAGGAATCCAGGGAATCAAAGCTCAGCCACAGCTGTGCGTTGGCTGCCCCTCTCCCAACCCAAGCCCTTTATCAGGGAACCACCTCTGATCAAATTAGAAAATGGTTTCCCTTGTGCCCAAGTGCACTCGGCTGAAATGGGTGAGACCATGGGTGCCTTAAAGGAGTGACCCCAGTTTGTCCACGCTCTAGTTTGCACTCAGGCTGCTTTGTGGAACCACCCAAGCCACAAGGCGACCTGTGTTCTCCCTGGTGGGGCCAGTGCTCAGGAGACCTTGTAGCCAAGAGATACCATTCTCTCAAATATTTACCAGGCCCTGCCCTCGGAACTGGGTGGCAAGAAACCTCCACTGAGGGAGAACTCGAATGCACCGACACGGGTGATCCCTGAGGCTGCACCCAGGTCACGGGCACAGGTGTGCTGGTTGACTGGTGATGTCTGCAGCGGGAGGGCAGAAGCTCTGGGGCCTGAATGCAGAAGGGCCTCACCTGACGTGATGGCGGCCTCCCTCCTTAAGTTCTCGGCCTCGTGCTTCAGGGAGGTGATTTCTAAGTTTCTCTCAGACAGGGTCTGGCACAGCACCTGGTTGTAGCCTTGCTGTAGGGCACTGATCTGTGGAAGGAGGCAACACACCGTCAGAGGGGGCCAGCCAGGCCTGCAGGACACGCCGGTACTTCTCCAACATTGGGCAGAGTCGGGTTGATCTTGGATCGGGGTGTTGGGGAAACCAAGGTTTTCAGTTGTCACTAGTGGAAGGGGCAGGAGGGGGCCTGTTCCTTCAGTGACCACCATGTCATCGGTCCTCGAGACACAGACCTTATCTTTGTGGCCACCCAGGGGCTCGGGTGCTGCTGTCTTCCTATGACCTGTGGGTTTTCAGCCATAAATAGACCAGCTGTTGGTTCCAGATCATCCAGCACTGACTGGATGCACAGCAAAGTTCAAGAGCCGGGAGCAGGTTATGAAATGAATTCCCTCTAATGAGAATAGAGGGTAGTTTATACCTCACAGAACACTCCAGAGTTTACAAAGCCCGTTCACACATGCTACACTGATACTCGTCACAGCGTTGCTGAAGGCTGACGTTCCCATTAATGTGCCCATTTTGCAAGGGAGCCAGGTTGAGACTCAGAGAGGCGAGGCCCCCTGCTCGGGATCACGCGGCTGGTCAGACGTGGAGTCTGATTCAAACCCAGTCTTTAGTTGCCTGGTTCCTCCTTCCCAGGTGGCTCTAGGAATGAGCGTGAGAAGTTGGAGGCTGTAAAGCATGGCATGGACTCGGGAGCCGGACTGTGGCCTTCAAGTCCTGCCTCTGCCAGTTAACGGGCTTTGTGAACACAAGGAGGACACCATATTCGGTTTCCTTTTGTTCAGTCTGTACGCGGGGTGATGGTAGTCCCAACCTGATAGGATTGTTAGCAGTATTTTAATAAGTTAACATGTGTACAGGTGCTCAGATCATGCTTGGCACACGGCACAGGGGGATGAGCTATGACGGTCCTCTCCTCTGACTACCCACGGGGTGTTTTTTAGTTTTGTTTTGGGGTTTTTGTGTGGTTTTTTTGCGGTACGCGGGCCTCTCACAGTTGTGGCCTCTCCCATTGCGGAGCACAGGCTTCGGACGGGCATGCTCAGTGGCCATGGCTCACGGGCAGAGCCGCTCCGCGGCATGTGGGATCTTCCCGGACCGGGGCCCGAACCCGTGTCCCCTGCATCGGCAGGCGGACTCTCAACCACTGCGCCACCAGGGAAGCCCCTATCCATTCATCTCTTGATGACACTTAGGTTGCTTCCATATCTTGGTAATTGCAAATAATGATGCTCTGAACATTGGGGTGCATGTATCTTTTCAAATACATGTTTTTGAAAACACGTGTTTTTGTTTTTTTCGGATTTATACCCAGGAGTTGAGTTTCGAGGTCATATGGTAGTTCTATTTTTAGTTTTCTGAGAACCCTCCATACTGTTTTCCACAGTGGCTGTGCCAGTTTACATTCCTACCAACACTGTACCAGGGTTCCATTTTCTCTAAACATTGTAAATTTTCTTCCTAGGGGTAATTGAGATGGTAGTTCAATAATAACATAAGATCAGGTGAAGTCTAAAGAAATTTTAGAAAACCTGGATAAAGTAAGAAAACATCTGTTCTCTGGCATCTGAATGTTAGAGAGACACCAAGACATGTGGGCCAAGTTCTGGAGAGAAGGGAAACACAGATGCAAGCTTGACATTTGGTGCAGCTTTTCTCCTTGGGGCATTTGCTGATTCAAATCTTACAGCCTAGGAGCTGAAAAGCCAAGGAGTTCAAAAGACTCTAACCACAGAAGCTGCTGGCATCCCTTGACTTGTAGGTGCAGCACTCTAGTCCTGCCTCTGTGGTCACTGCCTCCGCCTCTTCTTTGTATATAATCTCCTCCTGTCTCTCACTTATAAGTACACTTACAGATGGCACTTAGGGCGAGGATAGTCTCAACTCAAAATCCTTATATCCGCAAAACTTTACCTTGTAAGGTAACATTCTCAGGTCCCAGGGATTAGAGCCTGAGATCTTTGGGGCCACCAGTCAGCCCACTGTAAGCCCTAAACGTCTTCTCTCCTGAGGAAGGTCTAGGCTGGGCAGAAACCCCGACAGACATCTACCAGAGGCCAGATTGAGAGCCCTTTTAGAAGGTCAATTCTCAGCTCATTTGGAACCTTGCTATTGCCTTTTTTTCTTCTTTTCTTTTCGGTACGTGGGTCTCTCACTGTTGCGGCCTCTACTGCTGCGGAGCACAGGCTCTGGACGGACAGGCTCAGCAGCCATGGCTCACGGGCCCAGCCGCTCGGTGGCATGTGGGATCCTCCCGGACCGGAGCACGAACCCGTGTCCCCTGCACTGGCAGGCAGACTCTCAACCACCGCCACCAAGGAAGCCCTGCCCTTTCTTTTTTCCTCCTGTTTGTCCTCAACAGGGGGAAGCATTAAGAGTAAATGAGGGGCTTCCCTGGTGGTGCAGTGGTTAAGAATCCGCCTGCCAATGCAGGGGACACAGGCTCGAGCCCTGGTCCAGGAAGATCCCACATGCCGCGGAGCAACTAAGCCCGTGCCCCACAACTACTGAGCCTGCGTTCTTGAGCCTGCGAGCCACAACTACATTAGATATCCTTGACTTATTACACTCTATGCCCATTACTATTTTCACCACCTCCCTCGTAATGCTTGAACCTTGGCTATGACCCATTGTCACCTCTGGACAAATAGTTTCTGCTCTATTTTCTGTCTTCCGTCCTTCTGGGCCACTTCTATCTACCATCATTACCCAAAGAACTGACTTTACAGATTCTATATGCCAGTGTGTAAGACTTGCAGTGTTTTAAGAAGTATCCCAACTTCATGATGGTGATTTGGGGTCATTACTAAAGCACTCGGGATCATACATATTCTTTTAAGGTAGTTTTACAGGACAACGCACATTGGTATTTTTCTCCTATTAACAGAGTAGGAAATTGTGGGTTGATGTGCAGTTATTTCGATTAAGAAAGCAAGATATGAACACTGCTTCTTTGCTGGGGTACTTGGCACTGCTCTTTCTCGTGCTGGGACATAGTTTGCGCCTTTACAGCCTTGCATCTAGGCGTACTGATCAGACTAATGTTTGGCTTTATTGGATACGTTGACCAGTCTGATTGATATTCTGGTACATACAGGGTACTTGGTCATGGTTGCTCACCTCTGAACCTCAGCTTCATCACCTGCAAAGTGCAACTAATAGCATATCCGCTTTGTGGGGTTTTTAGGGATTTGGCAAGCGTCATAGTGCCTGGGACATGCTAGAGACTCAGGTGATGCAGTAATTACTCAAATGTGCATTTTCAGTGGATCCTTCCCACCTGGACAGGGTGACTTAACATAACAGCCTTGGGAGAGTAAGAGCAGGAAAAACAGCAAGGGCAGCGTGGGCCAAGGGAAGGAGGTGAGAACTGACATGCAGGGAGCCCTCTTGCTGGTATCACCAGAGGGCCCATAGTGAGCCAGGATGTGGGGAGAGACTGGCCGCTCAGTAAGACCAGGCCAAGAAAGGCCGTGTGAGGGGGCTTAGCTTTTACCTTGTGGTAGAGGCCATCCAAAGGAGAAAGTGGAAGATGGGTAGGTATAGACTTCTCCCTTAGGAATTGTCCTCAGGGTCTGTTTATCTCCTGGCAGGGTGCGTTCAACGAGTTGGCCGCTCCAGCACATTCTAGAGAGGACTGGCCAGGTCTGACCTTCTGGAGATACAGCCCTGACCTCCTGGCCACCTCACTGAGGAGAGGGCTCATGGGGGAATCAGCTTCACTCTGCATCTGTCCACCAGTCCTGCACCCTGGACTCCAGGACCACTCACTTGCAAGAGGCACATCCAGCTGCCAGAGGAAGTGACATTTCCTGACTCATCTGGCTAAGAATGAGCAGAGTATCGCTGACCACTCCAGGGGAGTAGATGCCACAGAAGATCAGGATGCGGACAAGCCACAGAAGATCAGAAGGAACAAAGGTCAGTCCACGTGGGAGTTCACATGGGTGCCTCACAGTCCCCAACAGGCCCTCGAGTTTCCCTTCCAGCCCAACACACACTCCACCTGCCCACAGTCACCTGTGCCACCATCACAGAGCCCCACAGAGCTCCAAACATCCTCAAACACACAAACTCCCTACTTATAAGCAAATGCCTGACTGTGTGCCCAGAACCCTCCTGCTCCAATATACATGCACTACAAACTCCAATAAAACCACAGCCAGTCTTGAATACAAAAACACACCCCCAACGGCCCCTGGTAATCAAACACCTAAATCCTCATACCCCACAAAAATCCACCCAACCCCATATAACCCCTCAATGCAAACACACAAACCCTTCAACAAGAGCCAAATATATTCAAACCAAACTCACATACTTCTTAATAGAAGACACAACCCCCCAAATCCAAATAGAACACATACAGTCCGCACACAGCTGTCAACATCCACGTATGTACAATGCCTCAGAAGCTGAGACAAACACAAAATACCATTAGAGAGACACAATGTTTCCAACCTTCTCCTATATACTCCCCCCAGAACACATCATGACCTCACACCCCCAATACAAACATACACCCATCTCCCTCTTGAGATACTATAAACAGCCTCTGTCACATCCCCTGATTATACACACACAGCTAGCAGCCCCAATTTACACTGACAACCCCAATCTCTGCAAATTCCTCCACATCAAAAGTACACTCCCTGGACTCTTACCCTACAGGATGAGCATGTGTATAACCCCTGCACTCTGCATACACACAGATCCAACACACAAAGCATTAAAATGCACACCCCTACCTCTTCTCAAATGCCTGCACACATAGCCTCAAAACACCCAGAAGCAGCCCACCACCCAGCCACACCATGCTACACCAACCGTACACTCACAAAGGCACTCACGCCCCTCATCTCTCCCCAGATCACACATACACAGTCTCTACACAGCTTTACTATTACCCCAAACCATCCTATGCCCTAAACATACATCCAAGAGTTCCCCACACAGCCCTAACCGATGACAGAGGCAGCTGTACCAGGGGCATCACGGTACCCTGAACGGGCAAATGCCGCTGAGGTAAGTGCCTCCTATGTTGCTGCATTTCTTGCTGCTGTTGCAAATCATCCCTTGACCCCACCCAGGCTGACTGGGACACCCTAAACAGGAAGTGGCAGCATAGGAGTCAGGAAGAGGAAACTCCATTCCAGGTGCTCCCTGTCACCATCCATTGCACCAAAACATCAGATGACCAGCATGAACAAGAAACAGAGACATGTAACTATACCATGGTTGAAAGGCAAATTTTTCTAGAAAACATTTGTCCAAGGGAAGGGCGAGAAGGGTGCTCTCCCTAATTCTAAAGCCACGCGGTTACGATTCAAAGAAACGGCAGATACAGTCCAACAGGCGTGGGGCTGCATCCATGTTGTATCTGGATATGAAAAAGATAATTTTTCGGAAGCCCCAAATCTCGCTTCCCAGTAAAGGCACATGGGCCCCGCTGCCCCATTGGCCAGGAACCCAGCAGAGGACCCTTAAGGGATATAGGGACTTCTGGGACCCTTACTGATCTCCACCAAGGGGTGGTGCCATCACACAGCTCCATCCTTCATGAGATGACTAACAGACCTCCCTGTATTGGCAGCTCTGGAGATCGGGGGTCCCTAATGATGTCAACTTGAGACCGCCCAAGCACAAGTTAGAAATTTTTGCTCAGGCGCTGCAGACTCTTCAGGAGACTGGAGTGATGGGTAGCTGTCACCTCTCCGAATCCTCTACCCTGACCTCTGCCAACGCCTCTGCCTTAGGGACCTGGCAGATCCCTGGAGCGTGGCCCTCCTCTGGGACACTTGCCCATATACTTCTCTAATTTTCCTTGGGACACACATAAACAAATTTTCTTATGGCTCTCATTGACCACGGGAGCTCAAATTACAGTGCCTCCTGGGAACCCCTCCAATTATAAGCAAGGGCCACACTTTAGATTACAAGGCATAGTAGTCAGGGGAGTAGAAAGCATTCAACTTCCATTGAATGTCACTATTGAAACAATCTTTATTAAAAATCTTTTAGTGGTGGTAGCCCCTTTGGCCCTACCCTTTCCCATTACAGCTATGGATGCCTTGATGTACTGCAATGCCATTTGGAACAAACCCAAATTCCTGGCCTTCCTGGTGGAAGCTGAAACTGGGAGCCCATAAGACTGCCACCTAAGACAGTAAATATCTCCCAATAACATGTATGACAGGGGGCTGTGGGATTGCAGCCCATAATTCAGATTTTAGGAAAAGAAGAAGTCATTAAACACACCATTTCTCCTTTTCAATTTCCCCATTTGGCTGCTATTAAAGCCTGCTATTAATGAGTGGTGACTTATAATCAACTACTGAAATATAAGTGCTGATCCCCACTATTAAGGCTCCCATTTCCAACACTGTCCAGTTCATTAAGGATATCCAAAGGGCTCCAGGGAATTACTTTGCTGTGACAATCTAGCTATTATGTTCTATTCAGTACCAGTTATTAAGGAGTCCCAGCTGCAGTCTACTTTTACTTCAGAAGGCACCCAGTATGTTTTAACCTGTCTGCCTACTGGCTAGCTTAACAGCCCAGCTATTGCCCACAGTCTTTGCTGAGAAGACCTGGGGTCCCCTTGCACCGTCTGGCACTATACTGAGGTTCTAATCCAGAGCCCCTCAGGAGACTGGTGCACAAGGCCCTAATATGGTTGGTGACCCATCTATAACATACAGGTATGCTATTTATTGCCCCACATAAAATTCAAGGGCTGTCTACAACTATTAAATTTCTGAGGGCCTCCCTGGTGGCGCAGTGGTTGAGAGTCCGCCTGCCGATGCAGGGGATACGGGTTCGTGCCCCGGTCTGGGAGGATCCCATATGCCGCGGAGCGGCTGGGCCCGTGAGCCATGGCCGCTGAGCCTGTGCGTCCGGAGCCTGTGCTCCGCAGGGGGAGAGGCCACAACAGTGAGAGGCCCGCGTACAGCAAAAAAAAAAAAAAAAAAAAAAAATTTCTGGGCATTAACTGATCCTCTAAAAGCCAGGAAATTCCTTTTGCAGCTAAACCTCAGCTGTTAACTATTCAGCCCCCCAACACACTATAGCAAGCCCAACACATCTTACTTAGGTCTCTCCACACTTTGGAGGCAACGAATACCACACTTGTCCATCATTCTTAGACCCATTTATGCAGCCACGTACAAACCCTCCATAGTTTACTGGCCAAGAGCTAAACAATAAGCTTTATAGCAGGCACAAAGCTCAATTAGTCAAGCCCTCCCACTGGTTCCCCCTGGCTGCTCCTTCTGGGCTGAGAATGGACTATGTGTCCCGGACCCTTTGGACTAACACAGCTCCTCCTAGCTGCCTGTGGGCTTCTGCACCAGACGGCTGCTCTCTACACCACTACACCCCCTCAGAACCGATTTGGGAACTGGTTCCTTGGTTTTGGTCTTGGTTTTGTGTGCACTGATGCCAGACTTTGTTTGCGTCTTTTGCGTTTGGGTGTACAAAATGGGAAATACTCCATCAACCCTGAAGGAGAGCCCTTTGGGTGGGGCCTATAGTAGATAAATGGGTGTAACATAGCCCTGAGCCTATGACTAAGAAAGACATGTATACTATTGTAATAGGGTGTGGACCCAAAATATAGGATCACAAGGGCGGTAGCCCCTAAATGGCTCACTCAATTTTTATAGGATCTCGCAGTCAGAAGTGTTTTGCAAAACAGCAAGCTGCACCCGCAGTTGTTCCACCTGCCCACCCTCCCCCCATGCCGCCATCATATTCACCACCTCCTGTTTCCCCTACCCACGGGGATCAAATAGAAGTTTCTGTGTTAACCCCCAGGGGACAGGAGCCTGATTTAGTATCACCATCTAAGACTCCACAAGCCACCCAATTTGGACTGGGAGCCACATCCACAGCAGGGCAAGTTCCCTTGTGCGGACATCCTATAAGAGGCCAGGGGACTCCCTTGGCCTTGAGGCGTCCGATTCTAATTTCCCCACAGGAGCCCCGGGGAACTTTGACAGTGGGGAACGAGTTGATTGACTCTCCAATAGATACCACTCCCCAAACCCTCCGTTTATCTTAAGAGGCTTGTAAATATTAAACAAAGGGGAAACAAAGTCATCCTAGGAAAAACTTGCCTGTATCTTTGAGATGCAAATGTCCTTTCTGGTCTTCTCAGGAACTCTCATCTCTGCCATCTTTCTAAAATGCACCCTTTTGAAAGAGGGTAAAGTAATTTAGAAACTGACTTATCAAGGATAAATAAAAAACCTAAGTGTCTTTTCTGTAAAAATTCAGCCATCTAGACAAGTGAGTTGGATTTGTTCCATCTGCCAGAAACCTAATTTGAATCCAACCTCTTTTTGTAAACTGATGGGCTTCACATGGCTGTACCTGACTCAGTGCTGAAATTCTGAAATGACAACCATGACGTCTCTGTATGTTTGTGTCCTTGTATGTGTCTTTGTCTTTGGATAACATTGCTGAGGTTGATTTGTGGATGAGCTCTATTTAATTGGCTTAAAGAAAAGTAAGCACTTACACACCAAACTATTCTAAATACAAGAGAAACTGAGCTAAATGAGCTTCAGGTTCATGTGAACTGGGAAATATTCAGTATTAATTAAGACCTGGTATTAACGTTCGTTTGTTGATCTAATTAATATAGACATGCTGTTAGAGTCATCAACATTAAGTATAATACTTTTATTGTGCCTAGGTTTAATATAAGCTAAATAAAATCTTGTTATATCTGTTGCAAATTTGTCAGCAAGGAAATAACTTGATGTGAAGAAACTTTTAAGGAAAGAAAATGCAAATGAGGTAAGAGCTTTAGGTGAACTTTTTAAAATACTTATCTTTTAGGAAGGTCTATCTAAAATTAATCTCTCCACATATTTGACCACTTGAAAGTCAGAATTGTGCTAAAGTAAGTGACAGAAGGTTTATGGAAAGTGGACCCTGAAAAAAAGAGTTCTGTACGTGGTCAGGACTAAGTTTAAAATAAGTTTAATTGGGTAAATAAATACATTTTAAAAGTAAGCTGGTGCACAACTTGAATTTCGCTTTTCTCTCTGTTAAGAAGACAAGGTTTCTTAAGATTTTGGACTGCCTTTGATACCAGATTTTAAGTTTTTCTACCTTTTAAGAGATCTGTTCTGTACTTGCTTTTGAAATCTTTTATTGTTACTTTGGCTAAGTGAATAACTATTGTTTCACAGTGACATGGCATCCTATCTGTTTTAAACCCTTTTCTTATTTTTTTGACAAAACTTCCCAACTCAAATTATAATGAAGTTCCTTTGACCTCTAGCTAACTTTGGGGTGCTTCAAAGGGCCCCTGAAACACCCCAAAGAGAGATATTAACTAATTATGTTGAATGACACGGAAAGTGTTGTCAAATAAGCAATAAATCTTCTTAGGTTCTATTGTATGCCAAATGACACAGGTATTCTACAGATTATATGGAGTTCCTAAAATTTGGTATGTCCTGGTAAAACGTTACCAGTCAGAATTCTCTTTATTAGCTGAAAGTGTTGCATGTCACCGCAGTAACCACGTTACTTTCTCAATTGCACTGTAATCAGATTTACACGTGCCTTCTTAAGTCTTTCACCATTGTACACAGTCATGGTTTCACTCTGATGCCTTTGCAAAAATGCTTCCTCTTCAAGAAGGTTTATAGAAAGGACCTTTGGATAAATACAAGTTTCTGATTTTCAAACCATAAAGGTGAACTGGGTAAGAACTTGAAGAATTCTAATGGGAAACCTGATGGCTTCATAAAGCTGTTAACAAAAACGATTAGTTGCACATGCCTGGGTAAAAGGGTTATAATTTTGGTTATAATTTTGGTTATAATTATGGTTATAATTTTTATGGTTTCTATCTGAAAAATGACTGTTTTCAATCTGTGTTTTCCAGGTGTAAGCAAAACGCTCCCCTTAAACTCATTATGATTTACAGTCATGTGTTAAATTATACCCTTGTAAGCAGAATTGAAACATTTATCTTTTTCTCTCTACCTGGGTGATCCTGCCAGTAGCATATGCTTGTCTCAAAGATTAAGCCATGCACGTCTAAGTCCGCACCGCTGGTACACTGAAACAGCGGATGGCTCACTAAATCAGTTAGGGTACCTCTGGTCGCTCGCTATTGCAATTGGATTACAAGTAGTTACACTGATCATTGTTCTTTGTTTCCAGATTGTTTGCTCTTTGTGTCTCCCTGCTGTACTGTGTCTTTGTTAACGTTACTAGCTGCATTACTTATATCCTGTCTACTCTATAAGATTGGTGTCTCTTACAGTACCCAGTATGGAACCAGGCCTCCAACAATACTTCAATGGCTAAACATCTTGAGGAAATAGACCACATTTATAACATGAAATCATTGTAATAGTGTGATTCTAGGTACAGGAGGAAGCAACAAGGGAAAATGTCTCCTGGATCATAATTAGATAGAGGATCCAGAAGATCTTTAATTAGCAATAGGGCCTAATCCAAAGACTAGCACCTGGAGTGGCATATCAAGAATTCTCCCCTGACCTGGGATGAGCCTCCCAGCGCCGTGGGACAAAATTTGATCCTGAAATGTCTCCCAAATATTGGTCAAAATCCTGACCAAGAGGAGAGGATCTGAGAAATGGAATATTTCCTGACACATCAGTCATTAGCGACTGCAGCCCCCCAACGTGAGCCGGTGAGCCCTGACGAAACTCAGGATGTGAGGATATAGGATACAGGCCCCGGACAGCTGAGGTACATATCAAATGAATGAGTTCAGTGAGCCCAGACTCTTGCATCTTCCTGTACATGGAAAAGCGCTGAATTCCTTAACTTGAGATGCTGCCTCCCAGGCTTGAAGCCCTCAAAATTCCCATCAAAGAGATCGTAACTCTCAACTTTTAGGCTGAGAATATTTTTTTAAGGCTACAGGTGTAAAGGACACACTTTCCAGAGAGGAACAAAAAAAACAAAAACCCAACGTTTGGAACACTGGCACCAATGGTGGACACTCCCGGAAAGATCCATCTGATGAAGCAATTAGAAGGGCCGTCACCCCCTTTTATCCACAAGACTGTGGAATGGACATTGACAGTAGGGAATTGTAACAGGGAAGAGCCATATCGGACTCCACATGGGATCTGTTCCTTTTACGGTAACCTTTGCCTTCTGCTGCTTTTGTTCACTAAAAGGATACTGTCTGTACCTGTACATAATGGCCTGCCTCGGGGAACCCTGTCCCTCTGTCTGAATGTTAAACCAAAGTGCCTTTGTTCAGGGAAACATATGGACTCCTTCCACCTGTGGATGGCTACAATTAAGAAGAAATTAACACATCTCCTCCCCGAGGCTGGCCATTCCAGGGGCTATTCGCAAAACTTATGGCCTTCTTACTTTACCTCCTCATCTCCTCCCCATCTCTGTATTATAAAAGAAACTGGCACCCAAACCCCGATAAGATGGTTATTTTGAGACTTTACTCTGCCATCTTCTCGGTCTGCTGGCTTTCTGAATAAAGTCATATTCCTTGCCTCAACACCTCATCTCCGATTTATGGCCTGTCGTGCGGCAAGCAGAGCAACCTTGGACTTGGTAACATCTTTACTCAGGACACGGTGTCACAAAATGGGACACTGTTTTCTGTTTGTTTGTTTTGTTTTTGTTTTGGGCCGCGCCATGTGGCTCGTGGGATCTTAGTTCCTCGACCAGAGATCCAACCCGCGCTCCCTGCAGTGGTAGCTCGGAGTCCTAACCAATGGACTACCAGGGAATTCCCATGGGACACTGTTACCTGGCAGTCACGGCCCTCACCTTTGTGAGACAGAGGTAGTAGTGTAGCAGGATTGAGAATGTTGTAACGTTTAAAGATGAGGTGGTGAAAGCAGGATTTCACAGGAAGTTAATCTAGTGATACTTGCAGAGAAATGTTGTCAATTCAGCGTTAAGAAGACTGTGGACAAGGTGTGGAGTTTGCAAATAAACTTCATTTTCTAGAGTCAAATCTGCCAAGGCTTCCACTAAATTTGCAGTTGCGGCTATAACCTTAAGACACCTGAGACGGGCAAAAGCAACTGAATCAAGTTGTATGCTATAACAGGCAATAGGCCTATGTTTACCACCATGCTCACACAGTTCTGCGCGGCCTGATTATGCCTTTCATGCACAAATAAAGTAAAAGGTTTTGAATAACCTAAGGTTAATCTATTAAGTAGAGATCTCTTTTCGAACTTAAAAGGGCTAATATACTTTGCCTCCAGTGGAGATCTCACCTTAAAGTATCCGGATCGGGCTTCCCAGGTGGCGCAGTGGTTGACAGTTCACCTGCCGATGCAGGGGACACGGGTTCGTGCCCCGGTCCGGGAAGATCCCACATGCCGCAGAGCGGCTGGGCCCGTGAGCCATGGCCGCTGAGCCTGCGTGTCCGGAGCCTGTGCTCCGCAACGGGAGAGGCCACAACAGTGAGAGGCCCGCGTACCGCAAAAAAAAAAAAAAAAAAAAAAAAAGTTTCCGGATCAACCTGAACCTGATCATTTGGGTAACCCTAAGGCAGGCAGCTCCTGCACTGCTTGCTTTAGCCTTATAAAAACCTGCTTGTGTTTATCTTCCCAAGCAAAGGATTCAGGAACCAAATCTTTAATAAGTTCACAGAGTGGAAGAGGTAACAGAAAAATGTGGAACCTAGAGCTTGCAATAACCAGCTAAACCTAGAAATCCACAATGCTAGCACTTAGTTGTGAGTCTAGGAAGTTCCTGTATCAGCCTAATTCTCTCTGGAGATAGCTGCATTCCTTCAGTGCTTAGATTACGTCCTAGGTAATGAACAGCGTCTACGGATAATTGTAATTTTTCCTTTGTGTTCTTTCTCAGCTAACTGTTGCAGCAAATAAATGGAATCTTTTATGAATGCCTTATGGAACCTTTACAGTAGCTGAGTACAGCAGGAGGTTATCTCCATATGGTAAAAAGGCTGATTTCTCAGGGAACTAGAGGGTACTTAAATCTTGGTGAAGTACTTGGGAGGAAAAAAGAAGGAGTCCCAGTGAACCCTCGAGGCATAAAAGTGCAGGTATATTGTTGATTGTTCCAAGTAAAGGCATGTAGATATTGGCTGTTGGGTCTCCGGGATGCTGAAGAAAGGTGAACAAAGGTCTCCAACTGTAAACCATTTCAAGTCAGTTCAAGCTTGTGACACAAGGGTGGCTAGGTTTGGAACAACAGGAAAACAGGGAAAAACTATTTTTATTAACAGCTCCCAAGTCCTGGACAAATCGCCATCCTGCCAGGTTTCCAACCAGGCAAGATTAGCATGCTGCAGGGACGAGTACAGGAATGATTACCTCCTGGGCAATTAGGTCTTCTACAATAGCTATGGGACCTTGTATGACCGCAGGCTTTAATAGCTGTTGAGGAAACCTAGGGAGAGGCTTAGCTACATCTATCTGAATCTTTATAGGTTTGCATTTTTTTATTCTTCTCATGTTAACACTGTCAGAAGTAGCCCCCAAATTTGCAGGCATCTCCATCCAATTAGGGAACTTTTGTTGAACTTCCGCTTTTAGGTCCAGGACAGATTGTAAGGAACATAACTGATCAGGTTCATGTTGATCAGGAAATTTTAAGGTGAGATCTCCACTGGAGGCAAAATGTACTGGCCCTTTGAAGTTAGAAAAGAGATCTCTACTGAATAGATTAACTGGGGCTATACTGCATAGCAGAAAGGAATCTTGGTTGAGATAAAAAATTCTCTCTGAACTGTATTAGGTACTCCCACTATGGAAACATCCTCTTTACTCAGAGGGACCTGTTGTTCTTTGAGGGTGGGATTTAGAGTAGAAAGCACAGCTCTGGTTAGGGCTAGGGGTAGGGTGTTGAACGGTTAGGTAATTATGTTTACAGTTAGGGTTAGAGTTTAATGTAGATTTCAAAGTAAAATATGAGAGTGGGGTTTAAAGTAGAAAGCATAGCTCCAGTATCAACTAAAATTTGGCAGTTTTTCATTATATTTTCCTCTGGGCTGTTTAAGGTCATTGCTGGTAATAGTTTACCAGAGAACCTCTGGAGTTCTGCCAACTAGGCGAGAGGGTCACGGGGGGCCCTCCCTTTGAGACAGATATGAGAGCAATTGTGAAGAGTTTGCATAGGACCTTTGAGGACACCTCTTTTTCCAGTGTCCTCACTGATTACAAATGAAACATCAACTTTGGGTCATCAAATTGATCATGGACCCCTAGGAGGTTGTAATGGGGGAGGCCCAGGTGTCATTTTGTGTCCCTTGCCTTAGAGCTGTTGTAACTGTAAGGCTATGAGCTTGGTGGATTTCTGTTTGTGATCTTGCTCCAAGGTCCTTTCAAAATGCTCAGCTATAGTCACGAGTTCAGTCAGGCCTATAGCCTCCCACCCTCTTTTCTGCCCTTTTATCAATCCACTAATCTCAGAAGATAATCCACTTACAAAGAGGGCAGTTAAAGCAGGCTGAGTGGCCTTTTTATTCCTTGGAACACCAACTGCTGTAAAAAGAGAGCTTCCAAACTGGCTCTAAAGTCTTCCACAGATTCACCCCTCTTTTGTTTGTACAAGTGAATAATACATCAATCATTATTAGGCCAATTAATAATAGACCAAGTGTGAGCAGGGAAGATTTTAGGAATAGCTTAGTTGTTATTCTGCAAGCTTTTTAGGTTGAGGATCTTGAATATCATCCTAGGGATTATGTCATTTTGCTTCCCACATCCATTCTGGGGCTTCCCCCAGTCCTACCAACATGTGTACAAGTGGATAAAGATCTAGCAGTTTGGGGACATACGCCCTGACAGTGACTCTAAAGTCTTTAAAAAATGTTGGGGGTTCCTCCAAGGTTTAGAGAATTCTTTGACTACAGCTCTCAGTTCAGTCTTTGACCAAGGGGTAAAGGACACCTGAGGGGGCTCACCTGCAACCTCAGGTAGTTTTACTTTAAATGGCAATTGTTAAATATTCTTTTTGGAATAGAAAAGTATTTCAGACAGAAAATGAGTAAAACAAGAGTACTCAGGTGAAAAAGGAAAGGGGGGGACAGTAGGAGTTAAATCTGCAGTCACATCCGTCCTATGGTCTTTTGTTTCAGGTACCTTTTGTCTCTTTAATTTTTCATTAGCTTTTTGTTCTAAGTCTCTAAACGAAGCTATTTTGGAATCTTGAAACCTTCTGTAAACTTTTACATACCAAGTAAAGCAGGCATCTCATTCTCCCTGTGCAATCTGTGAACCCTTGCTCTCTAGTGTTTTCCTTAAATGTACAATCTTGTCTAACTGGAACATGCCCCACAATGACCACTGTAATTCTAGATCAATATTAGTATAATTTTTCCATCTTTCTAAATATCTACAACCTCCAGGACCATAGTTCTTAAATATAAAATAAGCAGGTGTGCCAGAAGCTGGCATTCTCCACTCTTTGGCGATAAAGGATCTCATTTCCTTAGCTAGCCTTTGTCAACCCAAAAGAACACACAAAAAACCTGCGCCTTAATATATCAGCAGTAACAAAGAGATGTTACTATGTCCTGGACAAAAGAAGGCCTGGTATGCACCACCACCGATTCCCAGGGATCCTTGGACTGAGGAAAAAGATCCAAACGGCAAATCCCAAGGAAGGGGGACTGCAAACTGATTCCAAACAAAATGGAGAACTATAGCCACCACCAAGAGCTCCAAGCATGGAAACTGGGGGCTGATTCCAAACAGATGGGCAAGTGCAGACTACACTGTCAGCAGTGCCCAGTGTGGAATCCAGGGAACAAAATCAGGGGCTATGGTTTACCACTCAAAAATATACTGGCAATAACCAAGAGATGTTACTGTGTCCTGGGAATTTCCATCTGAAAGGCTAGGGGTTTGGCCTCAAGGAGAATCCTCTACCAGCCAAACTGACCTGCCCTGTAAAGGAAAGCCAGTTAGATTGGGAGCACAAACGCAAAGAGAATGGAGCTCAAACCAAGAGGAGCTTACCAACAACCTTCAGGAATGGCAAGAAAGACAGTGAACTCAAAGGAGTTGTGGGCACCACACCTGTTTCTCCTTGTCCCAAAATGTTAATCAGAAATTTGCTTCAGATCCCATCACTGCCACCAATATATTTACCTTTTTCTTTTTAAAAAGATAAGCATTTAATCATAAAATCATCTTGTTAGCAGTAGCAATCATAAGAGTGGATTTTAGAAAAGTGCACATACATATTTTTATACAGAACATTTCTGGAGGGATACATATTAAACTGTTAGTGGCCACCTCTGCATGCCCCCAAGGTATTAAAAAACAAAATTTAACTGAGTAAATTGGAAGATTTACTTTGAATTTTGAATAAATTGGCCTTATTAAACGATTCATGAATCAGGCAGTATCTCATCTGATAGAAAGGGAGATACTCCAACGGGTTACACAACATGGAAGGCTTTCTCTTTTTTTGGCCATGCCACATGGCATGTGGAAATCTTAGTTCCCCGACCAGGGATCAAACCCGTGCACTGGAAGCGCGGAGTCTTGGCTGATGGACCACAAGGGAAGTCCCAGAAGACTTGTATAGTAAGGAGGGTGGGACAAGGAAAGAAAGTCATCATCAAGGGAAAAAATGGAAGTTCACTGGAGGAAAGTAAAACTTCAGGTGACAACGGCGTCTCATTGGCTAAACTGCGGAATTTTCTATTAGCTATTTCTATTTTCTATTTCTTGTTGCTGGCCAGGAAGGAAGTCTTCCCTCCTCCAGCTGGGGTAGTAAAGTGGTTGCACTTCCTCTTTGGGGTCAGTAAATGACCTCTTCCTGTTGGGGTAATTGATGATGAGTGGCACGGCATGAGAGCTCCCTCTACGGGCCTTCCAGACTCCAGTGCAGGTTTCCTTTTGTTAACATTCACAGCATGTTTTATTGGCAGGAGGAGTCACAATGAGGGAGAAAAGGCCACAAGACTCACCATAAAGAAGGCTCAGAAATGCTTGGGTGGGTCCAAGGGAGGCACAAGGTGGCTGTGGGGTCAGCTGGTGGCTACAACGATCACATGGTTCCCTCTGATGGGTTTGCAGCTCGATGTGGAAGAGTGAATAAAAGGGTCAGTTCATCCTATCAGAGAAACATGAAACTGAGATAAGCTTCCCACTGCTAGAAGCATCTTGAGCCTTCAGAAAAGAACAGAGAACATGTCTAAAGGGTTTGGGAACATCAGAGCCGTATCTCCTCAGAGTGGGACTCCCCAGGCTCTCCAGGTCTCAGTCCCCAACTCTCCCTCAGTGACAAAGCCTCCCTACCTCTGTCCTTGTCAGCTCAGTGATCCCTAGAGGTCCTGCCTATCCGTGAGGACTTAGGTTTCCATGAGACAGGTTGGTTGAGACCTAGTGATACAGTTGACCAGCCTGATATGCAACAGTTCCCACCACCCTGGGGCAGTTGGGCTCAGGGACACATGGCTCTGGACCCCATGTGGAGGGTGTCCTTGCACGTCCGCTGTGCCACAGAAGAGCCAGGAATGCCTGTAGCTGTCCAACTGATTCTCAGGGGGTTTTCCTGGGAGAACCCTTGGTCACCTGACCTCCTATCCAGGAAGCCCCATGACTTTCTGATTGCTGCCTGTCATGCCAACAACACACCTGTGAAGGTTCTGCTCTGCATGGCCATCTGTCCGCCAGGCGCCCCCTTCTAGGGACCCAGACGCTAGGACCACACAAATGCTGAAGGAGTGTCCACCTGCCTAAGGTACAGACACCCCTGTATCCATCTGCATGATTTCTACTGGGAATCAACAACATTTATGGGGATTCTCTGGCCCTAAAGAACAGACCAACCTGATAGGAGCAATGCAATGATTCACAATTACCAGGGTCAATGCACATATACAAGGGCCCATAGCCCCAGAAGCCCCACTCACAATTCACATGAGTGTCCCATACATACCCACCGATGCCCAAATATTCTTGCTTCATTCATACACAATCCAAACACGCACATCAGTGGTACGCTGCTAAGTGCTTGATAAAAAGCTCTCCGAGAAAGGCGGGAAAGACTTCACTTATGGTATCTACATGGTATAAATATTCCCAGCATGACCAATTTCAAGCTACCCACCTGACATCACTAAACACACAGATGGGAAGAGATATGCACCATTGACTCTCCCAAGACAGTATGAACCAGTTCCAGCACATCCCATAACTTTTCCTGTGAATATGTGCACAGAATCCACTTACACCCCAAGGAGAACTCTCAACTCCCACCACAGATATATAACCAAAAGGATACCACATATACATTTGTGTTTGTATATATATATATATATATATATATATATATATATATATATATCCTGAACACACACCCTCACCCTGAATAAATACACAAACAGACCACCTCTTACTACCTAAATTTTTACAGATGAAACCTTACTCACCCTGAATATTCACATTCCACTCTCACAACTATATATACACACACAACATGGGCCTGAAAACAAACATGTGCAACCAATATGCCATCCAGATGTACACACTGAGTACCTAAGCACACAGGGTCACCAAGTACACAACTGTCTCATGTGCAACCCAAAAAAAGACCCATATGCAATCCCACAGCCCTAAAATACATATACTGCAGGATTCCTGCACACACACATAACCTACACAGCCCACTGGTTTCCAAACACACAAACTAAACTCTCACATCCCACAGAATACATACCCCAGAAGCCCCAGGAACTCAAAAACACACACAGGCACAAATAATCTATACTTATCAAATACAGCTGACCCTTGAACAACTTGGGGGTTAGGGCGCCAACCCTCCATGCAGTGGCTCTGCATCCATGGATCCTGTAGTAGTCCTGTAGTAGTTACTGAAAAAGAAATCCACTATACGTGGACCCGTGTGGTTGAAACCCATGTTTGGGTCAACTGTACATGTAAGTCCACCTCACTAATACTGAGAACACACATACAAGCAACACCACTAAATTCTTCAGGCATTACATTTTGAAATAGACACATAGAGGACTCGAAGCCTCCTGCTACACTCACAAATCACAAATACACACATCCACAAACTACTCATGAGTATACACCCCAAATGCTCAGACACATTCAAAACAGAAAAACACCGACAACCTCTGCAGTCTTACTAAGATACATACACAATTCTCACACACCTATGGACACACACATGCAAATATTCCTAACCCCTGAGTATATGGATCCCCTCCCAAACACTATACATTATGCTACCTCTCCAGAATACAAGCTCCCCACCACTACTCCAACATACAAACTGTATAGGTGTGTGTGTGTGTGTATATATACATTTCTACCCTCACCCTGAATATATAGACAGACCACCTCTTACTCCTACCAAACACATGTATAGACACCCTAGCGTTCTCCAAAGAAATACACTTTGAATACTCCTAACAACTCCATACCTTATGAACAAACTCTGATAATGCATGCACCTGATGATGGACACGCACACGGATTAGAACACACAAGTAAGATACATGAAAATATCTCCAGCAAACCATTTATGAAACAACTTCCATATATCAAATTATCCCTAGCTATCAGGAGCTAGCTCACACATATGCAAGTACTAACAAATACCCGTATCACATATTTCTAATACATACAAATGCAATTGTCCATCTTCCCTGTAGAAACATAGAACCCTACCTCTCTATCAGATACACTCACTTCCCAAAATACATAAGCCTAAGAGGCTCCTACTGAAAATTACAAATGCACAGCCTCAGCAAATATTCCTCCAAGTGGCCATGCCCCTTGAGTACACACACAAACTCATTGAACACACAACTCTCCACAAGTCCCAAATAGAACCACAATTACCCAGTACACTACAAACAGGCAATAATGTCACCCTATACGCCCTTTGTTCCAAATACACATACAGTACCACACTACTGGCGTATACATAACCCCAGATTCCCAACCTCTCACGCAGAATGAACTCTGCCATCTTGCAGAATACAGGATCATACAAACACAACATACCTACACATTCAACATCCACCAGCCCCATAAAATAGTCACAGACTTGCCCTCTACACATCCAAATATACATACACAGCTCCTGAAAATGCACACCCACAAACACCCCATAACCATACAACATGCCCTGAATACACAAATGATCAGCCTACATTCCCCAAATATACAAAATTAACAGACTGGACACCCAAAGTAATATACACCACTACTTTTCCTGACATTGCCCTTATGCATATGCAGATAATCCTTCCAAATCCACCATTAGACACACACAAATCCCCAAATTCATGGGTGAAAAAAACACATGTAAACATATTCCCCAAACACCAAATTACAAACACCTAACCACCAACTCCTTGAGTAGGCCTGCGTCACATCTCAACACCCTCCAAATACAACACTCACTCTTACACACTCTCACAAAAACACAGGCATGACCTCCCTTCAAACACAAATATCCACGGACAAAACCAACCCACACATTTGACTACATATCAGATTCCCACCAACCAATTAAGTATGTACAGACCCCATCTATGCTTGCAAATCAATCATGATTTGACACCAGACTACAAATACATGTTTATTACCACATTCAGCAAAGTTGCTCGCATCACTGACAAAAGAATGCAGTTTGAACACAAGTGTTGACTGATGTTTTTATGATAAGAAGGAAGACACTAGTGAAACGATGAGTGTGTTCCTTCCATCTTCACTCATTTTCCAATCACCTGAGCTACACCTTCGGAACCAGATGAGGGTTTTCAACTCGCAAGAACTTCCCTCTAGCTTTTGTACTCTTCACAACGCGCAGACTAGAACGGCACCTGTTTAATAGCTCGCACACACTATTTAGCCCCCACTGTAGGCCCCGCAATCACTGAACCCTTCATGCAGCCGGCTCCCCAGTGGTGCCGATAATCCTGGGGTAAACATCTCAAGGGAATCGAGCTCTATGGGGGCGTGAATCCACATTGTGGGGAGTCTCCTTACATGGACAAGGGCACAAATAACCCACAGGGTGAACAACAGGGCAGAGCGGTGACACCTGAGGGGTGAAAAGTCCCCGTACCCCTTACCTCAGGATTCCTAGAATTGACTCTACAGGCCGCCATGACAGGCCCCTCCCCCGCCGGACAGCCATTGGGGCCCCACCCTCCGCGCTCGCGCATGCGCTCCTGTCTTCCGGAGCAAACTGCCCCAGCAGACGCCGGGAGCTGTCGGAGGACGGCGGTCCGCGTGCCCGAGAGCCCCGCCCCAGTGGGCGTGCACAGGCGTGCGCGGGCGTGCAGGCGCGGGGTGCGCGGGCCTAGGAGGTCTCTGCAGGAGAGGACAGAAATGGAGGGTCGGGCAAGCTGCGGAACTTCTCTGGCGACGCTCCTCGCTGGGAACCTTCGTGACGGTCTCTTCTTAAAACCAGCTCTTGGGAAATGTGCACTCGTGAGTTTTATATTGCACTCGTGAAACCCATGCACTTAGCTACAAAGAGTTCTGGAGAGCTCCGCTGTAAGCACAGTGGCCTCAAATTGGGCCAAGTACTTTCATGTCCTTTGGACTGCCGTTCCTTGGTTCTTGTTAATGTCTTTCAAAAAACAGTAGGTCCTTTTTCCTAGCACACCTGAAGTTTCCGTTAAAGAACAATGCTAGCAAAGAATTTCAGACCTGGGAAACACTCTTAAGATACTGTCTCCTGACTCCGTTCCTAGAGTCTTTCCAACGCATTTACTCTACTAGAATATTTTTTCTCAGTGTTCACAGGTGTTTCCTTTGTACGGTTTTGGGGTTTTTTAAAAAATAATTTTGAGAAAGAGTTGACCATCTGGGCCAATTTCAACAGGTAGTATGGGAACAATTTTATTTTCCCTCCCTCCTTTTTTATAATATCTTGCAGAATTTCAGTTGACAATAAAACAACAACAAAAACAGTAGCGGGATCGACTCACTGACCTGACTTTGTAAACTTCCCGAAGAGACGTCAGTCATCAGATCCGCTTTCTGGTCAAACGCAAGATTAGAGCATTTCTCACTCAACAGGATGCCTCTGAAGACCCCTCCCATGTAACAGCACTAAGCGCCTCCAAGTGCAGACTTGAAAACTCCACAAGACACAAACATGGTATCTCTTCGTTTCTTTAATGTTTCGTGATTGAGTGGAAGATGGAACTGTCTTCTGAGGCTTGTGATGCATGTCCAGAGATGTTTTTTCTCAGTAGTCAATGCCCGCCCCCACCTTCTGTGCAGGAATAGTCAGAGATCATGATCCAAAGGACTTTTAGATACTCCCTTCTGTGACTGGTCTTCCCAAGTTACATTTGGGCTAATTTGATTATCTCTGTCTGTGGGGTGTAGGATTTTGAAGTATTACAAAAGTGATTGCAGAATTGGGACTGGCTAATTTTTGCACAGTGCAATTTTTGTATCAGTGGCCTTGAGAAGAGTCCTTCAAATACTGTATCAGAATTATGAGTGAGAATCTTGTAAATAATTGGTTGAATGACTGAACAAAGGGAGGAAGCAACAAGGCAGCCTGCCTTTCTCGAGTGCCTGGGTACAATATTTTGCCTCACCATTCCTCTAGTATGAAGTTATTGGTTGCAAATCATTTAAGTTTTCCTTCATTATTAAAGCTCCAGGGCTTCCCTGGTGGCGCAGTGGTTGAGAGTCCGCCTGCCGATGCAGGGGACACGGGTTCGTGCCCCGGTCTGGGAAGATCCCACATGCCGCGGATCAGCTGGGACCGTGAGCCATGGCCGCTGAGCCTGCGCGCCCGGAGCATGTGCTCCGCAACGGGAGAGACCACAACAGTGAGAGGCCCGCGTACCGCAAAAAAAAAAAAAAAAAAAAAAACCCTAGGTTGATGGATAAAGACGTGAAAGGAAGGGACTGTCATGTTCAACCTCGGTGCCGTGAATCAAAACAACAGTCTATAAACTGCCTAAAGAGGCACACGCCAATTGTGTTGCCACTGTGGGAGGTGGAAGGAACTTCCGGTTCTTGCCTACCTGCCAGAGCCCTCGTGGAATGTCCCCCCAGCGCACGCCACCCCGACCCACGTGCCCTCTGCCCCTCCCCCACCGCAGAACGGTTCAGCCCGCATTTTCCGGTTTACTTTCAAACGTGTCCCTCGTTGACTTGGATCCCGAGCGTTTGCTGAAGCAGGTCGCTCTCTGGCTCCTGGTCTTGACTTTTCTCATTGAGGCTACCAGGCAGCAGTAGTCCGTGCCCAAGCCTGCAGGATGGCTTCAATAGGAGGTAAGCCTATAGGCTGGGGGTGTGTTCTCAGAGACCCTGCCATCCTCACATCCTTCAGGTTCACACGTTACACTTAACTGTGGGCACACAGCTGGACTGAAGTAGAGGGAGAAGAGAGCACTGGACGCACAAGGACATTTCACCTGGGGAGACTGGGGAGCCTGAAGAAACCTGAGACTGCCCTGGGGAGGAGGGGTCGTTGGAGGTGGATCAAGAGGAATTGCCCTGGCAATGGAGAAAGGATGGCAGCAGTCTGATTCTTTCTAGAAGGGAGACAAGCCACTTTGAAACGTGTGTGTAAGGATGTGTGTGATGTCCTGGTGGTGACACAGGGAGGGTCATGAGGAAAGCCTAGAGCTGTATTGTGTTCCTGAGGCACCTGAAGCTTGCCTCACCATATCTTTCAAAGGGATTTGAACAGGAGCATACTATATCTCAGGGGGCCGTGGGGAGAGATGGTCTTGGTGAGAAAACTATTCAATGGGGCTGTGTGTGGCCACACCTGCAGTGAAGTGTCCTCTCCGAGAGCTAGGCAGGGGGTTACTCTAACTGCCGCAGCCCACACCTCGTCCACTCCTCCCAGCCCAGAGCTCACTTGTCAGTTCAGGTAACTGTTGCCTTGGATTCAACAGGGGATGGGCAACCGTTACGTGTAACTTCAGCCAAGAGAGGGCTCAGGTTCCTGAGTTGCTCTGAATTGTTCTTCCTTTTGTGGAATGGCAGTACTTCAGACCTACTTCATCTTGTCCCGTATCTCATGGTGGACCCTCAGGCTGCCTTGAGAGGAAGAGTTTGTTCCTATTTCATGTCACTCCTTCATGGACAGGGAACAGATGTGGAGTGGGGTTGGTTCGGGTGGAATGTCTATGAAGGCTGCTTCCTCTTTTAAAGGGGGAAGGAGTGTAGCCCAGGATCAGGAAGATGATCTTCTGTGTTACTATTAAACGTCCTATGACATCTGTTCCGGTTAGTTAGGTGCACCGTGGTGTGTACCTTGTTCTCCTGAACAGGGATGTGTTTCAGACAACTTGATCGCCATGGCATCTGGCTTATGCCTGCATCTCAGATTGTCTCTCCGTTATTGGGAGCTGGAAGGGGAAGGACCACAGGCAGTCTATACTCCCACGACCAATGTAACATGACAATTCCCTGGCCCTTGTTTAATCCTCTGCAGCCATCACTGGCTGTGAAATGACAGAATCTAAGGGACACGCGCCTACTTCTCAGACCACGCCAAGCCCCTAGGAACAGAACTCCTGACTGATGACAGTGACTCTGGGCACTGGGGAAGGGGTGGCAGGACCTGGCCCATGTTACGTATCTGCTGTGGGTTGTTCGGAGATGCAGGTGCTTTCTGGGCCAGTGTCATGGGTTTGTATCAGGATTCCATTAGAGATATTTTCCAGCATTTTGTTTTGTTTTGTGAGGCTAGGAAAGAAAGAGGGGATTTATACTGAGCATCAGGAAAAGGAGGACTGAGGAGGAGGTGGGGCCCTAATATTTTACACAGTGCCTGTCCACAAAGGGCCTTTGGGGGCCCAGAACGTACCTTGCAGAAGGCCCCTACCTGCTAGTACGCCGGCTGAGGGGCATTTCTCACAGAGCGGATGTCCACACAGCTCCAGGTCTTGGGAGACAGCCTGTGAGGCTTAGGTGCCAGGGTGTGCCTTAGGGAGGCTCTCCAAGTGAGTGCTTGCTGAGGCAGTTTCTTCTCGGCAGGCAGGGGTCAGGGAGCTTGGTGGATGGGCGTGGGGTCACGAGTGGAATAATTCTCAACTGGAGGTCAGGGCATGAAAATCACTTGAAGACAGTTGCACGCTGCAGTTTCCCTTGTCCAAGAGTCTCTCATCTGTGGAGATTTACACTCTGATGCCGCAGAAAGCCTCAGTCCCACTTGCCCATTCTCCTCCTCCATTCACTCCTCTCCTTTGCCTCAACAGCATCTGCACTGCTGGGAACGGATGTCACCATGAACCCCGGTGCCTCCTTGTCTACTTTCACGGCAGTGTCCTTTCCTCCACCCGTTCCTGGCGCCCAGCACTGGCCACCCTGGGAGCAGCACCTGCCACCTCTCATCGCCCCCGCATTCCCTCCCGGCAGCAGCCTGTGGCTGCCAGCGTTCCCCAGGATGCCTTTGGTGGCTAATGGTGGCTGTGGCCCCAGTGCCCCTGGGGCTTGCAACTTCACTGTACAAGTCAGGTCACAAGGGAGGCCAGTGCAGGCCCCCCAGACTCAGACCTTTATCGTTCCTCAGGGCCCCCTCAACTGGAGCGCTCCAGGGGCCCTCAGCGGGAGTGCTGCATGTCCTGCACCCATATTCTTAGCGACCCCTGCGATGGAGACCATTGTGACTGCTCCAGCTGTTGGAGTTACTCAGGCTGGCAAGGGAGGCTGGACCCTAGGCTTTCCTCCTCAAGCTCCACCACCAGCTGCCCAGATGGCCCCTAACATTCGCCCAGTGAACTCTGGGCCATGGCCACATGGCACTTCCAGGGAGGGCAGCCTGGACACCAACCAGCCCTATGCCTCGCAGGAGGACTGCTCTAACCACCAGAGCGTGTACAGTAACTTCCGACGGTGGCAGCGCCTCAAGCCACTGGCCCGGAGACACCTTCCCCAGAGGCCTGATGCGGAAGCTCTTTCCTGCTTTCTCATGTGAGTGAACGCTCAGGGGGTCATGAGCTTATCGGAGCTCTTAGATAAAGAGGAACTGGGGATGGACTCGCAGGTTAGGTTTCTAGGGATACTGGAAGCAAGGTGTGAGGGCGATGTCCACGCCATGAGAAGGCACACTGTCGGTCATATGGGCGAGCCTGCCAGTCCATGACATCATGACTGAAATGTGCCTTATCTCAACTGACCCCACCCCCCTGTGAGTCTAGCCAGCTTGCTCTTCCATGATTCTCCTGGTAATACGGCCTGAAGACTTGCAGTCAGAGAGGGTCGTGGTGTAAGTTGAGGAGCCAAGGAGTGGATGCCACACTCTCCTGTGCTGACGTCTCCTTTCATACAGCACCTGAGTGTACATGGCCGGGGAGGTCACTTCGGAGAAGGGGGGAGGAGCACGGGGCCCAGGAGAGCGCTTCATGCACGCCTCGACTTCGTTGATGTGGAGAATTCCACTAGGAACAGCGTGATAGTAGAGCTCTCCTAAGGGCATGGGCTCTCTCCCACTAGAGTTGTGAGCCTGGCAGGCATTTCCATCCTAAACCTGCGGTCCCTCGTAAAAAGGGGACAACCACACTTCATTCAGAGGACCGTGCAGAAGACTCCTTGGGCTAATCTACGAAGTGTGAGCAGATTGCCTGGCACATGCCACGCCTCATTGATGATGGTGATTTTTATTATGAAAAGGCAGCCTTGAAGAGGAAAAGAGCTCCCCAAGGCACAGTGTCCCAGCTGTAGCCTGGGAGTGGATGGTCATCCTCGAGTGAGTGTGAGGTGGTGACAGCCGTAGCCGGGAAGGCTTGTCTCTGCTCTCCCGGACACCTGCCTCTCACTCTCCTGTTGCTCAGTCATGCTGTGATGAGTGATGTGTGGTCCACATTGGTGGGTGGGGTCAGGCAGGTGGGGGCTGGGCTGGGCACAGAGACTGACCCCGAGTGCTTACAGCCCAGCGCTTCGATCCCTGGCCCGCCTGAAGCCCACCATGACACTGGAGGAGGGACTGTGCAGGGCCGTGCAGGAATGGCAGCACATTAGCAACTCTGACCGGATGATCTACTACGAGATGGCGCAAAAGTGAGTCAGCGTCCTGGGCCCAGGGGCTGCGTGGGGGGTGAAGCGAGTGGGTGAGGGCAGGGTCTGGCCGTGGGGGTGCTCATCAGAGAGGACAAAGGAGAAGGGCTGTCGCTCGAAACGGGGGGCCCGCAGCCCAGAGGCCCTACAGTCCTCCAGAAACCCCTCCCTCACCTTGAGAGTTTGGGTCTTCTGTCCTTCCTCCACCACGAGCTCTGCCCTCCCCTGAGTTTGACCTACCCGTGCCCTGACATGAAGGTCTCAGGACGGGGCAGGGTGAAGCTGTGAGTCCAGTAGGGGTCCATCTCCGGCCATATGGGCTGGGCTGGGGAAAGAGCTCCACCTGCCAGCCTGCTGCTTCCTTAGTGGTGGCTGGCTGGCGGCCACTGACATACATTTGGGACCCCCTCTCCTCACGAAAAGTGGCCTGAGTGGGTACCCTGGCATCCCTCAAGAGGCTGGGGAAGCCAGCTGTCATCAGCCCAAGGGTCTCTGGCCCTTCCAGTGTTTGCTCCACGGTAATCCCCTTGGTTTAAGAAACAAAACCAAACAAACAAGCACCTCTCAGAGGAAAGGAAGGCCTGTCCTCTAAGCTCAGCATCCACATCGTCCAGCCTCTCCTGAGCCCTGTCTCCAGGTCTACGTTCCAGAACTCTCAGTCCCAACCCAGGGTCCTGGATTTGGGCAAGGACCCCTGTGGGGAACACATGCCTGTTCCAGCCTCTGGCTGTCAGCCCTTCATGTGGCTCTGGATGGGGGGCATGAGGAGGGTGCCCCCTGGGTCAGCCACGTGTCCCGTTGACCTGGTTCAGTGCAGCGACCTGGCTCTATGCTGTTGAATGCTCTCCAGTGCTGGTGAGGCAGGAAGGGTCCCAGATCTTGTATCAGTTCCAGGAGCAGCTCTCTGCTGTGGACAGCACCTCACAGGGCCTTGACAGCCCCAAGGCACATCCTCTCCCAATCCCTCATTCTTGGCTGCCTTTGTTGGGCTCCAGAACCCAGGCCATTTTCTCAGGGTGGCCTGTGCCTCCGTCACTCCCCAGGTTCATGGAATTTGAGGCCGAGGAGGAGATGCAGGTTCAGCAGTTGCAGTGGATGCAGTGCGCGCAGGGCCTGCCTCCTCCAGCCCCACCGAAGCTGGATCCTCGGGGGCCCCCAGCCCCGAAAGTGGGCCTTCAGCCGGCCACCCAGGTTCCCACTGGAGTTGAACGCACAGGTAACAGGGGCCCAGGGTTGGCCACTGTTCCCATGTGGATCATTTTCCTTCAAGACAGGGGCATTGGTCTTTCAAGCAAAACAACCACCGAGGCGGGGGGTGGGGGGTGGGGTCTCAGATGCCCTTTGTCACTACGGGGTATTGACTTGGTCAATTTTGTAACTTCTCTCACGCCTCCCTGTCAAAGGACTGCACACAAAGTCTGCCTAAGAAGTGGGCTTGATGGGGACACCCCTGGAAAATTGGAGGTTCCCCACTTCCTTACATGTGACTCTCTTAGATGCCCCCTTACCGCCCCCCTCCAACTGTGCATGAAGCTTCAGGTGGTCCTGACCCCCCCACACCCACATCAATGTCCCCCAACAATGCCCTCACCAGCGTGCGCTCGGTGGTCAGGAGGTGGACCGGGAGCCCCTCACCTTCCTCCCCTTCCTCCTGCTCTGCCTCAGCCTGTGCTCCCAGCATGTCCGGCCCCAGCGCCCAGCCCTCCCGCCCGAAGCCACACAGGTCCCAGCGACCCCCGGAGCCCAAGGCACCCGAGGAGATTCCACCTGAGGCTGTGAGGGAGTATATGGACATCATGGAGGTGCTGGTGGGGCCCGTCCACTCAGCCACAGGCGACTCAGATGCAGAATGGGGAGAGGACGGAAATGAGCTGCAGCAGGAAGAGGACGGCACCTACTTGGACCCGGATCTCTTAAGCTACATCGACAAGCTGTGTTCCCAGGAGGACTTTGTCACCAAAGTAGGCTAGGCCTGGAGACTGGGGTCTGCAAGATGCCAGGGCATGGAACTCTCAGCACCCAAGATCTGGGTTCTGCTCAGGCCGTTGGGACTTAAGCTCAGCTCCTTGTTCCTGAGCCTGGTGTTAGGGGAGGTTTACGCAGATGTTTGTGTGTATATGTTTGTGTCTATCTGTGTGTATGCCTTTGTGTCTGTGTTTGTGCCTCTGTATATGTGCTCTTTTGTGTGTGACTGTGTATGTGCATGTTTGCGTGTGTGTGTGTGTGTGTGTGCGCGCTGACCATCCCCGCCTTGTGGAGGAGAGTGGGGTGGGTCTCTGCTTTTCACTTTCCCTCCTGGCCTTCTTGTCTCACAGGCCACTCCTGGCCAAGGATGCTCACAGCCTCTTCTTTCTGTTCTAGGTGGAGGCAGTCATTCACCCTGGATTCCTGGCAGATTTGCTTTCCCCAGACCCACAGCTGGATCTCTTGGCCCTAGAGAAGGAGCTGGAGCAGGAGGAAGGGCTCACCCCCGAAGAAGTGAGACAGGGGAGGGAGAGGGACACTCAGGGAGCCAGGGGACCCCACGGGAGGGGGACCCCAGGTGATCCAGGGGACAGGGGAACCCAGATGACCCAGGGGAGCCAGAGGAGGGAGGGATCCCCGGTAGAACAGGGGACACAAGGGACACCCAGGAAGACCAGGGCACGGAGGGACCCCAGTGAATAGGGGAGAGATAGGGCCCCAGAACAGGAGGGCCACATAGCGCTGTCCATCCCTCCCCTGCCTGGGACGCCTGGCATGGGGAAGGGCCCGTTCTGGGGTGGGTGCAGTGCAGGGTGAAAGGAAGAAGAGGATAGGGAGCCGGGAGGGGAGGGAAGGTCACAAAGCTGGGAATCAGTTGCAGGAGGATGGCAGGACTGCCACAGTGTCTGTATTTGGATTCAAGTCCTGGGGTCGCCCGTCCCCTCCTCCCCCCCAGGGCCATTGTCCCACTGCCCAGTGCTCCTCCTCTCACACGTGTGTGTGGAGCCGTCACTGTCCTCCTCCCTCCTACCAGCTGGTGCAGAAACGACTCCTGGCCTTGAAAGAGGACGACGGTGTGCGGGCAGCCCCGAGTCACAGTGCACCCGGAATGGCCTCAAGTCCTTCTGAGTCCGACGCCAGCCAAGGTGCCCAGAGGCACGACCAAGACCCCCATCTAGGGGTCAGTGATGAAGCCTGCCCACCAGAGATTGATTCTGAGGCTCTTCATAGGCTCATCCAAACAGACACTGCCCTGTGCAGGCCCAAAGTCTTTGTTCCCTCTGGAGGACGTCAGGAGTTCTCTATATTCCGGCCCGTACGGCTCTCCCCTCCCCAGGGTCAAAGGCGCACCGGCCCTCTACTGAGATCCAGGGATGCGTCTGTTCTCAGAAAGGCCTCTCCTCTTCGGGAGGCCCGAGTGCCCGGGGACGGGTCCAGTGAGAACGAGGAGGTGCTCCAAAGCGTCTTCATCGTAGACTCTCAGAATATACTGGTGCCTTTCGGGATGTCCCTCAGTCCTGCCCATGTCTCAGCCCTGGCTTCCTCTGGAGGTTGGGGGGCCCAGAGTGCTCCCCAGTCCCCCTCCTCTCAGAGAAGAGGCCTCAGCCCAGCTCCACCAGCCGCTCCCAAGTCGAGGAAGCGGGCTGTGTGTGGACGCCCAGCCGCTGCTGAGAAGCTGCCCATCCCCGGGGCTGGCCTCGGCGTCTCTGGGAGGCCAGCCTTGGCTCTGGGGCTGGCTCGCCCCTCACAGCTGAGAAAGAGAAAGCGTGACCCGTTTGACACAAAGAAGCGTGGGAAGAGGAGGAAGAAGCACTGCAGCCAGTAGGGAACAGCTGGGCCGGCCCTCCAGGGCGAGGCCCCAGGGCAGCCCCCTGGGGAGCCTAGGGGCTCCTCCTCCTCCCAGTGCTGATCCTGGATGATGTGGGGGGAAGGGAGGGGGGCAGGACCACCAGGGTGGGGAGGGGGAGCGGGATTGTGGGGGGTTAGGGAGGTGGGGGAGGTGGGTGTGGCCAGGTGTGGGTGGGAGCAGGACCTTTGGAGTGATGTATGTAAATTGTGAACAAAGATCGTTTTCGTGGGAAATGCTCTCAGGCCACTGTCATCTTGTTGGTGTTGAGCTGCTCCACAGAGAGCGATCCTGAGAGGAAGGAAGGATGAGGGAGGTCACAGGAGCTCTGGGTCTACAGGTGGCCACACCTTTCCTCCACATAGACAAGGACTCCTCAGGCTGCCCCTGGGAACGCACAGCTCTCACTTTCCCCAGGGACCCCCTCATCAGCCCCTTCTCTAACGCCTGCTTGGCTAGGGCCCTTCTGGGGCATCTGTACCGTCTTCTGCATCCCTGGACCTTCTGGGGAGGCAGAGCTGCTCTTGTGCCTTTCAGCCCTCTGGACACTCACCAGTTTCTAGCATGGAGCCTGGAGACGGCCCTTGTCATTATGGAGCTTCTCTCTGCTTTCCTGAAGCAGCCAGACAACGGCGCTGGGATGACCCTCCGCTCATCTAGGGTTTCCTGTGTGGGTGGCCTGACCAGAGACGAAAAGTCTTGGCCATGGGGACAGGACTGTCTGCCTCATCGTAGCGGGAGCATCCTCTAGTTCCACTGGGATTATTGCAATGTGGAGAGTGGTGGAGGCAGCTACCTCTTAATCCCAATGAGGATGCAACAAGGGGAATGGGTGTGGGGAAATTCATGGGGCACCCGTTAAAGGTCTGTATAAGGGAAAGGACAGTTGGGCCCCTTTGTGGAACTTGTGGGATTTCTGTGCAGCAGCATCTCGTTCAACTGAGGGAGGAGGACCCATCTGGCTGTGGCTGTGGGGACTGGCGTTAGGGGCCTACGGGTCTGCAAAGACACCCCAGAACTACTGTCCCTTCCCTTTGCACCCATGGCTGGACATGTGTGTGTACTGGTATCAACACTGGTTTGTATCCCCATAGAAAACAGATCCTCCTAACAAACTATGACGACGTTTCACAAGAACAGCTTGCTCACAGGGGCAGCAGGGTGTGGGAGAGGTGTCTGTGGCCCCAGATCTGAGTGGGAGCTGGGATCCATGCTGAGGAGTGTGAAGGCCTCAGTCACCGTCCTGTGGGTGCCAGCAGAGGCTTCGAATCATCAGAGCAGGGGAAATGACCCCCTCATTAGAGTGAGATGAGCAAACAATGAGGGGCAGGGAGTAGACCCCTGCTGTCTCCCGGAAGTGCCTCCCCTCCCAGTCTGCTTAGCCTCTGTCACAGCCTGTGCTGGCCCACCTCTGAAGCCCCTTCCTCCTAAAGCACTGAGATGCTCTGATCTTTTATGGACCTGCCCTGGGCCTCACCCCCCCTTCCCTGCTGGCCAAAGGCTCTTCTCCTGCTTCTGAGTTCTGATTCCTTCCCCAGGACCCAGGCAGGTGTTAGGACAACAGAGATTCCCTGAACATGACCCCTACACCACCAGCATGCAAAACTGGGGCCGCAGGCTTCCACAGGTGGCCTGACTCTCTGCTGGACCCTGCAAAGAGCGTGGAGAAGAAAGGGGCTCATGTCTCTCCACCTCCACAGAATCCGTAGGTCAGCCTCACAGGTCCCCCTCTGTCCAGGTGGGCAGCACATATGTGCTCCCAGCCCTCCTTGACCCTTTGTGAAAGAAAGTTTTTGCAGCTTAGTAGTCTGATATTAGGCAAGGTGTCTCAGGGCTTGTTCCTTTTGAAGCCCTACAGGAGAATCTGTTTCCTTTCCCTTTCTGTCTTCTAGAGGCTGCCTGCATTCCTTGGAATTAGTCCCTTCTTCCATCTTCAAAGTGCATCACTTTAATCTCTGCTTCCCTCATCACATGGTCTCTCCAGCTCTGACTCTCCCTGTGTCCCTCCTATACAGCTCTTTGTGTTTATATATAGCCCACCCAGAAAATTTAGGATAATCTCTTCATCTCAAGATTTTTTACTTAGTCACAGCGGCAAAGTCCATTTTTCCATACAAGGTAACGTTCACATATTGTCATACGAGGGGTTAAACACGGACGTTTTTGGGGAACCATAATTTACCCTACTAGAAGAAATCCACAAAAATACCTACCATCAGAATCCACATGAATAATAGACTATGACCAAGTGGAATTTATTCCAGGGATGCAAGCCTTGTTCAATGGTAAAAAATCATCAATGTAATCTACCATATTGAGTCTAAAGAAGAAACACATACTGTCACACCAATTAATACAGAACAGGCATTTAACGAGATTCAACACCCATTTATATTAAAAATGCTCAGAAAACTAGGAATAGAAGGTCACTACCTCAACCTAATAAAGAACATCTACAAAAAACCTACTTCTAACATCACATCAAATGGTGAAAGAATGAATGCTTTTCCCTGAGTTCAAAAACAAGGTTAGAATGTCCACTCTAATCTTAGTTTTCAACTTAGTACTTTAGATTCTAGTTAGTGTAGTACAGCAAGAAAAGGAAAAAAGAGGCATACATATTAGAAAAGAAGAAATATAACTGTCATTCTTTACAGATGACATAATTGTCTACATAGAAAATTCCAAGGAATGTATAAGTAGACTCATAATAAATTATAATAACTTGCTTTAGCAGGATCTCAGAATATAAAATCAATACATAAACATTAATACACAACATTGATCATATTTCCATATACTAGTAACAAACTGAACGATTGAAAACCAAAATTTAAAACACAGTAAATAGGTTCCAGTTCAAGATGGCAACATAGGAAGATCCTGAACCCACCTCCTCCCACAAACACACCAAAGCTACAGCTACATATGGAAAAATTTCCTCTGAAGAAAACTGAAAGATGGTGGAGCAACCCCTTCACATCAGGAAAACCAGAGGGAAACCACATCAAAACAAGTAGGAAAGGCTGAGACACAATTTTGCCATAAACCCCATCCTTGGTGTGGAGACACACAATTAGGAAGGAACTCAAAACCTGGAGCTTCTTCCTGAGAGGTGAAGGGTATGGACCCCACATTGGGCACTCCAAATTTTAAGGCTGGCACCTGAGAGATAGACCCTCAAAACATCTGACTTTGAAGACCAACAAGGCACATCCCATGAGACCCACAGGGCTGTGGTGAACTGAGGAACAGCTCTTAAAGGGCCTGTGCACAGACTCACCTGTCCCAGGGCCAAGTGTAGAAGCAGCCCTTTGAAAAGCACTCTGACTTTTGGTGAAAGAGACTCACTTCCCAATTTTAAAGCATTAATCTGAGGAACAGGGGCCTGCTGGAATACTCCCCAGGGACAGAGGCTGGCGGGTGCCATCTTCCTGCTCTCTCTCTGCCTTGATAAAACTGAAAGGTGCCATCTTTTTTCCCCTTTTTCCTTTCCTGCAGGTGACAGCTTTGTGCTCCAGCCAGCTGGCTCCTTCTTCCCTGCTCTTCCTCTGTCTTGCTATATATATATTTTTTTTTTTCTTCTTTTCTTCTTTTCCCTCTTTCCCTTTATTCAAATGGTGTCATCTTTGCACTCTTCCCACCGCCTCACTCAGCCAGTAAGCATCATCTTCACACTTTCCTTCTGATGTGCTCCAGAGAGCCAGAATCTCCAAGACAGGAGATCCTATTTTTGTGGCCTCCACTCAGGGGATGCTCCTTGATCACCTGGCTCTGGAGGCCAGGAGGGATTTCTTTTCTGGGTCCCATGGGACTGTAACAATTGGAGAGACAGTTCTTGGCAGGATACCACCCCCAGGATGTACCACTACCCATCAGACTGAGACACAGCCCCAGCCTTTACATGAAAAAGGCCTATTTGCTAGTAGGGACAAGACTTAAGAGCAGGCTTCAGGTTCAGCACACATCTAGAGGCTACGGATGTGCTCTCGGGGAAGGTAGGCTGGGGTGCCATCTCTCCACCCTCACTCTGCCTTACTACAGTTCACTGGTATCTCCCAGAATGGAGCTTGTACACTTATCTGAAGCACTGTTTTCTTGTGACTGCTCCCCAGGGAACACCTTCAGATTGCTTGCTTCTGGGGCGCAGCAGGGCTTCCACTTGCAATCTCACAAGACTAAATATATTTGCATTCTTTAAAAGCTGTTACCAAGTTTTCTGGCTTCCTATCAACCTAAATCTAGGTGCTGCCCGAGATCCTCCACTTTGGGTTGCTCATTTGTCTTGGCACACCCTCAACTGCTGGGATGGTGTGCCAGGTCTATTAAAAATAAACTGCTTAGACAATCACAAAGGTTTGAGAGGCAACCAAGAGTAGACAGGGTTAAATGACAAGGTTCATCTGTCACACAGCTCTTCAAGACTGGGAGATGTGGCTATTTCACTTAATGCATAGAAACCAACACAGAGAGTCAAGCAAAATGAAGAAAGGGAGGACTATACTCCAAAAAAAGAACAAAATAAAACCTCAGGAAAAAATCTTAATGAAATGAACATAAGTAATTTACTTGATAAAGAGTTCAAAGTTATGGTCATAAAAATGCTCACTGAACTCAGAAGGAAAATGGATGAAAACAGTGAGAACTTCAACGAAGAAACAGAAGATATAAGAAAGTTCCAAATAGAAGTCACAGAACTGGAGAATGCAATAACTGAACTTAGAAATACAGTAGATGAAGCACAAGAAAGAATAGGTGAACTCAAAGACAGGTCAGAGGAACTCATCCAATCAGAGAATAAGGAAGAAAAAAGAATGAAAATAATGAATAAAGCTTAAGGGATTTATGGCACATCAAATGGAATAACATTCACCTTATAGGAACTGCAGAAGGAGAAGAGAAAAGGGGGCAGGAAACATTTGTAGAAATAATATCTGAAAACTTTTCCTAACCTGGGGAAAGAAACAGACATCCAGATACAGGAAGCCCAGAGAGCTCCAAAGCAGATCAACCTAAAGAGATCCATACCAAGAAATATTAAAATTAAAATGTCAACGTTAAAGATAACAAGGGAATCTTAAAATCACCAAGAGAAATACAACTTGTTATATAACTTGTTATATACAACTGGTTATACAACTTGTTATATAACTACATCAACCTAAAAAGCTTCTACACAGAAAAATAAACAATCAACAAAATGAAAGGGCAAGCTACAGAATGGGAGAAAATATTTTCAAATCATGTACGTGATAAGGTGTTAATATCCAAAATATATAAGGAACTCATACAGTGGCTATATCTATATCTATATCTATATGTAGATATATAGATATAGATAGATATAGATTTTCAAACAATTCAATTAAAACTTGGGCAGAAGAACTGAATAAAAAATTTTCCAATGAAGACATCCAGATCACCAACAGGTTCATGAAAAGATGCTCTACATCACTAATCACCAGGGAAATGCAAATCAAAACTACAACGAGATATCACCTCAAAGAGACTAAGACGTAACAAATGTTGACAAGCATGCAGAAAAGGAAACCCTTGTGCACTGTTGGTGGGAATGTAAATTGGTACAGCCGCTATGGTAAACAATATGGAGTCTCCTCAAAAAATTAAAAAGAAAACTACCATACATTAGCAATCCTGCTTTGGGTATATATATATCTAAAGGAAATGAAATCACTATTTCAAAGAGATATCTGCACTCGCACGTTCATTGCAGCATTATTCACAATTGCCGAGAAATGGAAACAACCAAAGTGTCCATACATGGATAAATGGATATAGAAGATATGGTAGGTACATAGATGGAATATTATTCAGCCACGAAAAAGAAGAAAATCCTGCCACTTCCAACAACATTTATGGATCCTTGGGGCATTATGATGAGTGAAATAAGTCAGAGAGAGAAAAATAAATACTGTATGATGTAACTAAATTGTAGACTCTAAAACAGCCAAACCCAGAGAAACAGAGAATAGAATGGTTGTTGCTAGGGGTTGGGGTTGGGGGAAATGGGGAGATGTTGACCAAAGGGTAAAATATCCAGTTAGCACATGAATTTCTGGGAATCTAATCTACAGCATGGTGATTGCAGTTAACAGAACTGTATTATATACTTTAAAGTTGCTAAGAGAGATCTTAAATGTTCTCACCAAAAAAAATGGTATTTATGCGAGGTAACGGAGGTGTGTTAACTAGCTCTGCTGTGGTAATCATTTCACAACATGTAACATACCAACAGGTTGTACACCTTAAACTTACACAATGCCATATGTCAATTACATCTCAATAAAGTTAGAAAAAATACAGAAAACAAACTGTTGCACAACATTCAAGCAAAAATACTAGTTTGGAACTGCTTTTTCTTGAATTTAGTCATTGTTCCTTCTTGAATCTGTTTTGTATCACATGATAGCAGACTCATACAGGCAGCTTACTTCTGATCAGGCGCAGCCAAAAAGAAGCAACTGATGGTATATGGAAGTTTAGGGATAAGCTATGAGATTTCTCCCTTTCTTCCTCTACTTTGTGAAGATTCTCCAGCAGCAACTGTGTAACTTCCACGGCTCCAACTCCAATGAGACAGAACTGGTATGGTCTGACATTGATGATCATTTAACCTGGCCCTGGACACCTTTACAACCCTCTCCTTAACTTTGCCTTTCCAGCATAGGGGTACAAGTAAATTCCTATTCCTACTAATCACTCCATTATCTAGGTGGCCCTTCTTTACTTCTCAGAAGTTTCATCACTGGTGTTCTTAATACCCTGTATTAAATTTATTTGCAAAGACTTGAAACAATTTCTATTTTATTTGTTATGGGCAAATACAGTATAATAAAATTTCCAAATATTAAAAAAATTAGAAGACACATGAAATCTCAAAATGGGGAAATGTTAGAGCCACGTTTAGGAAGAAAATGTACTAATATTATTGGAGGAGAGAATTCAGGAATTGGAAGATAACACTAATGAGTTTGGAAGGTATAAGACTGTGGAAAAGTTTGAATGGTGGGCTTCATGCCACAGGAAATAGGGAGTGATTCAAAGTTCTATAAAGATTGTGCTCACTTCAGCAGCACATATACAAAGTTTTATAAGATTAATCTGAAAGTGGTAGGCAGTTTGGAGTATGTGATGGAGTGATGTCAAAGAAAAATTGCACCAGATGGTTAAACAGGCAAGGAGTACTTTACTCAAGATGATTCTGTAATAGGGGAGAGAGACTGAACTCCGTTCTGCTGAAACAAAAGGCATGGAAGTTTTTAGATGCCAGGATGAGCTGTAGGAAAAATAGTAGAGGATGCTGGGGAAGAGGTTGGTCAATATAATTAGACCATCTCTGTTTGCTTTGGCTCTTATCAAAGTTAGGCTCCTATACTCCCCACAGAGACTGGGAAGTAAGGGCAATACCTTTCTTGAAGGTTATATTTCAAAGAGCTGACTCCCAGGTCCTTGAGAAAGACATTTCTGGGTTGGAAAATTATCAAGTGACTAGGAGAAAATTTACATCTCAAAGGGGCAGAGAAAGAATTTATAATTTCAAGTTTCTTAAAGTAAATGTTTTCAGAAAAGGGAGGTTAGGGGCCTATGGTAAAGAAAAATCCTGTCTGAAGTTTAGCCAAACTGAGGGACACATTAAGGCCATCTTGATCAGTAGTTAAAAATAGCATTACCTTCAGGAAGGTTATTTTATAAAGAAAAGCAATGCTTTAGGAACTTTCTCAGAAGAATCAAAAGTAACTGTCTGCTAGTTAGATACAGGTCAGGAATAATGAGAAAGGGCAGTTACAAAGTAAACTCAACTAATGTTCTCTGTGTTGTAGCTTTAATAAAGATGAAATAAGTAGAAAAAAAATAATCCATTGGTACACGGTGAGAGCCAATTGGATGGACTGCCCAATTAGAAATACTTCTTTATTTTCTAGTCATTATCAGTCAAGGATTAACAAACCTACTTGTATTAGATATACTTGTGTCTAGGGATTGAGAAATATCAATTATTTAAACTTAATCACTACTTTATTTCTGTGAGATTTTTAAAAATATACTTTGGGGAAAAGTAATGGAAGAGTGATATAGCACTAAAACATTGAAGTGAATGACATAATAAGATCCTATCTTTCTCAATTTAAGGAGAAAAAAAGGGAGGGCAAAAGAAATGGGCAGAAAGTAAGTTTACCTACCAGTCATTGTGTCAAGTGTTTTCATATATTTATCTAATTTAATACTCACAAAACAATGAGACATAAGGAAGATATTTATCCCATTCCATAGATGAAACTCTATTTACAAAGTAATATATCAACCATTTGTAGAGCTGACCCTTGAATTTAAGGCCTTAAGTCTGTGGAAATGCAAGAGCCAAACCCTGCTAATACAAGGTGCTTAGAAGAGGTAGACTTCAGTGAGCAGGAAAATCAGAGCATGCGTGAACTGATGACAAGTTCTGCTGATCTAGTAGCTTTGTGAGATTTGTCTAGATTCAAAGGCCCTTGCTCTACTAAACCATCAAATTAGAGGTGGTCTCCTTCTGAAACAACCAATATTTGCAGAGCTATTCAGACTTTGGGTCATGGTATTTTTTCAAGGATTAACTATTATCACTGGCTTTTCAAATTTTAACTTTAGAAAGTCCTTGCTTTTGTTGGAAGCAATGTTAAATTTTGATGCAATTGTTTGCAGGGATGAAACTTGGTCGCCCTCTGGAGGCTATTCTCAGGTCCGACTAGCATACCTTAATTTTGAGAAAGAAGTCAGGTCTTAACAATTTAACAACTCATTTTAAATGTGTGGAACTTATGTACATACATTATACTTTTTTAGAAGTTACAAAACATTGAGTTCAAAATGCTCAAAATATTTTAAAATGCTGAATTAAACGATTTATGGCATAGCATGTTTTGAATTCCTGTTCTCCCTTTGGAAATGGAGATGGTCATCATTCTCCTTTTATCATGCAATATCTATACTGGGACTAAAACCGTTATTTTTTCCTCCCCTATTATAGGAACACATGGGCAATTAGTTCTATAAAATGAATAATAAAACATATGACACAATACTATACACTCAATTACTACCAAGATCTTTCATTTTAAGTTTTTAAAAAAAAATCTCTAAATTTCCAATTAAAAAAATTTTTTTTCTTTCTCTCAGAGATAAAACATCAGAGCTTACAAGAACCCTTAAAAACAGAATGGCTCAAAGGATAAAAATGTTTTGCTCCCTAGTTCATTCTTGTTCAGTTTTCTTGTAGAAGGTGTATTATACCAGTTAGTGTAAATTATACAAGCAAAGTTCTTGCCATATATTGGTGACAGCCTTTCTACATAAAGTAAGCAGTTAAGGGGCTTCCCTGGTGGCGCAGTGGTTAAGAATCCACCTGCCAATGCAGGGGACACGGGTTCCAGCCCTGGTTCCCGAAGATCCCACATGCCGCGGAGCAACTAAGCCCATGTGCTGCAACTACTGAGCCTGAGCTCTAGAGCCCATGCGCCACAACTACTGAAGCCCGCGCACCTAGAGCCCATGCTCCGCAACGAGAAGCCACCGTGATGAGAAGCCCGCACACTGCAACAAAGAGTAGCCCCCACTCTCCGCAACTAGAGAAAGCTCGCGTGCAGCAACGAAGACCCAACACAGAGCCAAAAATAATAAATAAATACATTTTTTTAAAAAAGTAAGCAGTTATGAGCTGCTATAAACCTACTGTTTCTTTACTTGATTTAAATGAATTTAATTCTTTAAATAACTGAGCAAGTAGAGAATTTAGACTCAGCCATTATTAGAGGTACCTTATACAACCAAAGTGGTATAAAAACCCTGTAACATGAAAGTGTTGTGGAGGTCCTTCTGGTCTTCTGAGACCGGGACACCTGTACCTTTATGTCCCATTTATAAATGTTCCTCTATAATGTTTGGGATGCTGAAATATTTGATGAGATAGATACCTCATGCTTATTACATGCCTTCCCTATATCTCTCTCAACTACATCCCTCTAATGAGTTGGTGCAGCTCCAAGGCTCTATCCAGTAACAAGGTAGTGTCAGGCAGTGCTTGTTGTACTCACTGGCTTTTAATCCTCCAACTGCCTTGTAATCTCCTCCTTCACACCTTGAGGCTTAGAAATGGCATATTTCCTGAGGAAGAGGTTTCTAGGGAGTCCTGTATACTTGCTTGAAATGGGGACAGGAGGATGGAGGAACAGAAGCGAAGATATACGGAAGATGAACGGATTTTTTTTAATATAAATTTTTCTGCCATAAAAACTATAGGTACCAAGCAAAGCAATCAGGGAAATATATATTCATGCATTAATTTACCACTTACAACGATGAGTAGATAGAGGATATTAGATAGATTAAGGAAGTATCTAGGAGGTAAAATGGATAAGATTGATAATGGATAGGATATAGTGGCTGATGCGAGAGGTTGAACTCAAGGATTATTGTTAGGTGCCTGGTTTATACAACTGGGTGAATGGTGTCACTATACACTAAGACAAATGAAAATGAAGGAGGAGAGATTAGGCAGTTTAGGGAGACCGTGAGTATTTAGCTTTATGTATATTTTAAATGAACAGATTTAGATGTTAAATAGGCAACTGGATTTACAGAATTCAGATTAGAGGTCTCAGGTACACAAATGTCCAAAGTTTATGGAGTTGGTAACTGAAGCTGTGTGTTTCTGTGAAATCATATTATGAGTTCCAGAGTGAGAGGACATAATGGCCTAAAACTGAATTTTGAAGAATTTCAACATTTAATGTCTGAGGAGAAGCATACGTACCTGCAAAGAAGATAGAGAATGAACTGCCGCAGAGATTAGAAGAAAACCAGAGGAGTTTTTGGGTCAAGGAAAATCAAGTCTCAAAGACAGAAGCAAATCCTACTTACAGGTCAAGTAACTAGGAAATAAAATTTTCACGTCGCATCCATGGATTTGGAAATAGCTTATGAAGTACCTTTTTATTGGAGTAATAAAAGATGGATTCTATTGGGAGTGGGTTGAAGCATGAGAAGGAAGTCATAAAGTGAAGATATCAAATATAGAGAAACATTTTTAAACAGCTTTATGGAGGTATAACTGATGCACAAAAAATGGCACATGCTTAATGTATATTATTTGATGAGTTTGGACATATGCATAAATCCATGAGACAATTAACACAATCAAGGTAATAGACATGTCTGTCCCCTCCAAAAGCTTCCTTGTGTCCCATTTTTTCTGTGTGTGGTAAGAACACTTAACATGAAATTGACCCTCTTAACTAATTTTAAGTGCTTAACATTATTGTTAACTACAGACACTATTTGTACAGCAGATTTCTCGAATTTATTCATCTTGTATAACTGAAAATTCATACCTGTTGAACAACAGCTCCCCATTTCTCCCTTTCCCCAGCCCCTGGCAACCAACATTCTATTCTCTGCTTCCATGAGTCTGATTATTTTAGATACCTCATATAAATGGAATTATGCAGTATTTGTCCTTCTGTGACTGGCTTATTTACTTAGCGTATTGTCCTCCAGGTTCATCCCTGTTGCCACAATGGTAGAACCCCCTTCTTCTTTTAAAGTTGAAAATATTCCATTGTAAATATATACTACATGCTTTGAACCATTCATCTGTTGATGAACATTCTGGGAAAAGCTTCTTGACACTGATCTTGGCAATGATTTATTGGCTATGACACCAAAAGCACAGACCACAGAAGCAAAAATAGACAAGTAGAACTACATCAAAATAAAAAGCTCCTGCACAGCAAAGGAAACAACCAACAGAATGGAAAGGTAACCAATGGAATGGGAGAAAATATTTGCAAATCATATATCTGGTAAGGGGTAAATATCCAAAATTTATAAGGAATTCCCACAACTAAGTAGCAAATAAACCAAATAACTCGATCAAGAAATGGGCAAAGAACTTGAATATACATTTTCCAAAGAACACATATGAACGGCCAAAATGTATATGAAAAGGTACTCAGCATCGCTCATCATCAGGGCAATGCAAATCAAAATCACGAAGAGATATCACCTCACACCTGTTAGGATGCTTAGTTTCAAAAATATAAAGGTAACAAGTACTGGGGAGAATATGGAGAAATTGGATCTCTTGTACACTGTTGGTGGGAATACAAAATGGTATAGAGTCACTATGGAAAACAGTATGGAGGCTTCTCGAAAAATTAAAAATAGAACTATCATATGATTTAGCAATCCCACTTCTGAATGGATATATGTATATATATATGTATATATATGTGTGTGTGTGTGTATATATATATGTATAAGAGAACTGAAATCAGGATCTCAAAAAGATTGCACTCTCATGTTCATTGAAGCATTATTCACAATTGCCAAGATATAGAAAAACATTTTCAAGAATTATTTTAAAAACTGTGCCTTTGAAGAAGAGATAGTGTGGTAATTAGTAACAGAAGTCAGGTGGAGAAAGGTGAGTTTGGTTTTGCTTTTCTTTTTTGCTTTACTCTTCTTTATTATTTTTCCCAATTTGGAAGATTTTAGAATGTTTAAAAAAGATAGTGGAAAAGATCCAGATTAGAGAAGGTATTGAACAAAATAAGGATCCTTAGAGAGTGCAAGGTGATGCAATCCAAATCAGGAGTAAGGGAATTGGGTTTAGTAGGAATAGAGCTTCTGTTCTGTTAAATTACCAAAGGAGATAAAGATGGCAGCAGATGTAGTAACTCTATTATGTTAATTAACAGGAAAGTTCTCCTCATGTTTTTTCTTTTCTTTTCTGTGAATTAAAAGAGATTATCTCCTGATATTATAGCAAATGGTGGGGACATGCCATTTAAGAATAGTGCAATAGCTGAATCACTTCGTTATACAGCAGAAACTAACACAACATTGTAACGCAATTATACTCCAATAAAGATTAAAAAAAAAAAAAGAATAGTGCAGAAAGAGAGAACAAAGTGTAAAGAGTGGGAAATGATGGGTCCAGATTAATGTAGCAGAATTAAAGGGCAATATTAAAGGACCTTTTAGGTTAGTGATCATGAATTTATAAAGCAAACAATCTAAACTATTATACACTTTACTTGGGAAGACTTTGAAAGCTGGAGATCAAGAAAAGAGAAAGCAATGGTTTGGGTTGATCCAGCATAATTAAAAGACACTGGAACAGGGCTAGGGACAAACACACTATTAGATAATGGACATTGGAATGTAAGAGAGTAAGGGGAGATACAAAGGCAGTATCAGGAGAAAGCAAGGGAGTAAACAGACTTGCGTCAAAGTACTATCATAGTGGTGGGGTATTTGAACAAGTGAACTGGAATGTGAGAAGTTATTGTAAAGGGATGGCATATTTGTGTGAATAATTTTGAAAGACTATTTCTTTTTCCAGCTCTGATTTTTATTTTAGAGGACTGACTCCTGAAAACTCGGTTTCCCAGGATTCACTGACAACTAGCTTCCAATTAATTTTGAGTAAAGGAAGGACTGGTGAGAGTTTGGAGGAAGGGGATAGGGGAGAACCCAGAATGCCCTCTTTCTTTGAGTTGTACATACAACTGAGGCTTCGTCTCCCTCATGCGTCCAATTCCTGCTCAAGGGCTTCTCCCTCCATGTTCCCAGCACCCACCAGCAGTCTCTACATTCATTCCAGTTCTGCTTAGGGGATTCAGTCTTTCCAAACTCTAGGTTGCCTTCCTATTTCATTTGACTCCAGCTTTTATAACTTTTGAAACAAGCTCCTTTTATTAAAATCTACTTTCTAAACTTCCTGAAGCAGATTTCCTGTCCTGCATGAGTAATCCCAGGAAAAAGATGCTCAAGATGGGACTCTGGAATAAAGTTTTGAGCTTGAATGTAGTAGTGACTCCATTGCCAATGCAAAGACAAGTGCTTCTTCCGAGTAGTGGAAACAATAAATAAATTACCGACAATATTTGCTTTGAACATATTGCCAGTTGAAGACAATACTTTTACATCTCAAGCGGCAGCTGATTTTGTCTATTACAGCAGTAATAACTACAAGCACCACGGGGACCATTAGCTGCTTCTTATAGCACCAGAGAGCTTACAAATGTTTACACTTAATGTTAAAAGGTGTTAGGTGTTTAAACTCTCAGATCGAGGCATGGGAAGACACAGAGAGCCACACTGAGGGCCTTAAAATTTTCTCATGTCTTAGAGCCACACAGCAGACATGGCTGAGGATCAAGTTTCAAATCTAAAAGTGTGGGTTGCAGAATTAAAATGCAAGTTCAACGTACATTTGTGCTAAGCCTCACAGATTAATATCAGGACGTTGATCAGGAAGAGTTGGGTATTAAGATAAGGATATATTGAGTATTTAGGATAAGTGCAGGTAGGCAGACTCAGATTCATATGAAAATTTTTAACCCAAATCTTCCTGTGGTTTCCTCGCCAAAGGAAGCCACCCTTCTTCCTCCCCATTTGAGGAAACTAACCTTCCCTTACTTAACATCTCTCTAAAGACCTTATCTAAATAGGTTAGTTTTCAAGGAAATTTCTACTTTTCTCAAGACCCACCCACATCAGCACTTATTGCATCCTAATAACTACAGCCAGATTCTACCAGGCCCCAGTAGGCAAGTATAATGTCCACCCTGGTAGGAGTTAGCATATACATCAAAAGAAATGCTATATCCTGCTAACGTGTATCAGCAGAAACCTGTAGAATGTGTGTGTGGCATATGTTTTTTTTGGGTTTTTTTGTTTGTTTTTTTGCGGTACGTGGGCCTCTCACTGTTGTGGCCTCTCCCGTTGCGGAGCACAGGCTCCGGACGCACAGGCCCAGCAGCCATGACTCACGGGCCCAGCCACTCCGCGGCATGTGGGATCTTACCGGACCGGGGCACGAACCCGTGTCCCCTGCATCGGCAGGCGGACTCTCAACCACTGCGCCACCAGGGAAGCCCCCCCGTGCCTTTTAACAGGAACATTGGGTTACAAAGTAGCAGAGGTTAAGTGGTAGCATTTAATATGAGAAACAAGGTGAGTGCAATTATCATAAAGGTCAGCAGGGCAGAGTGGCAGTATTTTGACCCAAAGTGACTTCCAGCAGTAACAGATTGATCACATTTACACTGGGAATTACACTGATGAGCAGGCTTGACCTGTATAAATGAAAATAAAATTCAAGCACAATGAGCAGAAACCTGCATTGATTTTCCAGGAATGAAAATTACAGCCTCGCCCAGACCTAACCCAGAGACCAGGTGGTACAACAGCTCCAGGAACTTTGCTGCAACATTGTCAGAAGGACAGAGTGTGATCATGTTTTTCCTCCAGGTCCACCTCGAAGGGGTTTACAATGTCCAGGGGGAATGTTTAGAAGGAAAAGTGGAAAACTCAGAATTTTTCAGAGATTATTAAGATAAACTTACACACCTGAGGTTCCAAAACATCACTGTGGTCTTCAGGTCATAATAGGGCTTATGGAAGCCATGTGATAATTGGAATTTTGACACAAGCTCACCTCACTAGAAGTCTTGTGCAGTGACCTACACTATATTTCCCCATATCTGAATGTATTTTTGGAGTACACATACTTGGAAAATGACAGAACTCTCAACCAAGGTCAGTGCTATTAAGAACGGCTACTGCCTGACATCCATTAGGATAGCTATTATTAAAACAATAATAAGTAACAAGTATTCGCATGGATGTGTAGAAATCTGAACCCTTCTACATTGCAGTTCCTCAAAAAATTAAACAGAACTACCATACGATCTAGCTATTCTACTTCAGAGTATATATCCAAAGGAATTAAAAGCAGGGACTTGAACAGATGTTTGTAATTTCACGTTCTTAGCAGCATTATTCACAATAGCCAAAAGATGGAAACAACCTAAATGTCCATCAACAGAGGAATGGATAAACAAAATGTAGTATATACATACAATGGAATATTAATGACCCTTCAAAGGTAAAAAATTCTGACACACACTACGATACGGATGAGCTTTGAAGACATTATGCTAAATGAAATAAGCCAGAACCGAAAACACAAATACTGTGATTCCAGTCATATGAGGTACTAGAGTAGTCAAATTTATATAGACAGATAATAGAATGGTGATTGCCAGGGTCTGGGTGCAGCGATGAATGGAGAGGTGTTGTTTCATGGGTACAGAGTTTCAGTTTGGGAAGATGAAAAAAGCCCTGGAGATGAATGGTAATGATGGTTGCACAACAACGTGAATGGACTTAATGCCACTAAATGGTACACCTAAACATGGTTAAGATGGTCACTTTTATGTCATGCATATTTTGCCACAACTGGAAAAAAATACATAGGAAGGGCCAAGTGGAAGCTCCTGGAACTGTCCCTACATGAAAACGATACCAAAAAATAGCAATAGCACATTATCTGGGGAATTGGCAGAGACTAAAATAACCATGCGGATGGGAATCTCCATCACCTGCCCCATTTAAATAATCTGTTTGGCCTGTAAAAAAGGCAAGTAAGTCATGGACAATGATTGTTGATTATCATAAGGTAATGAGGTACTAATTCTAATCAAAGCTGCTGGATTTTATGGGCCTTTTTTCCCGGAACAAATCAAAACATCTCTAACTCCTGATACACAGCTATTGATCTGGCGAATAGTTGTCTCCACATCAAACAGCAAAGGTAATGGAGCAGTTCACTTCTATCTGACAGAGACAGAAGTACACTCAAACTTTGTCTTACTTGAGTGCTATGCCAAGTCTCCCGATGTCTATAATATTATAGTCCATAGGGAGATTAGTCATCTGGATATCACCAAAGCATTATGATAGTCCATTGTATTGATGAGTTTATGGTGATTGGACATGAGAAAAAGTAGGAGGTACTCAAGTTGTGTCAGTAAGATACACAGATGTCAGAGTGGGAAATAAACTCCATGAAAATTTAGGATGTCAAATATATCACAGCCTAAGTATGATAATGCACACAAACAGAAACCAACCTCCAGAAAGCACTGAAAATCATGTTGATTTGTTTTAAAGATGCAGGCAGCACACAGCTAGGATTCCGAAAGATTTGTTACACACTCCCTTTCCTAAATCCCATTCCTGATAGTGACTGCTCTTTCCTTTTACCTCTTCTCTCCTGTCCTCACCCTTCCTTTATTGTTCCCTATCCTTCTTACCCCTCTGCCCTCTTTCATTCTTCCTCATAGAGAACAACCTGGGCTATTATTTGTATTCTTTACATTCTTTATATCTCTCTCCCGTCCACCCCCCACCTCAACAAAGGCCTTGTACCAATTAAGAAAGTAAACATTTCAAGTCTTCAGAGTATTGAGAGGAGAAAGGTTATGGGGAAATAGCAAATCCTGACAATTTAAATATTCTCTATATATCACATAAGTATATTTATCGTAAATAAATTCATACATGCAATAATAGTACAAATAGAAAATATTCACAAGCTACCAGACTGCCAAATTCTGCATGAGATACAAAATCACATACCTATACTATCTGCTTTTCAATTTATAATTAAAACCATGTTACCTCAGAATTTTAAAAATAGCATTTGGATAATTATAAAAAAAATTATAACTACATTAAAATTTTAAATTTCTGCACTTTTAAAGACACCATTAGAAAATGAAAGGGCAAGCCACAGATTCGAGAAAATATTCATGAGATATAGATATAGATATAGATATAGATATATACATAACATAGACTGGCATCCAGGATATGTAAGATGATCTTACAACTCAATAGTGAAGTAGTATTTGGGGGAAATACTACTTCAGAATTATAAGAAACAAATATTTGTGTTTAAGCCACCCAGCCTATAGTATTTTTTATTGAGATATAGTTGAAATATAACATTATGTAAGTGCAAGGTGTACACTTGTTGGTTTGATACATTTGTATATTGCAGTATGATTACCACCAGTAGCATTAGCTAACACCTCTATCATGTCACGCAATTATCATTTCTTTTTTGTGGTGAGAATAATTATGATCTAGTCTCTTAGCAACTTTGAAGTTTATAGTACAGTATTGTTGACTGTAATCACTATGTTGTGCATTAAATCTCCAGGGCTTATTTATCTATCAATACCAGTTGCAAGTTTATATCATTTGACCAACATTTTTCCAATTTCCCCACTCCCAGCCCCTGGACCACCATTCTACTCTTTGCTTTTATGACTTTGGCTTTTTTAGATTCCATATATAAGTGATATAAGACAGAAAAAGACAGTCTATGGTATTTTTGTCATAGCAGACCAAACAAAGGAGTATTTGGGAGATGCCATATCATGTAAGCTTTTTAGTCAATGGTGAGAAATATTGATTTTATTCAATTACAATAGGATAGTGCAATGCAGAGTTGGGTTTGGAGGCTTAAACATGGGAGAAAAATGATCTAATTTATTTTTTTAAGATTATCTATTGGGGGGGGTCTTTCCTGGTGGCGCAGTGGTTGAGAGTCCGCCTGCCGATGCAGGGGACACGGGTTCATCCACCGGTCTGGGAAGATCCCACATGCCGCGGAGCGGCTGGGCCCACGAGCCATGGCCACTGAGCCTGCGCATCCGGAGCCTGTGCTCCGCAACAGGAGAGGCCACAGCAGTGAGAGGCCCGCGTACGGCAAAAAAAAAAAAAAAAAAAAAAAAAGATTATCTATGGGGAGTTTCCTATAGACAAGTAAACAAGGATTCAAGAAGAAACTTTAGAAGGCCCTTTTTAAGAGTCCAGGTAACGGACAGCAGATTAAGGTGGTAAAAATAGAAAAACATTAACTAGCAATTAACTGAGAAACAGATTTTCAGGAACTAACCCCCACACATTTAGATAATTTATCTGAAATATGCTATTTGAAAATATAGCTTCTTAGGATGCATCATATCTCTGAAGGAAACGCTAAAATACCAATGGATTGATAGTCCAAGCAATGAAGATTTACTGAGTGTGTGTGTGTGTGTGTGTGTGTGTGTGTGTGTGTGTTCCTCAACTGTCCTAGGTTCAAGGAAAGGCAAATAGAAATAAAACCTTCATGTTGGAATACTGTCCCACAGTGAGTAAAGGTATCATGTACTTTTAAAATTGTATCTATTTAAACAAAGCCTAATATAATGGGAAAAATAAACTAGACCTGGAATCAAAAGACCTGAGTTTGAATCGCAGCTTGATTAATTAACAGAATATTAAGTTCGGGCAAGTTGTCCACATTTGATCAATTTCAGGTTCCTTATTTACAAAATGGTAGGCTGGATGGAGTGATCACTAGGCTCCCTTCTTGCATGAGATTTTGTTATTCTACAACACCATATTGGTATTCTCATTAAAGTGAATTTCAAGTGTTTGGTCAAGAAGAGGCTCGGGCTTCCCTGGTGGTGCAGTGGTTGAGAATCTGCCTACTAATGCAGGGGACACGGGTTCGAGCCCTGGTCTGGGAGGATCCCACATGCCGCGGAGCAACTAGGCCCGTGAGCCACAACTACTGAGCCTGCGCATCTGGAGCCTGTGCTCCGCAATGAGAGGGCGCGATAGTGAGAGGCCCGCGCACCACGATGAAGAGTGGCCCCCGCTTGCCACAACTAGAGAAAGCCCTTGCACAGAAACGAAGACCTGACACAGCAAAAATAAATAAATAAATTACTAAACTCCTACCCCCAACATCTTAAAAAAAAAAAAAAAAAGAAGAGGCTCATTTACTTCTTTTATTTCAAATTTAATAATAATGTAAGCCCTCATCCCATCAGGCAAAGAAGAAACTCTACCATTTGTCATCATTCAAGAATCCATTTCTTTCGTTAGGTCACATGAACATTCTAGAGGCTTAAAATAACCATAGAAAGTGTGGTAGAGGCTCTGTATTTGGGCCTTAAACAAAAGATACATCTTGTTGAACTTTCATGGTGGCTTTAAATCTGCTGACCCTACTGCTTCACTGATAAACTGGAATAACAGGAAAGTTGGTGCCTGAACCCACATTACTTGCATGAAGTGCATAACCACTGTTTCTGAAATCTTTCTGTATCTCTGGAGACATGCCCTATTTTCACACTGCCATAGTGAATGTTTAAGTTTTCTGCTACATGAAGATATGTCCCTCTCTCCAGCCTCGGGGACATCTATCCCTCTTCCTTTGGAGTCTCAATGGCTCTCCTCTGTTTCCTCTCTCTCTCTCTCACCTAACATTATTCTTTCAAAGTATTTGTGCTTTTCAAAGAACAAAGGAAAATCGGTCAATTCCAGGAAACACCAGCTTTTCACCCTAACACAAATCTCCCCTGAAGTAATTAACAGCAAATGTTAACTACCATCTTGAAGTGGTGGTAATAGAGTTATTGGGGAAAACAAACACAAATTAAAGCTTCAATAAATTATACTGTCATAACTACAAAGAATTAGCTCTTCAAGAAAACAGATTTATATATGGACAAAATCCTTGTTTTGGAGCCTCCTCACCAAATAGCCTTAGTCTTTAGGGGAACAATCAATGATCTGAAATCTATCCCTCACCAAGCATACTTTGAAAAGTTCATTCTACTATACAGCTCATTAGATCGAACTTGCAATAAATCTTAACAGACTCAGAGAAGAAAATGTTTACTTAAAGTGGTAAATTTTTCAAAACTTCACGTGGAGCCTGACGGGTATTTCCAAAGATCTGATTCCTGCATTTCGCTTCAGATCATCCCCAATCATTAGAGAGATCTCTATCCAAAAGGTATGTGAATATTCTATGTTCATGTTGCCATATCTGACTACATATATATTCTTATTTAACACACACAAAAACTCATGTAAACACTGTCGCTCGCTCTCTCACATACACACACAAACCCATCCCTTCAGTTCATATTTTGTAAACCTACATACTCTTTTTGTAACTGCAATTTATTTTTTAAATTCACATTATGTTATTATGATCCACCCATGTTAATACACACAAAAACATTTCATTCAATTTACCTATTGTATAATATTACTTTTGAGAACAAACCATAATTTATTTATTACCTTTAAGAAGGGAATTTAGGTAACATCCACCTTATTATAAACAGCACTACATTAAGATTCCAATGCACATAGCTTCTAATGTAGATAAATAAGAATTTCCTTAATGATAGAGAGGCTGACCTTTCTTTTATAAGTTTCGTGGCCACCCAGATTTATTCTTTTGTGTTTTTATTTGTCCATTTGTCTATACTGCTGTGGAAATGTTTCAATATGAATGTCATATAATCTGTTCAGCTTTTCTTCATCCTTTGTGATTCTTTAAATGTTGTGTTTAAGAAACCTTTCCCTAACCTGATTTCATAAAGCTATATCCATATTTTGCTCTTAAAGTATTCATGTTTTTTCTTTCATATTTAATTTTTGATTTCAACTGGAATTTATTTTCTCATTTCTTTAAGATAGGGGTCTAATCCTTTGTCCATATGAATTTCCAATAATCTCAACACCACTTATTAAAAGGTTCATCCTTTCTCCACAAATCTGTAGTGTTACCACATTAGTCTTTTTTTTAATCTATCTATGTTCCTGGGCCCTATATTCTGTTCAATTTTGTTTGTCTATACCTTTGCTGTGCCAGTACCACACTGTTTTAATTAATATGACTTTAAATGTTTATATCAGGTAGCACAGGTTGCCCTTTCTTCATGTTTCTTAATGTTTTCATATCTTCTTCAAAATTTTTTGGCTACTTTCAACTCCCTACTTATACGTAATGGTCACCTTGGCTAAGACATGGTAACCAGACATTTGGTCAAACATTATTCATGATATTTGTGTGAAGAATTTTTTTAGATGAGATTAACATTTCACCCAATCAGTTGAAAGTCTTAATAGAGAAAAGACTGACGTCCCCTCAAAAAGAGGGAATTCTGCCAGCAGACTGCCTTTGGACTCACACTGAAATATCAGCTCTTCCCTGGGTCTCCAGCCTGTTGCCCTGCCCTGCAGATTTTTTGCACATACACATCTCCTATTGGCTCTGCTTCTGTTTCTCTGGAGAACTCTGCCTAATACACTTCTCTCCCATATAAACTTTAGATTTAGCTTGTCATGGCTTATGAAAATATCTATTGCAATTTTCATTGCGATAGCAATGCATACACAAGTTAGTGGCATGGTCAAGTATAAGATATTGATTCATTTTTACAAAGAATATTATAAAGTGTTCCATTTAATTTTTTACATCCTTTAAGAAAGCATCATTTTCTCCATGAATATTTGACTCACGTTATTATAGTTATTCTCAAATACCTGATATTTATTATTTTATTGTGAATGATATTTTTACTTAATAGTAAAAGTATTAATGGAATAGTATTTACTAATAGTAGTACATTTTCTTACTGGTTGTTGCTAATATTTTAAATTCTTATTGGTTTTTGTACGTCAGTCTTGTATCCAGCAAGTTCAGAGATTACAGATTTTCTTGTATTTTGTATGCAGACATTTTCCACCTCTTTTTTGTTTTCAAATATATTTTCCACTGGCTTTTGCTTCTGTACATATAAATTAATCTTGTGTTAATATTTTATTTGGAATAGTTTTATTGATTTCTATAAATGGATGTGTTATATATTTTATTTATTTATTTGTTTTGGTTTGGCTATTGTATATTGAAAAAGTGAGTATACCCTCTTGTTTCACTCTCTGAAAAATTTTATATAAGATAAAGGTTAATTTGATCCCTGAAGGATCTGCAAAGTCACTTTAAAAATGTCTGGTCCTGGTGTTTTTGTTTGCTGATTTGTAGACATTTGACCAGACTAAAATGTAAAAGTTGTTAGTATACTATGTTTCTCTATTTCCTCTTAAGACAATTTTGCTAATTTTATTTTTTAATTCAATTTTTTATAAATTTTCATATTAATGGCATAATACTCTTTACTTTATTCCTATAATTAGTAAAACTCCAAATATATGTAAATAAAACCCCTTTTCTTTCATAGTTTTGTTTGTGCCTTCCTCTTCTATGAACATATAAAAATACCATTCTTTATATTTTCAAAGAAACAAAATTGAAGTTTACTGATCCTCTCTATTGTCTATTTAGGTCCCATTTTTTACTGACATATAATTCACATACCATAGAATTCACCTATTTATATATTTCAGTGATTTTGAGTATATTCTCATATAAGTGCAACCATCATTACAGTCAATTTTGAACATTTTTATCACTTCAAAAAACAAATCTAATATTCTTTAGGCATCACCTCCCTATATTCCCACCCTACTTACCACAAGCTCTAAGCAACCACTAATCTATCTTCTGTCTCTGTAGATTTCACTATTCTGGACATTTCATAGAAAGAGAATCATACAATATAACGTCTTTTGTGACTGACTTTTTTACTTAGCATAATATTTTGAAGGTTCATCTAGGTGATAGCATGCATCAGTATTTCATTCCTTTTTATAGCGAAGTAATATTTCATTGTATGGACATACCAATTCTGTTCATCCATTTATCAGTTGATGGACATTTTGGCTGTTTCCACTTGTTTGCTACTATGAAAAATGTTGCTATAAACATTCTTGTTCAATTGGTGTGAACATATGTTTTCATTTCTCTTGGGTATACATCTAGGAGTAGAATTGCTGGGTCATATGGTAATTTCATGTTTAATTGTTGGAGGAACTGCTTAGATGGTTTTCAATTGAGTGACGCCATTTTACTGTCCTACCACTATTGTTTTAAATAGTGTGAAGTGTGAGTCCTCCTACAAATTGGAGATTATTGATACCCTCTATAGTTTGTTTTCTGTTTGTCCTACTTGTTTTATTAATTATCTCTTCTTCTATGGCACAATCTATTTAATTCTTATGTTGCAAACTTAATTAATTTCTAGTAAGTTTCCTTTCAAATATGTGTGTGTGTGTGTGTGTGTGTGTGTGACACAGATTACAAGTATTGATTTACAGGTTCCCAGCAAGGTTTGTTATAAAAATATTTATAAAAATAAAAATATTTTTATAAATATTTAGTAAATTCTGACAGAAATTGTCATTAAATAATAAAATAGAGCTTACAGTTTCAAACTTAATAGAGTCAAAGTAGACTGCTATAAATATTTCACGATTCCAGAAGAAAAAGAAAAATATGAAAGAATTTAGACAAGTAGGAAAAAAAGGAAGATTTAAACCAAATTAGTAACTACATTTAATGCAAATGGATTGGCTGCTCCAAATGAAAAGAAAATAAGTGTCAGATTGTATAAAATTACATGTAACTATGTGCTATCTTCAAGAGACATACCCAAAGGAAGTGGAAGAAGTAAATAATAAATGCAAGAGCAGAAATTAATGACATAGAAAATAAACAATACAAATTCAAAACCTAACATTTGGCTCTTTGAAAATACTAATAAAAATGGCTATCTACTTGAGAGTCTTCTCAAGACCAAAAAAGAAAAAAAAAAGATAGAAAGGATAAGAAGCCAGTATCAGAAAGGTAAAAGGGTCATATATCACATACATGTTACAGACTTTACAAAGGAAAAAATGAACAAAGTGTTTTCAAATAAATTTTAAATTTTATAAAAATTACAGTCCCCTAGAAAAATATAATATCAAAATAGATTCAAACAGAAATAGAAATTTATACATACATTTATACATTACAGACACTGAATCAGCACTCACTACTCTCACCATGAAGAAAGCTGAAATCCAAGATTTTTCACTAGTGTGTTCTAAAGAAAGGAAGAATTCCAGTAGTACACAAACTCTTTGAGAATAGAAAGAGGGAACACTATTCAACTACTTTTTAATATTTTCTTCATTTCAAGACAGGAAAGGGCAGTATAAGAAAGCATAATTAGAGGTGACCTTACCCAGGAAAACAGATGATAAATATAATATAAGCAAACTGAGTCCAACATAAGCTAATTTCATGACAGACAACCAAAATTATTTTACACAACAAAATTAATAAAATTAAACATACAAAAAAATTAAATCAAAAGTTTCTTATAATTTCAGCAGTCATGTATGATTTTACAAAAACCTGCAGCTAATCTTATCAGAGTAGAAACAAACTTTCTTAAATGAAAATTAGCTATCTACCATAGAGTAACATTATAGATACAGGTGAGATGATTAAAGATTTAAAGATCAGGAAGAAGACAAGGATGCCCTCTGTCACCACTCTATTCAGTACTGTACTTGAGAGTTTAGCCAGTGGAGAAAGTCAAGAAAAAGAACTAAAATGTCTAAGGATTAGAAAAGAAAACACACAACTTGTTCTATTTATATATGATATTGTTGTGTACAGAGAAAATACAAAATAATGTACAGGAAACTGCTAGGATTTGTAAGAGAGCTTAAGATTTCTAGATAAAAATCAATAAAAATAAATTGTGTTTTTATATAATAGCATCAAACAGAAAGTGATAGTAAAAAGAAAGAAATCCTTTTAGATAGCACCAAAAAGCTGAAGTAGCAATAAATCCAATAAGATATACAAAGCCTTTACAGACAACATTATAATAGTTTTTCAAAGACCTTGAAGAAATCAGAAATGAATAGAGATATATTTTGTGTTTATAAGTTGGATATCTTAATAGTGAAAAGATGTTAAGTCTCTAAAAATTAAGTTATAGGGTAAGCAAAATCTAAGTGAAAATGCCAAAGATTTTGTTTTGGACCTGAAAAACTTCTTTAAAAATTTATACAGATTACAAAAGCCCACCACACACTTGAAGAATAATATAAATGTGGGAAAACTTGTTCTACTGAATATTTAGTGTTCTTATAAAGCTATAGTAACAAAGAGGGTGCAGTTTTGATATAGAGACAAACAAATGAACCAAAAGAAGACTTAATAGAGACACAGAAAAACAAACCAAAACATATATTATTAAAACAAAATCATATGTATATATATGTACACACACACACACATACATATGGCACCTCTGTATAACAGAGGTATCACAGCACCTCAACAAAGACATAACAAACTTTTCAATTAAAAAATGCTGAGCACTAGGGTATCCATAAAGAAAAAATAATTAAAATTGTATCATATTGTAAACAAAATTATTTCCAGATGGATTAATGATCTATATGTGAAATGGTACCAAACATATTTTAAAAGACAATATAGGAGGCTATCTTTAAGCCACAAAGTAGAAAGATGGAAAAAAGTATAAGCTTTAAAGGAAAAGATTGATGTATTTACCCACATTAAATTAAGAAATATTTTCCAACAAAAGAAAACACAAAGGTAGTTAAAAGAGAGGTCATGCCACAGAGCTTGAAAAGATCATTGCAACATATAAAACCAATAGAGAGACTACTATTCAAAATATGAAAAGAACTTAAAAAGAATAAAGCTGGAGGTATCTCACGCCCTGACTTCAGACTCTAGTACAGACCTACAGTAAACCAAACAGTATGGTACTGACACCAAAACAGACATATGGAACAGAATAGAGAGACCAGAAATAAACCTATATACACTTATGGTCAATTAATCTAAGACAAAGGAGGCAAGAATGTTCAATAGGAAAAAGGTCTCTTCAATAAGTGGTGCTGGGAAAACTGGACAGCTACTTGTGAAACAATTAAATTAGAACACTTTCTCACATCATATACAAAAATAAATTCAAAATGGATTAAAGACCTAAATACAAGATCAGAAACCATAAAACTCCTTGAAGAAAACATAGGCAAAACACTCTGACATAAATAATAGCAATATTATTTTGGATCTGTCTCCTAAGACAAAGGAAACCAAAGCAAAAATAAACAAATGGGACCTAAATAAACTTAAAAGCTTTTGCACTGAAAAGGAAACCACTGACAACATGAAAAGACAACCTACTAAATGGCAGAAAATATTTGCAAATGATTTGACCTATAAGGGATTAATATCTAAAATATATGAACATCTCATAAAACTCAATATTAAAAAAACAATTAAAAATGGGCAGAAGACCTGAATAGACATGTTTCCAAAGAATACATACAGGTGGCCAATAGGCACATGAAAAGATGCACATCACTAATCAACAAAGAAATACAAATCAAAACCACAATGAGATATCACTTCATACCTGTCAGAATGGCTATCATCAAAAAGACTACAAATAACAAATGTTGGCAAGGATGTGGAGAAAAGGGAACCCTAGTACACTGTTGGTAGGAATATGAATTGGTGCAGCCACTATGGAAAACAGTATGAAGGTTTCTCAAAAACTAAAATTAGAACTACCATAAGATCCAGCAATTCCACTCCTGGGTATATATCCAAAGAAAACGAAAATACTAATCCAAAAAGATGAACGCACCCAATGTTCACAGCAGCATTATGTACATTATTTACAATAGCCAAGATATGGAAGAAACCTAAGTGCCTGCTAACAGCCAAATGAATAAATAACATGTGGTATGATACACACACACGCACACACACACACACACACACAGAGAAATATTACTCAGCCATGAAAAAGAAAGAAATCCTGTCATTTGCAACAACATGGATGGACATGGAGGGTATTATGATTAGTGAAATAAGTCAGACAGAGAAAGACAAATACTGTATGTTATCATTTATATGTGGAATCTAAAAAATAAAATGAATGAATATAACAAAACTGAAATAGACTCACAGTTATAGAGAACAGACTAGTGGTTACCAGTGGGGAAAGAGAAGGAGGAAGGGGCAAGATAGGGGTAGGGGATAAAGAGGTATAAAATGTGTAAAATAAATCAGCTACAAAGATATATTTACAGTTCAGGAAATATGGCCAATATTTTATAATAACTTTAAATGGAGTATAATCTGTAAAAATATTGAATCACTATGTTCTACATCTGAAAGTAATATAATATTGTAAATCAACTATACTTCAATTAAAAAATGAAATAAACTCTTAAAAGCAAGAATAAAAAGGCAAATAACCCAATAGAAAAGTAGGCCAAAAATTCAATAGACCCTTCAAAAAACAGCAAATCCCAAAAGCCAATAACTATATTTAAAATTGTAAAATATTTATATTTTCACTAGTAATCATGAAAACTAAAATTCACACCATAATGAGGTACCACTACACACAGATTAGATAGGAAATATTAAAATAAATGATAACAACTAATGTCAAGGAATTTAAATATGAGTCACCACCACTGTTGGAAGTGTAAGTTGATTTGACCACTTGTCATTATCTTGTGGTTTAAGGACATATTTTCTCTGTGACTCAGCATCTCATTCCTGAAACTTCCCTGTAACCCAGTAGTTCACTCCCTAGAGAAACGTGTTCTCCTGTGTACTAGGATACATATATAAACATGTATCTTGTTCAGCATTGTTCATGACAGCCATAAATAGAAAACAACACAAATATCTATCAACAGTATTACGGGAATGTGCACATAAGTAATAAATCTACAAAGAAAAACAATGAATGGGTTAACATAAAAGTTAGGTAAGTGGTTATTGTTTGTGCTATGGGAGGGTTTTGTGATGATGCAAGGCATGGAGGGGATTCTTGGTTGTTGCCAATGTTCCATTTCTTGACCCGTGTGATTGTAACAATTGTTACTGCTTCATAATTTTCATTAAATGTACATAGAGTCTATAGATTTTCCATCCAAACTCACAAAGAGAAACAGCTATTGTGCTTACTACCTAGGGAGTTAAGTACACAGGAATGATGCTACAGATGAATACTTATGTCTCCACAGCGATGCTTGCTGGCCACAAAAGCTAAAGCAGCAGGATAACTGCCTTTCCTTATTTTCAAATTCCAAGTCTCACATAAATGCACTGAGTTTGTGGAATTTCTTTTATATAAAGATCCCAAGCTGAAAGAGGGTTTGGGATTTTTTTTTCTTAACTTCTAACCTCTGCCTTAGGAAGGTATACTAGAAAATGCAGTAGCCCCCTTATCCTCAGGGTATACATTCCAAGACCCCAGTGGTTGCATGAAACAGCAGATAGCACCGAATCCTATATATACTGTGTTTTTTTCCTATACTTACATACCTATGATAAAGTTTATAAGATAGGCACAGTAAGAGGTTAACAATAACGAATAATAAAATGTAAAAATTATAGCAATATACTATAATAAAAGTTATGTGAATGTGGTCCCTTCCTCTCTCAAAATATCTTATTGTACAAATTTCATGCCTTTTCCATCTTAACTAAGCACTTATCATGCACTGTGGCCATAACTTTTGCAATTTGAGGTGTGACCGCAAAACTAGCATGAATTTATTTTTCCTTCTTCACAATTTCACATACAGAAGGTTCATTCTTACCATAGATCTTAGCAACCTCAGCAAATGATTTTTTCTTTCCTTATTAAACCAAGAACTTTCACCTTTTCACCTAAAGAAACTACTTTACAGCTTCTCTTTGGCATATCCAAATTGCCAGCATCACTCCTCTTTTGCTTTGGGGCCATTATTAAGTAAAATAAGGGTGACTTGGACACAAGCACTGTGATACTGAGAGTCAGTTCTATAACCAAGATGGCTACTAAGTGACTAAGGGGTGAGATACGCCAGACAAAGGGATGGTCCATACCCCGGTGGGTGGATGGATGATACAAGATTTCATCACACTACTCAGAAATTTATGAATTGTTTATTTCTGGAAGTTTCTATTTAATATTTTTGGACTTCGGTTGACCGTGGGTAACTGAAACAGTAGAAAATGAAACCTCGAATAAAGGGAAATGACTATAGATCAAATAGATGCTGAGTGCCAATCCACTTATTTCACTCTAGGAGTAATCTTGGATGAATCAATTATAATACCATCTGAACTCTCCAAATATCTTTAGTTCTTTCAGATTGGTAAGAAGTGGTCTTGTTAATGAGATAAGTAATTCCTTTTCCCCTTGTCAATAAACAACATGGTGCACATATTCACTGAAGTGTGTCAAAACTCACACCTGTTAAATGACATTTTCAAATTAACTTCCTTAAGGTGATCTTGCCCTTAGAGAAGTAACTTTTCTTGCCTTTTCAGAGTCCTTAACTCCAAGAATCAAGTTTATTATTTAACTATACCTACACTTCCAAATACTCTCACCAATAGCCACTGTCCCCAAAGAGTTTAGACTCAAGTGTTACCCTGAAGCATTTTTTCAAAGGAAAAAAAATCTCCCTAGAAAAAAGTATTTATATTCTCTTTAGGTTTAGTCTTCCTATGGGTATCAAATAATATTCACTCCTTCCTTAAATCTAACACAGACAAAAAAATTCCTGAATCTATACCATGCCAACTTCTGAATTCTGAATTTGGGATACAGTAAATTAATGATTAATAGTTTCTTCTTCAACTTCCTTTAGTACAAACACACACACATCCTAATTTTCTTAGTCTTTTAAAATACCATCACAATTGAATAAGATTACTAACTTCGATACTGTGATATCATAATATAGGATTTCCTACTATGGTACCATAAAACATTGATCTCTGATGGCTCAATCACACTGAAAAGCTCTACAAACTCTAGGGTTCTACAGCTGTAGTTCTCCTTTTGCACTGCTTATTGAGAGGAAAAATTTGTATTCATACCTTATAACTTCTCTTTAAACTTGCCTTCCATTCTTAGGTTACTTAAGATTTTGTATATTCAAATCTGTCCATAAATTGGAGTCAAATATTACTCTGATATTTGATTAGGTGCTAAAATCAGTGGAAAATAGTGTTTAAGGGAGTAAAGTCAAAATTACCCTTGAAAATCTCTTAAATCAATCATAACATACACTGTCCACTAAATAATTTATATCAGTTTCTCTAAAGCTTAATCAATTTCCCTTACCCATCCTCTCAATTAATTATTCAATGAATTATTTGAGAATGGTAGAGAATCATGAATTCCTAAATAATGCATTCTTCTTCTCACGTACCTACTGGCTGTCATTTCACTAGTTTCAAGCCCTGTTTCAAATGTAGCTGGAGCCAAATACTGTATCAACTGCATTGCCCCCATCAATATTGCCATATCATTCAGGGACTTTTCCTCCGTCTTCATAAACAATCTAATTTCCCTTCTATCATCCATTTTGGATGATGCAGGCACACATATGACCTTCCCCAGGCTTCTTCCCTCTCTTCATAGCCTGATAACAGCTTGTGAAATTTTCCTATGGGAAACTAATAAACTCACAAGAAAGCATTAACCTAGGCATTCATGTTAAACCATGCATTCTCTCGGCCAGTGCTTCCAGGCCAAGATTACTACTTTTCTCAAGTTACTCCCCTGCTGAAAGAGTATTCATTACATCAATTTACAAAAGCTGTGAGCACTCCCCTTCCTCAGCAACAATCTGGTAGTTTAGATAAACGGTGGAGTATTTCTTGGCTAATTTCTATGGGAGTCTTAGATGGAGGCACAGCCATATGTTATGTCACAGTACAGTAATCTCAGACAAGACCACAAGTATATAAATCCTTATTTATGTAGACTTGAATATCTGGAAGAGCATGAAAGTGGGTCTGTTACTAGAAGAAAAGCCTACTTTACGATACAAAACACATAGAGAACAGTGGAGAGCACGGATAGTGTTTTCCTCTTTTCCATTTAAAGTCTATACAGGTTTCAGCTTAAAGCTGCATCTCTGTAGGTTCTCCCTAACTTTTCTCCTCTTCACCATGACCTTGGTTTTTTCAGCTTTCTTCTTACTCTGCAAGGCTTGATTAGCAGTCAATAGGCTCCTTTCATCTTCTCAGCAAGATACGCTGTGGGAGAGGTCAGGTACCTTGAAGGTCCTACGGAAATACGTTTTAATCTTTCAGTTAAACATCTACAATCAAAATTTCCCTTGCAAATGTTGATAGCCTTTATTTGGTGTTATGATAATAGAAACTTTCTTTTCTCATCTAAGCTAAGGCTCTCTTCTAGGAGGGGGAAATGACCAAAAAAAGGGAGGGGGGACTTGGAGAAAACAAATCTTGTCTTACTGCATAACACTGAAGACAGAGAACAGAATTATATGGCACTTTTTCTTGAGGAGATGATGACATTGCACTCTGGTATTCTTTTTTTCTTCTTTAATTAATTAATTTTTATTTATTTTTGGCTGCGTTGGGTCTTCATTGCTGCGCGTGGGGTTTCTCTAGTGACGGCGAGTGGGGGTTACTCTTCATTGCGGTGTCTTCGCTTGTTGTGGAGCACGGGCTCTAGACACGTGGGATTCAGTAGTTGTGCCATGCAGGCTCAGTAGTTATGGCACACGGGCTTAGTTGCTCTGGGCATGTGGGATCTTCCTGGACCAGGGCTCGCACCCATGTCCCCTGCCTTGGCAGGCGGATTCTTAACCACTGCGCCACCACGGAAGTTCTGAACTGTGGTATTCTAATGAGAGAAGTGGAATTTTTTTTAATTGTTTTGCATAGAGGGAATTTACCACCATAGTGGTGATATCTGACTTCTCTTGTGTCTTAACTTCTGAGACCTAAAGCCATTCAGCAGTGTTTTCTTGGTAGCTCTTGAAATACCAGACTGTAGTAGAAGAAATTACAGACCTTTGTCCAATGTCTAAAGCCAGTTTATTAACCAGAAGCACAATTTAAGGACTCTGTACTTCAAATAAATCAAATCCTTATAGTCTCTAATTTATACATAATCTTTCAGTTCCATTATTTTTCATTTCCAAAGATAATTTTTTTTTAAATCCACTAGGCTATATTTTCTACCTAAACTATATGTTCCATTAAAATAAAAGTATGGGGGTTGCTAAATGGGCCAAGATCCTCTCATGTTCTATCATGTATGTCATTAAAAATAATTCAGAAAACAATGCCATGTTTATTATCAGATTATGTGTCTGTTATAAAAGATACATTGGAAAACCAGGTTAATCATATGTGGTTTGATTGAGAAATTCAATCTTGATGAAGTAAAGAAATTTAAATGTTTAATTTTTTTTCAGTAACTGCTACAAGGGAAATTTAATGCTTTTGCAGTCTAGACCAAAAATTACATCTAATTTTAAAGAATTCATTTAAGTAAATATATGGACATTTCATGTACTACTATTATTATGTTATTATTTTTATTGGGGGGATATTTGTTCAAAGCAACAACTCCAAATAGCCAAAAAGCTTCCCACATGCTCTTCTCTAAATTCCTGTTTTGTTTAATTATAACCCTGAGTTTAGAATTAAAAAGAAAAAGGGGAAAAGAGGGAGACCCTCCTCTGACTACAAGCACAATTAGCTGCCCATTAGCAGTTATGATCCTGGTCTTCGGCCTCTGATATCAGTGGCCTCTAATAACATGGGATGGGTTCACTCTGTGGCTTCAGCATGGGAAGAGTTTAAGGTTCATCCTCATTCTTGCCTCTTTTACAACAGAAGACACCCCAAAGTGGAAGCCATGTCTTAACTTTTGTCACTTCCAGCAATAACCCCCTCCAACTTATTCTCTGGGCTACTGTTCGACCACACTGAGTTCTCTTTTAAGCTCTCTGAGAGTGACAGTGAACTAACTGGAGGACTGGTATTTCATCATCTCTTACCCAGAAACACTGTTTCTTCTACCAGGTCTGATTGGTAGAACAAATGAAACAAATTTTCAAACAACAAACTTTCAAACACACAACACCTATCAAATGATTTGTTTGCTTTGTTTTGATCTCAATAACTGTAGCTTTCATCTCTAGAAGTTAAATTTGGTTCTTTTTTATATCTTCTATATTTCGACATAACTTTTTTTAACATGTGTGGTACAATTATAAAAGCTATTTTGACTTCCTTATCTTCTCATTCTAACATCTGGGCCAGTTTTGGGTCACTCTCAAGTGATTATTCTTATTATAGTTCATCTTTCCCTGACCCTTTGTATGCCTGGTAATCTTTGGTTGGATGCCATAACTTATTAATTTTGCCTTGTAGTAGTGATGAATATTTTTGTATTTCTATAAATATTATTGAGTTTTGCTCTGGAACATAGTCAAGTTACTTGGAAAGGTTTTCACCTTTTTGTGTCTTGCCTTGAAGATTTGTTCTGCTCTCAAAAACTTCATTAGTTAAATGTTTTATATCTATTGTTTAGATGATGAAAATGAAATTCCTAGAGAAAATGTAAAAGCCATGTACCTGGCTGTGGTAGGATCTCAAAAATTATCATTGAATAATTTGAATTCATACCCCTCTGATTCTAAAAACACCATGGTGTCACTCTTCACAACGTTCCTCTGTTTTTAATTAACTCACTTACTAGCTAGATGAAAAGTCCCTCAAAAGTTTCTTAAATATAAAATTTAAATACTGTGCTAAAAATATATATAATAATTTTCTTACCACTGGCTCTAACAATTTACTCATCTAATTCAGGCTTTTCACTTAACAGTAATTACATATGGTTATAATATGTGAGAATGTGCAACGAGAACTTACGTTGGAAAAATATCTGTTCTTACATTTCATATTATACAAATGTTTTCACTGTACAGGAAAAGCCAGACATATTCTAAAATATTTATTTGCAGTAATGTCTTGGATATATATTTTCCTTTAATAATTAATAAAACTAAGAACTGACAATAACATTGATTGAGAAGGAGTATAATTTTGAGGTTCCTGCCTCAGAGACGATGTTAATCTTCATGTTCACATTTCATGTAGTTTAGTTCAGAAAAAAGTTTTCATTTTCCTCTTTGTAACTAAAAGAATCCCCATTCTGCATTCAGAACAGTCACAGTAAAAAACAAAGGCCTACTTTATATAAAGTCAGAATTTATAAACACACACACCCATATATACATATATGCGTGTGTGTGTGTGTATATATATATGTGTGTGTGTGTGTGTATATATATATATATATATAAAACTTCCTTATTCTTGTTTCCAAAATATTGTAAAGAAAATTATGACTTATGTGGTATTTATTCATGAATAAACTCTAATGGAGAGTTCTACTCTTCGTTTTTGTCCAGTGTATGAACCCATATATAAGTTATGGAAATCCCCATCTTATGAGGAAGAATCTGTCTCTCGTTATTGAGATTGAAAATGCCAGCTACTTAATCTCTGAGTAACCTTTAAAGCCATAGGCTAGCATATGACCTTAGCTCTGACAATCAGTTATATCCATTCTGGAGACTGGACTAGAAGCTACTGACAAGAAGAAAAGACTGCTTAGAATATATTCTGGAAGTGGAAAGCACACACTGTTTTCAGTATCCAGAACAAATGTATCAGTGATTCATATTACTGTATTTAGCATCCCCTATCATTGATATTTGTAGTTCTAGCTGAAGTGTCTCTGCCCAGTGACTCTTGCACTAGGTTGTTCCCTGGACCAATTCTACAGCATGATTCCTAGGCATAAGTTTAAACTTCCAAACACCAATCCTGGTTCTTGAATCTTTTATTTAGAGATTCCATAAACTGTCCAATATATTTTTAATCGTTTATTTTCTACTTAATTAACCCAGAGTAAGTCATCTATTGCTCTAACATAAAAATTGATACCAGGAGAGATCAGAGACAACAGATCATTGAGGATATAGGGGAAATTGCCATCACTTATCTAGCCTGGTTGGCACTGGAGACAGTAAATCTCTAGTTGGCAATAAGAAACAAATTGAGAAAAATTAACCTTAGAGTCTCCTGGAACTTAAAGCCTACTAGTGACCTGACTAGGGAAAATCAAGTAGTAACTCACATGTAAAAGGATGAAGGTCCTGGGACTTCTCTGGTGGTGCAGTGGTTAGGAATCCACCTGACAGTGCAAGGGACACGGGTTCGAGCCCTGGTCCGGGAAGCAACTAAGCCCACGAGCCACAACTACTGAGCCTGTGTGCCACAACTACTAAAGCCTATGAGCCTAGAGCCTGTGCTCTGCAACAAGAGAAGCCACGGCAATGAGAAGCCCGCACACTGCAATCAAGAGTAGCCCTCACTCGCCACAACTAGAGAAAGCCCGTGCACAGCAACGAAGACCCCATGGAGCCAAAAATAAATAAATAAATTTATCTTTTAAAAAAGTATGGAGGCCCTGAATATTCCAAATCTGTAGGGTGTCATGGTTACTTCTAAGGGCACTGGGAGAGCATCCTTTCCCAATTGTATTCTTAGCTCCTTTGTCAAAGATCAGTTGGCTGTATATGCATATGTTTATTTCTAGTCTCTCTATTCTGTTCCATTCGTCTTTTTGCCAGTACCATGCTGTTTTGAGTACTGTAGGTTTGTAATATATTTTTTGAAATCAGAAACTCTTATGCCTCCAACTTTGTTCTTTCTCAAAACTGACAAATGGTGTTGGTGAAATTGGATATCCACATGCAAAAGAATGAAACTGGACTCTTGTATCATACACAAAAATCAACTCTAAATGGATTAAAGACTTAAACATAAGATCTGAAACTGTAAAACTCCTAGAAGAAAACATAGGGGAAAAGATCCTTGACACTAATTTTGGCAATGATGTCCTATCTATATGACACCAAAAGCACAGGCAACAAAGCAAAAATGGGCAAGTAGAACTACATCAAACTAAAAACCCTCTGAACAGCAAAGGAAACAATCAACAAAATGAAAAGGCAGCCTATGGAATAGAAGAAAATACTTGCAAACCCTGTATCAGATAAGGGCTTAATATTCAAAATTTATAAACTCCTATGACTTAATAGCAAAAAAAAAAAAACCCCAAATAACCCAATTTAAAAATGGGCAATGGGCTTGAACAGACATTTTTCCAAAGAAGATATATAAATGGTCAACAGATATATGAAAAGGTGCTCGACATCACTAACCATCAGGAAAATGTAAATCAAAACCACAATGAGGGAATTCCCTGGTGGTCCAGTGGTTAAGACTCTGTGCTTTCACTGCTGAGGGTGCAGGTTCAATCCCTGGTCAGGGAACTAAGATCCCACATGCCACACAGCACAGACCAAAACAACCCCCAAAAAACAACAAAAGAAAACGCACAATGAGATATCATCCTGAACCTGTTAGGATGGCTATTATAAAAATAAATAAAGTATTGGTAAGGATGTGGAGAAATTGGAACTACAGTGTACTGTTGGTAAGAATGTAAAATGGTACAGTTGCTATGAAATAGTATGGAGGGTCTTGAAAACCTTAAAAATAGAATTATCACGTGACCCAGCAATGCCACTTCTGTGTAGATAGTCTAAAGATTTGAAATCAAGATCTAAAAGATATTTCTCCACTACCATGCTCACTGTAGCATTATTCATGATAGCCAAGATATGGACAAAACGTATGAATACATTTTTAAAATGTGATATATACATACAATAGAATATTGTCCAGCCTTAAAAAAGAAGGAAAATCTGCCATGTGCAGTAACATAGATATATCTGAAGATGTTATGCTAAGTGAAATATGCCAGTCACAGAAGAACAAATACTGCATGATTCCACTTATATGAGATATCTAAAATAGTCAAACTTGTAGAAACAAAGAATAGAATGATAGTTGCCAGGGGCTGTATTATACACTTAAAAATGTGAGAGTAGATCACATATTGTTTTCTTACCACAATAAAATTTCTTTTCATAAATTAATAAAATAAATTAAAAATAAAGACAACAGGATAAACCAATGTAATAAGAATGTAATATTCCAGTCTTAAATTCCCAGCTCAAGATAATGCCAAAATATCATTAACTTTCTGTGAATGTGATAAAAGTCTTACTTCTTGCATCCACAGGTTGAGACAGAATAACACTAAACATTTAATTCTGATGACTGCTTTATTATGAGAGTTTAATTGGCATCTTGGAATGGGGCATTGACTGAAAAAGAACTGGACTTCTTTGTAGTGGGATGAGGATATAATGGTAGATTCCAATAAAGAAAGGACTCTCCAACCCTCACTTGCCATCTTTCTAAAGAGAAGTCAATTTTACGATATATAGTAACATTTCTTTCGCCATGATTGGAGACATGTAATGACTTAGCCAAGACGAGTTACCTAGAAAATGGAAGTCAATTTTTCCCATCCCAACCTCTTTACCCTTCCCTGTATTGATTCTTGGTACCTTCGATACCACTATTCTCCACTAGTCAGGGTGGTGACATGAAGATGAAATGATAAATGGCAGTTTGACTTAAGTCTGCCTCCCAGTAGGACTAGTAGGATGCCCCAAAATTCCATAAATATTTCATTAGTTTCTTAGTATATCATTAAAGTAGTACACTCAGCCACAAGCAGAATCACCATCTTGGCTGCATGTCTCAGGGAATAATATTTTTATTAGGAAGAGCCCACTAAAAGCCCCAAGAGCTTCCTCTATTTATTATAATAATATGTCAAAAGCATGATTAAATCCCTAAGAGAATCACAGTGATTAGTTTCACTACTGAAGATTTTACAAATTCAGGGTTGGTGATTTCTATCATATTCCCTTTTAAAATTTCAATTTGTCTAGTGTAGAAGTCAGAGTATTCAGGAGTAAAACAGAAGATTGTTATAAATTTGATCAGCTAGAGACAGCAAATTGAGGCCGTTATTCTATATGTGGTCTCTTCACTAGAACAAATCAGTAAGGTTCTAAGGAACCTGCTTTGTTTTCTAAGTAATCAATAGTTATTGATTAGGCACATGCTTTTATTCCTTTACTCTAAAAAGCTGAGAACATCAGAACAATTTGCTTGCAAATCACAAGGCAGCAGTATTAATTTCACTGTATTGTCTCAACTTATTCATTCTACATCACAGCTTAGTTCATAGAGACCTTGACCTTCTGACATCACACTTATCCTCTATTTTAATGACATCATGCTCAGAGAACCTACAGATCAGTAAATAGACTACCCAAAGTGTCTTGGCAAGACCCATGTCTGCCTGAAAGTCATAGATACATTGCATGAACCTTGTCCATTCCCTATGTTTTAGGAATCTCCCACTTTATGAGGCAAATCCACCTTTCACCATAGAAGCTAAACATCTCAAGTACTTGTTTTCTCAGCCTCCTTTGAAACTAGGGCATTAGCACAAAAACGGAATTCTATCAGTTGGATGCATATGCCCCAGATTTGCAATTAAAAGCTGCCAGTGAGTGAGTGGAAAACAGTAATTGTAGAGTCTATACTGGTCACACAAAAGAACCCTAGTGGAAGCAATACCCTCTTTCCAGCAGCATCTAAATTCTGTGTTTGTGAGCTCAGCATTACGATCTGCAGAGTAATCAAGTAATCCAGCAGTAGTGGCAATCTCGTCTTCACCACATCAGACCATGAAATAAGTTTAGACATTTCTCCTGGCTGATAGTTTAGACCCACGGTTCTCTGACTCTCCAAACCATTCTGTGAGCTACTCTGTATCATTGTAATAAATTCATTTTCTTAAAGTTATCTAAGTCATATCATGTTGCTTAAAACCAAGAGTTCTGCCGATACACCCAATTAGCATTTAGTAAGCATCTTCAACTGGCCTTATCAGACCCTAAAGGAAACTAGATAGATAGGATACAAACTCTGTTAGTGCATATGCTTGTGGGGGAAACTGTGATGGTGTTAGAGTACACACATATGTAATAAACCATGGGAGTATAGCTAAAATTTTGCTTTTCTTATGCTAATTGTGATTTCTTCTTTGTGGATTATTAAAGTAAAATGCTTAATTCCTGAACATTTGGATCTATTTTAAAATAATTTTTGTTACTGATTTCTAACTCAACATCTCAATGGTCAGAAAGCATCTTTTATTGTATTTCAGTCTTTGAAATATGTTGAGACTTGCTTTATGTACAACCATATAATCAATTTTGTAATATAGTCTATATATACTTGTTAAAAGTGTGATTTCCATCATCATTGTTGCATAGAGCGTTTTATATATTTCAAATTGATCAAGTTTCATATTTGTGTTAAAAATCTTCCATGGACTTTTGGCTGGTTGTTCTACCTACTACTGAGGGAGTTGTGTTAAAATCTCCCACGATGATTGTGGATTTACATATTTATTCTTCTTTTCCTGTCAAGTTTTGCTGTATGAATTTTTAAAAACATTACTTTTTGTATGAAATCTTAGATTTATTACATTGTTTTAGAGAATTGATCTTTTAATCCTTATGGTATTTGAAACAAATTCTACAGGTAAGCCATTTGAATAAGATAATTTAACAAGGTTGCTGAATCCAAGGTCAATATTTTTAAAAATCAATTGTATTTGTACAGACCAACAGCAAATAGGATATTCAGAAAACGATGCTCTTGATGGTAATATCTAAAAAGTGAAACACATAAAAATAAATCTAATGAGAGGTACGAAGACTTCTATATGCAAAATTATGAAGCAGTACTGAGAAAAATTAAAGAATACCTAGATAAAGGGATATACCATATTCATGGACTGAGGGACTCAACTTATTAGAGAAATCAATACTCCACATATTAATCTCAGTTTCAACATAGTCAAGTCCCATTAATTTGGGGTTTTTTATTTTTGTTTTTGTGTTTGGCTGTTATATTTGTTGCATATTTGTTTGTTTGGTTTTTATTTCTTTGGGGAGATTAACAATGGTTTTAAAATCACTGGGAAGTGTGTCCTCCTACAATTTAAAACTGCTACTCTCTTCCTCATTGATGCTTAAAATTTCATATTTAGATATACATTCTATAACTTTACCTTTCTTTGCCCCTCTTAAATCTCACTCCTCACACTTCCCTGGGAGAGGCAGCACCTTAAGGCTTGTAAGCCATTTACATTTCAGTACAAGTTTGATACAAGTTTCCTAGAAGAAGTTTTGGTAGGAGAAGGAGAGAACAGAGATAAGAGGCACCAAAAAGGGCAAGGAAAAAAGAAAATGAGTTCAATAAAGACAACCACAGATTGGAGAAAGACCAGCCTTTTGCTATTTCTCAATCCTTCTTAGAACAGCTCTGTTGATTGACATTCAGAAAAACAGATGACTGCAGTATTTCTGCTTATTGATTTACTTTATATTCCAGTATAAGCCACTACCAATCAAGCAGTCATCATCTGCTTAATCCAAAGTTTTACTTTACAATTGTTTTTTATGTTGCTTTTTAAGTTGATATGACATCTGGATTCTAAAACATGACATTCTGTTCTCTTTTGGATACAGGAAAAAATATTTTGATGTTTGAGACTGTATGATTAATTTTCCAAATGGTGTAAAGAGTACTGGATTGAGAACAGAGATTTTAATACTTCTTAATATTTAATATGCAATCATCTATCTTTGGTAAATTCCTTAGCTAAGCAGGCTCATATTTTTCTCATTTGTAAAATGAAGGGACTCAAATATCTCATGAACCTGTTCTCAACCCCTTTAAGAGTACATGACTCTTAGTCAGATGTTCACTGGATCACTCAGCAAATTCTTTCTAAGAATAAGACAGTATAATTTTAGATGACACCTTTCTTTTAATAACATCAATTAATTTTTTCTCAAAAATTTCCAGTTAAGCAGTAGAGATAAATATCTTTTAGATATGGGGATATCAATAAAGACTGAAGTTTTACTAAGCTTACAGAGTTGAAAGTAAAAGGATAAGTATTGTTAATATCAATATTATCATTTAGAAAATGCTTTTTACATCTTTTAGGTTTAGTTCAGAAACAAATAATGTTTTAAGTCATCTCCAAATGCTCAAAGGGCAAATAATTTATTCTATATATGACAATTATAATAACACAACACTTTGATTCCTTAAGTATGATTTGTAATTCAAACTTACCCCTCATTTATTATAAAAAAAGTTTATTCCTTTGATCTAAATTTACTAAAATAGATATAAATTGTCTGTGTTACATAATATTTTCAAATGTAACTTCCTTGTCTTACAATACCCTCACTTGAGACAGGCAATATAATAGATGTATTATTAAAACGCCTGCTCTTTCTACAATCTAATGGTTTTCAACATGACTTAGTCAATCAGTAAATACTTACATCAAAAGTTACTGAGACCAGGGACTTCTCTGGTGGTCCAGTGGGTAAGACCCTGTGCTCCCAATGCAGGGGGCCCGGGTTTGATCCCTGGTCAGGGAACTAGATCCCGCATGCATGCTTCAACTAGGAGTCCACATTCTGCAACTAAGATTCCGCATGCCACAACTAAGACCCAGTGCAGCCAAAAAAATAAATATTAAAAAAAAAGAAAAAAAGTTACTGAGACCAGGGGTTTTTAAATTGTAGTTCTTGGAGTTTGGGGATTTTGTCAAGGACATTTATGAGTTTATGAAAGAGCGGAGGGTACAAATAATCAAAGCCACACTTATTTTGTATTTCATAAAGTTATTGGGATTACATGTAAAATTTTGTTTGAAAGATGGGATATGTTCTATTAAACATCTGGATGTCACTGACTGTACAGACGCTTTTCAAATGTAGAGGTTAATAATAATAATAATAATAATGCATATTGAGCATTCATTAAATACCAGGCACTGTTTGAGTGCTTAAGACGCACTAACTTATTTCATCCTAACATCAATCCAGTGATCATTATCTCAATTTTAAAGACGTAGAAATCAAGGCACAGAAAAATTAAATACCTGTCCCAGTTAGTAAATGAAAGAACAATAATCAAACTCAGGCTGTTTAACTCCAGTACGTTCACTCTTACCCACAACATTAATTCACTTTCTTAGGACCTCCTTAGAATAGAAAAATGGACAATCTTAAAAGTCAGAAAAAAAGAGACAAAATAGACTAAATGAAGTTTCTGATCAGAAAAGCAGCAATACAAAAGTGGTATTAAAAATATTCATCTGGTAATTAATGTAAAATAAATAATAGGAGAACCTAACTTTGGGTACTTGGGCTCATTCATTTATTAATGAATATTAATTGAGCTAGTTATCATCCTTTGTGATTAGGCTACATTAATGAACAAAGCATAAAGAAAATTCTGCCCCCTTGGACTTTCTAATGGATCCAGAGACTAGTTACCTTGGCCCAAAGACCTGGCCTAGGAGGCTAGCAAGGAGCCTACAGAGTGTTAGTTGAAAAAACAGTCAAATTTTTTTCCATCTAAAGGCTATGGCAGAGATAGAAGAATGAGAAAATCAAAAAGCGGGACTAGGTTTGGAGAGAAAAATGATTTTGAATAGCTATCTTTCAAGGAATAGCAAGACATCCATTTATGAATATTTAGAAGGCAATTAGCAATACAAAGTTGGGGCTTTAGTGAGAGTACATTACATGGATACCATAGCCATTTCCCACTGAGGTAATAGCCAATCCAATGGCAGGTTTTAGCTGGAAACATAAAATTCAATCAATAGTCTGATAGAGGAGAACCAGCACACAAAATACAGAAGTATGGTGAATTCCCAAAATAGTGGAATGGGAAAAATCAAAAAGAAGCACTCAAAGTAACAAACTGATTTGCTAAATATGTGAAAAGAGTAACAGGTAGTACATAGTCAACACAATTACAGCAAAAAGATAAGAGTCATCTGTGAGGAGCAAAACATCAAAGGCAATTGAGATTTTAAGGTAAATGAGACAGAAGAAAAACCTTTGAATTTGGAAATTATAAAGCCATTACTGATGTGGAAAATGAAATCTTGGTGCAATGTGGAATGAAAGCAGGGTGAAAAGAGAACATAAAGAGTTCGTATATGTCATTTGTTTTGCACATATAGAAACAAGGAAGGGGAGGAGTAGACCATTAGGAAGAAGGGCATGCTTCATTTTGGTGGTAACTGCATCAAGAACACTACAGGATTTTGAAACCACAAATTAGCTGATGATTAGAGAAAACTTTACTTAGCTTTGGAAAAGCTGTGCTTCAAATAGCTTACGGATAGCCCAACTAATTCCTTAGTCTTTCCACTACTATATGCTACTTCCAATAGAGTAATACAAACCTGTCACTTGTTTTTAATAATGCTTGCTCATTTCCCCAGCAGTTTTCTCTTAATCTACTATCTTTGACTTCCTTGCCTTAGCTTACAGTAACATTTTAATACAGGGACTATAACAATAATGCTGGACTCATTTATAATTCTATCTCTTCAAACACACTTTCTCACATGAAATGTTGTTAGGATTAATTAAAAAGAAAGTAAAGTGACAAATAAGAAAACCCTCTTTCAAAAAGATTTTTTAAAAGACCTTTGCTCTGAAAGGCAGATATGAATCACTGACAGCACACATTTGGGTATTAGCTAGGTGTAATAAAGTTCTCACACTCTTTCACTCAAGCTTTGTTTCAGTTCAACTGTGCCCTCTACAGTCTTATCAAGTGAATGAAGGTGACTTTAGCTTGCAAGGAATCTGATAAGTCTCTGATACTCAGTCCACACTTTTCAGACAGGAAAGCAATATTTGATTCTTTATAAAAATTTCCGACCTATTTAATATGGGGGAACTCTCTAAGATAAAAGGTAATTAAATTTAACAAGTGGATACATTTGCTTGGCTGTGTGATGACCACTGCAAAAGAAAATAAAGTTTTATATAGTCTAATTGTGTCCTTCGATACTGAAAACTATTATTAGTGACAATGTGGAATTTTACCTGAGCCCTCGAATCCTGGAAAACAGCAAAAGTTAAGATATCCCTCTGCCCTTTGTGTTGTGGAAAACAGCTTATTCCTAAGAACCACCACAGATGCCTCCTCTTGTTTACCTATGGCAATGCCAGACAAAGATATTCCAAATTGCCATTTTTTTGTCTCATAAATTATCATCTGAAGTGTTTATTCCTACTAATCAATTGGAACAAACTGCTTATTAATCAAACTGTAAAGTTTCACTCCTTCCTCCAGGCTCCAGAACTCGGACTCACTGTCAGACTGAGTCAACAGATAATCTCTCCTAAGAACAGGCTGACCTCAGGGTAAAATATTCTCTGATCTACCACCCACTCAAGCTACTCTTTTATCCCATTTGCCCACACCCTACCCTTAATACCCTTGTTACTTCCTCTCAAGAGAAGAAAAACCCCTTTTGATTAACCACTGAGAGGCTTGCAGATCTTAGGGTCACAGCATTCTCCCTAATGCAATAGTTCTCCTCCCCCAATTGCAATAGGCCCCTCCTTGCACTTACCCTTTTGAGTAAAGTTTCTCCTTACTATGCTGCTATTGTTTGGGTTTTTTTAGTTGACATTGGCAACTGATAGAAGAAGTAAATATTGCTGCATCTGGATATATGTGATAATGGGGGATTGAAAACTCTAAAATTTTTAATGAATTTTTATTGGAGTATAGTTCTTTTACAATGTTGTGTTAGTTTCTTGCTGTACAGCAAAGTGAATCAGTCATACATATACATATATCCGCTCTTTTTTAGATTTCCTTCCCATTTAGGTCACCACAGAGCACTGAGTAGAGTTCCCTGTGATATACAGTAGGTTCTCATTAGTTACCTATTTTATACATAGTAGTTATATATGTCAGTCCCAATCTCCCAATTCATCCCATCCACCCCTTCCCCCCTTGGTAACCGTAAGGTTGTTCTCTACATCTGTGACTCTATTTCTGCTTTGCAAATAAGTTCATCTCTACCATTTTTCTAGATTCCACACATAAATGGTACTATACAATATTTGCTTTTCTCTGCCTGACTTACTTCACTCTGTATGACAATCTCTAGCTCCAACCACATCTCTGCAAATGGCACTATTTCATTCCTTTTTATGGCTGAGTAATATTCCATTGTATATATGTACCACACCTTCTTTATCCATTCTTCTGTTGATGGACATTTAGGTTCCTTCCACGTGCTGGCTATTATAAATAGTGCTGCAGTGAACACTGGGGTGCATTCATCCTTTCCAATTATGGTTTTCTCTGGATATGTGCCTAGGAGTGGGAATGCTGGGTCATATGGTAGCTCTATCCTTAGTTTTTTAAGGAACCTCCATACTGTTCTCCATAGCGGCTGTACCAATTTACAGTTCCACCAACAGTGTTGGAGGGTACCCTTTTCTCCACACCCTCTCCAGCATTTATTGTCTGTAGATTTTTTGATGATGGCCATTCTGACTGGTATGAGGTAATACTTCACTGTCATTTTGATTTGCATTTCTCTAATGATTAGTGATGTTGAGCATCTTTTCATGTGTTTGTTGGCCACCTGTATGTCTTCTTTGGAGAAATGTCTATTTAGGTCTTCCACCCATTTTTTGATTGGGTTGTTTGTCTTTTTGATATTGAGCTGAATGAGCTGTTTGTATATTTTGGAGATTAATCCCTTGTCAGTTGCTTTGTTTGCAAATATTTCCTCCCATTCTGAGGGTTGTCTTTTCATTTTGTTTACGGTTTCCTTTGCTGTGCAAAAGCTTCTAAGTTTCATTAGGTCCCATTTATTTATTTTTGTTTTTATTTTCATTACTCTAGGCGGTGGGTCGAAAAAGATCTTGCTGTGGAAAACTGTAAATATTAAATGATTTGGTTCATTCAGTGAATTATGAGTGTTAATGAATACATTAAACAGTCCACAAAGAGAGAGTCCTTTAAGCATCTGCTGTGTGCTAGGGTTTCCTCTACTAGGCCACAATTAGAAAAATCTGTTTGCTCAAAAAGCACATAGGTCAGTACAGAAGACTAACATAAAACCATCATGAGATGCATTGATAGAAATGTGCACAAAGTGCTATGTTTACATTTGATAAAGTCATTTACTATGAGTGCCTAGGGTCTATGGCAGGAAAATGATGTGACCAGAAAAGTTTTAGAGTAAAGGTGATATCTGAGAAGACCATCAAAGAATAAACACGACTCTGTCAGATGAACAAACTGTGAAGAATCTGTATTTGGCATTGGGAACAAAGTGATCACAAAAAGCCCAAGTAATACCATGGTTCCTCTGGAGAGCAAAAGTAGTTGGAACTGACTCAACTGTAGCTCACATATGTAAGACAACTGAAGGGGAGCTGGAAAGATGAGCAGATACAAAGCAGCACAGCCTTTTACAACTATGAAAGTTGGGGACTGCACAACTCCAGTGGGTACCATTCATAATAATGTCAATGTGAATGACACAAGCTGGAGTTGTGTACAGCCCTGAGCAAGACCTCTGAGCAGGTACCAAATTAGTAGAGTATTTTTATGCCAAGTGTATAAGTTAGGATGCTTTTGGTAGCAAAAAAATGGAAACCCAATCTGTCTGTCTTCAACTTTAAGAGGATTTTGGAAAGAACATCAGGGCTCATGTAACAGAGGAGGACCCTATGGGGCCTTCCTAGGATAGAACCCTCCCCCATATCCTCTACTTTAGCTCCTCTCTGAAGTACATAGATAACAGTATTTGATGCACATTTCCTGCTTTACAGATGCTAAAACTCCCACCAAATGGAAGGTTAACTACTTAATGACCATGAGCACATAGCCCCCAGGCCTACTGGAGCCAAAGAATTGATGACGTTAACCCCTGTGACACTGTCCTGAAACCTCACCATCAACCAAACAGAGAACTGTGCACAAGCTGATCACATACCTTGGGACTCCCCTCCCTCACCTTGCCTTTAAAAACACTTTGCTGAAACCCATCAGGAAAATGAGGCTTTTTGAGTACTAGCTGTCCCGGACTCTTTGTATGGTGCCTTACAATAAATCACGGCAGTTTATTTCACCACAACCCAGTGTCAGTAGATTGGGTTTATTGCACGTGGATAAGTGGACCCAAGTCTGCTTCAGTGACACTCACAATACTGCTATGGGGCTTTTGCACAGCAATGGAAACCATAAACAAGACGAAAAGACAACCCTCAGAATGGGAGAAAATATGTGCAAATGAAGCAACTGACAAAGGATTAATCTCTAAAATTTGCAAGCAGCTCACACAGCTCAATATCAAAAAAACAAACAAACAAATCCAAAAATGGGCGTAAGGCCTAAACAGACATTTCTCCAAAGAAGACATACAAATTGCCAACAAACACATCAAACGATGCTCAGCATCACTAATCATTAGAGAAATGCAAATCAAAAGCTACAATGAGGTATCACCTCACACCGGTCAGAATGGCCATCATCAAAAAATCTACAGACAATAAATGCTGGAGAGGGTGTGGAGCAAAGGGAACCCTCCTACACTGTTGGTGGGAATGTAAATTAGTATAGCCACTATGGAGAACAGTACGGAGGTTCCTTAAAAAACTAAAAAAGCGAACTACCATACGACCCAGCAATCTCACTACTGGGCATATACACTGAGAAAGCCATAATTCAAAAAGAGTCATGGACCACAATGTTCATTGCAGCTGTATTTACAATAGCCAGGACATGGAAGCAACCTAAATGTCCATCAACAGATGAATGGATAAAGAAGCTGTGGCACATATATACAACGGAATATTACTCAGCCATAGAAAGAAACGAAATTGAGTTATTTGTAGTGAGGTGGATGGACCTAGAGTCTGTCATACAGAGTGAAGTAAGTCAGAAAAAGAAAAACGAATACTGTATGCTAACACATATACATGGAATCTAAAAAAAAAATGGTTCTGATCAACCTAGGAGCAGGAAAGGAATAAACACACAGACATAGAGAATGGACTTGAGGACACAAGGAAGGGTGAAGGTGAGGCTGGGACGATGTGAGAGAGTAGCATGGACATATATACACTACCAAGTACAGAATACTAGAGAGCTAGTGGGAAGCGGCCGCATAGCACAGGGAGATCAGCTCGGTGTTTTGGGACCACCTGGAGGGGTGGGATAGGGAGGGTGGGAGGGAGACGCAAGAGGGAGGGGATATGGGGATATATGTATACATATAGCTGATTCACTCTGTTATACAGCAGAAACTAACACACCATTGTAAAGCAATTATACTCCAAAAAAGATATTTAAAAAAAAGAAAAAGAAAATAATGGAGGGTTTGTAAAGAAAACGGAAAAGCCAAAAAGTGCTGGATATAATTGAGGATTTCTGCATTAGGAATTCTGCAGCACTGTGAACTACAAGAAAATTGAGTAGGGGGATGAAGATTTAGGAATGTTCAACTTTTTATGAATTTAATTCCTTTTTTCACCTTTTTTTTATGAGTAATGGTTAAAATTTGAATTCCTTTATAAATTACTTTTGGGTGATTAACTGTGTTTTTTAAAATGCATCTCTGTACAAAGACTCTCTCAAATTTATTATGGTGGCCTAAATAAATTAATACATCTTGAAGGTCTTAGTGGTAAATCACCATGTTTAATTCCAAGAGAATTTAAAAGGTAAAGAAAAATTAGTTTCAAAAATATTTTCAACAAGTTGACATTTATGAAAATTTTTGAAAGATGAGCAGCTATGGGCATACCACCTTATTTTAGCTGATGAACTAATGAATACAGACTTCACACATTTTCAAAGTATTGAACTGCCTTTTCTTGTATAGCAATCCGCAACATATACCAGGTTAAAAAAAACCAATAATCTTAAACCATGATTTCTTCCCTAAAATCCCCTTTCTACTCATTTATAAATCCTCCTTAATATTAATTTTTTCCTATCATATTTCTCAGCCTTGATTATTTCATGTACTTGATGTACAAATGTATTGAACACTTACAATATGTACAAGATACTTTTTTTTTTAAAGCTACATGTCAGTTGACTCTTTTGTGCTTGGCACTGGAAGATACACTGTTGGAAGATGCAGCCCCTGCACTCAATTTTCTCACAGGTTAAAGAAGATTCAGACAAGTAAATCCACAATTCAACACTTTTCTATAAAAGGTATGAGAAAGGGTTGCCCAGGGGGTTTTGATTGTAAAGAGCAGGAGAAACTATCTTTTCCTGGGTATGGGAGGATTCCTAGAGATGTTACCTGAGAAAAGGAAGATAAGAAGAAATTGCTAGGTGAATAAGGGATATTTTTTAGCTTTTATTTCTATTCAATTCTCACAAAAAAAGAAAAAGTCAAAAAAATAAATGAAGGTATGTGACTCTCAGAGCTCCTTAGGCTCTTTGGTATCTATATTTGTAGCTGGAGATACATGTGCCACAATTATGTTCTAAGTTAAGGGAGTCTGCGTGTGTCATGCATCAAGCATGTAGCACAAGCTCATGTTAATAAAAATAGCCATTCAGGCATAATCAAGGTAGAAGAGCAACAACTCACTACATATTTACTGATACCTTTCCTCTAGTCTCCTCTCCTGTGTTCCTTTCACCCACCCAAATGTTTTGGTGTGTAAACCTTCCTCTCAAGACAATGGAGTCCACAGCATGGCCATCACAAGTTTGAGTGTTGAACAATAGGTGAGATCCCTAGTGAATAATTACACCCAGTTGGAGAAGACTAAACAGTGCTTGGAGCCAGGTAAGAGAAATAGTGTTTGGCTTATCTGCTCTGAAATAATATCTGAAAGACTCAATCCATAAAGTTTCCATATGGTTGAAAGCAAGTTGAAGAGTGAACACTGGGTCTTAACATTGTGTGTGTGTGTGTGTGTGTGTGTGTGTGTATGTTTTGATTCATCAAATGTTAGGGAGAAACATTTTATGACAGAAAGAGCACTGGCCCCAGAGGCATGGGTTTAAAGTTCTGTATCTGTCACTCTCTTGACAGGAGGCTTTTTTAAAAGCTCATTTAATGACTCAGTTAATGCTTTTTTACATATGAAAAAGAATGAGCCTTTTTCAAACTTAAAAGTTGGATGATTTCATGGTCACTTTTAGTCGCAGCTTTTTAAGATTCCCCATCTAAATAAACTCTTAGGCTCCATGACGTGTGCCCAACCTAGACATGCCGAAGGGGCTTTGAAATCCTGGCCCGCTTTCAGCCAACTTTATGCATTTATATCAGCTGATTTGTTACTTGATAAAAATGTTCAGGATAATGCAGTCACTTTTTTCAATGTTGTAGAAAAGACCACTTCAGAAACAGATTAGAACAGCTATGATAACGGACCGGAGTCCTGAGGCATCGAGCTGAGAATTCCATCTCCCCCTGCATGAGAGAGGCAGGTCGTTACCCTCTACAGAATCTAAGTTGGGGATTTGCTCCCTAACCCCCTAACTCTGGCTAACAGCTTCCCATCAGCCTACCATCTGTGAATGAATCTGGACCTGCAGATTTATAGTCTCAGTTGGTACCGTGTCTTAGGATGTGGAGGACAGCTCGCTTATTATTCCCTAATGCTGCTTCTTCTCAATCTTAAGAGCTAACTCAAGATTTAGTGAATAAAATATACACACGTTACATGAGCTACTCAGATTCCCTCCCACATCGTGTCTTCCAGACTGAGGAGTTCTTCCAACTGCCTATTCTCAAACCCCCAACCTCACCCACACCTTCAGCTGAGGAGCTGCTTCCTCAGCTGCAATGGAAGGGGGAGGCTTCTGGAAGCCTTCCATTGCCAAACGATGCAGAGGACACGGGTTCGGGCCCCGGACCGGGAGGATCCCACATGCCGCGGATCGGCTGGGCCCTTGAGCCATGGCTGCTGAGCCTGCACGTCCGGAGCCTGAGCTCCGAAGCAGGAGAGGAGACAACAGTGAGAGGCGCGCGCACAGGAAAAAAAAAAAAAAAAAAAAAACCACAGGAAAGCATTGGGGCAGTAAGACGGGCAGTGGACATGAACAGGCCCTTCATACAAAAACAGAAAGACACCAGTCTGAAAAGACCACAGAATGAAGGACTCCAACTACGTGACATTCTCGAAAGGGCAAAAATACACAGACAGTAACAAGACCAGCAGCTGTTGGGGGCTTGGGGGCACTGGGCGGGTGAACAGGTGGCCCCCAGGGATGTTTCGGGCAGTGAAATGGTTCTGGGTGACACTGCAGTGGTGGCTGCAGGTCATCACACCTGTCCAAACCTGAACAGTAGGACACAGAGAGTGAGCCTTGATATAAAGTACAGACTCCAGGGGAGAATTAGGTGTCAATGCCGAGCCATCACTGAGATGACGCGCCACACAGGCCAGAGATGTTACCAAGGGAGGGAACCCAGAGGGACGGGTATAGGAAAGTGCGGTCTGCTCGATTCTGGTTCTCCTATAACCCTAAAACTGCTCTAAAGACTGTCTACCAATTAAAAAGAAGAAACGGCTTCTAAGCACGTGAAAATACTCTCAACCTCATTCACGATTCAGAAAAACCCCAAGGGAACGTCCATACTGCTTACCGGGGCCTAGGATGAGCGGGAACACGCCGCGGCCTCACCCCTTCCTGTCGGGCATCGCGCTGGAGCCCAGAGTCCCCCTGACTTGACCCACCGCACCCCACCCCGCGTTTCATGCCGTCCACAGTCTCTACACATGACATCTTTTGAGCAGATGACTCACTGTCCCAATTACAACGTTTCAGTTTCTCCACAGGAAGAAACCAAAACCAGCATAGAGGGGAGGCTCTTCAGTCAAACTCAGGGTCTGCCTGCCTTCACGTCCCGCTTTTCCTGACGGGAGGCCCACATCCTAAGGAGGGAGGTCCTTACCAGCACCTCAGGAGCCTCATCCAGTCCACCTCACGCTGCTCTGAGAGCCTCGCCAACCTCTGCAGCTACCCAAGTCCTGGGCACTTGAGGGCCGTCCCCCTTCCCCGAGTCACTGAGCCACGTGCTCTGACAATGCATTTCAAACCAGGCTCTCGGACTTCCCTGGTCGCACACTGGTTAAGAATCCGTCTGCCAATGGTGGGCACACGGGTTAGAACACTGGTCCGGGAAGATGCCACATGCTGCAGAGCAACTAAGCCCGTGCACCACAACTACTGAGCCTGCGCTCTAGAGCCTGCGTGCCACAACTACTGAGCCCACGACCCGCAACTACTGAGGCCCGCATGCCTAGAAGCTGTGCTCCACAATAAGAGAAGCCACCGCAATGAGAAGCCCACGCACCGCCACGAAGAGTAGCGCCCGCTCGCCGCAACTAGAGAACAAAGCCCGCGCGCAGCAACAGAGACCCAACGCAGCTGAAACTGAATAAGTTAAATAGTAAACAAATAAAAAATTAAAATGAATGAATAAATAAATAAATAAAAGCAGGCTCTGCTTTGTCAGCACTCTGGAGTTCCCTACGTATCGACGGGCAGGATTCCCGTCCTCTCCTGTAATTACGTCTGTGAAGTGCCTTTCCCGAGGAGAACAGAAGCTCCTGGAAGCAGGGAATTGCGTCTTAAGATCACATGCAGAAACTGAAGACATTTGATGCTTATGTCAAAGATAAAAGACACAACACTAGATGGTGTGAAGGGTCCTCGAGGCCAAGAGCCAGGCAAGCAGGACACTTCCTCTGGGGACCCTTCCATCAGCAGAGAAGAAAATGTCCGTGGCCAGAACTGGCACTCAATTCGCTTTGAGCTGAGAAGCACCCATGTAATTACACAGGCTCCCCAGAGAGTAATTACTCCCACATTTAAGAAAGGAGACGGCTTTTCAGGCAGGGAGGCAAGTGCAGTCTTCCCAGCTGGACGCACTGTGTGCTGATGGTCACGACGGAGCTGGGCCCCAGAGCTCTGCTCTCCCCTCAAACCCCCAACCTCACCCTCACCCTCAGCTGAGGAGCTGCTCCCCTGAGAACAGAGAAGCCATCGGAGGGCTTCCCCACCTGCAACCCTGCTCAGCCATCCCCTCCCCACTCCAGGACCACGGGCAGCAGCTCTGCCCTCCCCCACACGCATCTACTGGATCATTCCCACTGTTATTTCTCCCATCACAACACAACACAACACAACACAACACAACATCCTCCCCGGACCTCAGCTCCTACCCCAGCTACTGTCCAGTTTCTATTTTCCCCGTCTCAGCAAAATGTCTTGAAAAAGTTGGAACCAGAACAAACCCAGTTCTCCCACTCCTCTCTCCTAAGCCTCTCCGATCAGGATTTTACCCCACAGATCCATCCAAACGCATCATCAGCGAGGTACGATCTCCCCCCAGTGCTGGGCTCGATGGTTAATGGCTCCACAGAACGGCAACCTCGTTTGTCCAGTCACCCAGGGAACCTCTAAAGTGCTTCCCACATGCAGACAAAATGCTGTGATTCATATTTTAGGAGAAATACTCAGCGTGGAGAATACACTTGAGCTGCTGGACGAAAGAGGTAGCGGCACAGAAGAAAAGTTTCTGTAACTACAGAAATGAACAGATAAGCTGTTTTAATGGTAGCAAGTATGGGATGAAGGAGAACGAATAAAAACCATTTAGAAGACGACATTAACAAGCCTCACACTACAACGTGGTAACAGATGGAGAAGGCCTTTAGAATGAACTCATTTTTCTGGGCAGGTGACAGGCTGGATGATGCAACGATGAGTCGCCAGGGACAACAGGACAAGGCAAGGGGCAGGGGAGCTGTAAATAACCATTTCTGGATCTACTGGATCTAGTAATCCGAGGTGCCCTTTGGACCAACTCCATAGAGATGCTGGCAAGTGGCTGGACAGAGGCATCTATCTGGTCCAGGTGGGAGAACTGACAGAGTTGGAGGTGAAAAGCACCAGAGGGTGAGATCAGACGGGTTGAAGAGTCATGAACCAAGGGTGAAAAGACAACACACAAAGAGGGCGGAAGAAAGAATCAGTCAGGAAGACAGCAAGGAGAGATCTGTCACAGAAACCAACAGAGCAGACTCTGCAGATGGCAAGGCGACAGTGGTCTGAGGTGACGACTGGCAAATCTCCACTGCTTTGTATGCTGGATGCCAGGTCACCTCAACCGGATCAGGTTCCGTGGAGAGGCAGAACCAAGACCGCAGGCTGCACGATACAATTCAGCTGGGAAACAAGAATCTTTGCCAGAGACCTCACTGCATGGTGTGTAACGCGACCCTCTGAGATTGTAAGAGACAAAGAGCTCAATTTACTGGAAGGGTGACAAGGCTGTTCTTCCAGATGATCCTCATTGCATCCCTCGACTGAGCACTGGAAACAATGTACCTATGTGACAACGGTGTTCTACTGAACAGACAAGTTATATGCACTGAGTGCTCCCTGGACAGCACGCTCTCGGCTTACAGGAAGCACAAGGAAGGCACCAACGTCAACACGTTAGGGGCTGTTGCTCAGGAAGGCTCGCGGCCTACAGCGGGATCCTCAAGGAAACCTTTTAATGCTCGAGAACAAAAGAGCTTCGGCAGGACCGTGTAAGTCAAGCAAGGGATGGTGTTTTGCCACAAATGTCAAGAACACGAGGCTTGTACTGTGGCTCTAAGAGGATCCTGGGATCTACACGTAGAACTTGCCAGAAACACTTGGTGCTGACCTGCTCCTCTATGCTTTGTCTAACCACATCTTTTACCTACTCCTACTTTCCCATTTTAACTTTTGAACTATTCGCCTCCCAAGGTGTTATCACAAAAGAACAGCAGCAGGTAAACACATAAACAGCAAACTCACCAGAGGCTGATTCATTTTCCGCTGCTCTTGGAACAACGTGCAGGACTGTGACAGTGGAGGCGGACCTGGAGAAGGAAAACGCAGGCAGTGAAGCTACGACTGAAGCGGCTCGGGATGCACGAGCACCCGCCCCGCGCTCCACAAGAGACACCTGTGGGAGACCCGTCCTTTCACCTTCAGAAGGGCCTGTGAGAATAAGGAGGGAGCAACCACCCTCAGGTCTGTAGCTCCCACGTGGCTGTGGTACCTGAGGGGATACTTTATTTTTCCGTAGCGAGTGTACATTGAATCCTATTAAAATAAACCTCCGTCATTAAATATGAAATTAAAAAACGCTTATAGTTTATCTCTTCTCAGTCTGTTAACAACTTAGATCAGAAAATCCACAGGATACCCAGAATAAAGGAACACACTCAGGTGCGTTTCAGTCTTGCAATGATTTGTACAAACTTTACAAACTTAAGTGCAACGCTCAAAAACATCTTTTATTAAAACTGACTTTAAGTGGACAGAACACCTGCCCTAGGAGTTTGGAGTCCTGTGAGCGACCCCACGTGCACACCCGGTGAGGGTCTAGGACAAGTCATCTCCCTCCTCAGGCCCCATCGCTTCCTTCCTCACCCGAGGCAGCAGGACAGAAGCCCTGCAGACTCGTCCTGCACCGATTACACTGGGCGACTCCACAGGGCACAACCCAGGGGGGCGGCAGACACTTACAGTAGACAACCAAGGTGCTGACGCGCCTCGAGACACACGTGCGAGATGCCGAGACGGCGACAGGAGGGGGAGGACGAGGAGGAGGTGGAGGATCGGGGTTGGACGGAGGGGAAGACGCGGCACGTCCCGGCCGAGCCTGTGGACCCTGCTCCCCCAGGACACCCAGAGCTCACAAGTCCCAGGGGAACCCCATCCGGAGCAGCAGGCCCTGTCCTCCAGCCCGGCCCCTCCACCTCCGGGAAGCGGTCAAACCCTCCAGGTGGCTCTACCGCGGGGCCCAGGGCGGGCTACCCCAAGCCCTGCTCTTCAAGAGCCGCAGGCTCCACAACCAACTACAGGCCTGCAGACGCAACACCTACCCCGTCGGGACTCGCTCACCGGCCCCGCGGGCTCCCGAGGCTCCGGTCCGGGGGCTGCTCCTCGGGCGCGCTCCTCTCTCGGGGTCCCTCCGCTCCGCCTCCCGAGACCACTGGGCCAGAGGAGCCGGCTCTGGGCCCACGTCCCTCCCGGGACCTCGCTTGGCCCCGCGCTGCACATGGTCGGGCACTGCACCGCCGCCGGCCGCCCGGCCACTCCGGCCCAAACGCGGGCTCCACGGCTCGAGCTCGGAGGTCACAGTTCCAGCCTCCGCCCGGCCCACGCAAACCCTCGCCCGCACAGCCCGCTCCCGCGGGCTGCCGGCCGGCCCGGACAGCGCACCGTCCCGCAGGCCCCGAAATGCTCGCCCGCAAGAGGCCAAGACGGGGGAACCACGGCCAGCGACGACCTGGGCACGCACAGGAAGCGGGGGCGGGGCGGCGACGGTGCGCGTGCGCCAACACGCACACATCATGAGGCGCACCTGCGCAGGCGGACGCCCGAAGTCCGCCTGCCAAAGCCCGCCAGGAGCGCGGGACAAGTACCCGGACTCCAGAAGCCTCCCAGAAGTCTCCGTGCCGTCAAGATAGTGAGCGTATGAAATGTCTCCATCTCATCTGGCGCTCAAGTGCTGCTGTGCTGCGAGGGTGTGCCGCCTGGACCAGGGACTCCATTGCCCATTTGTCTTCACTCCTGTTAGGGATCAAGGAAAGGTGTGGCCTCAAGTGGGGGCTGTGTGATGGTCTCCAGGGTCCCTGGTCCCTTCCCGGCCCTGGGACATTTCGGGTTACATCTGAGATTCCCCCACCACCAGGAGAGGGGAAGGAGGGTATCATGTTCGCTTAACTGAAACGCTACAACTTTCATTCAAATCCTAGAATACAATAAATGCCCAGCCATGACACAAACTAATATTGCCCACGGAAGGAAAGGAAAATAGAAACTGTAGCTGTTTAGATTACACAACCAACACATTAAAAACTACGAAAATCAGAACGTACACACAAACCGAAAACAGAAAACAGATACCTGGGATCTTACCTCTTAAAGAGGATACTGTTTATGTTAGGTAAAAATATCATTTTTCAAAAATGGAATCAGAAGGGTAATGATTTATCACTATTTATCACTGGGGGTGAAATAATATAACTGTGTTCTTCGCCAACTGTTCCTTAAAAGCTGCTAGGGGAAAAGTTAAAAATAAAATCTCCAGGGACTTCCCTGGTGGTCCAGTGGTGAAGACTCCTAGTTTCCACTGCAGGGGGCACGTGTTTGATTCCTGGTTGGGGAACTAAGATCCCGCATGCTGCGCAGCACAGTCTCATTAATTAATTAATTAACGAACACACAAAATAAAAATAAAAATAAAATCTCTCGCCAACCGAGAAAATCCTCTCCACAAATGTAGAGATAAAGAAAACGGTTTTACTGTTGAATAACCATTAAACCAGACTGTGCTGTGCACCCACAGGTGAACCACTAATGTTTGTGCAAATGAAATCAACCTCACCTTTTTTTTTATAGCTCAGCAGATAAAATCTGTTGCATACAGGTTCTCAAGATAAACGGGAACTTGCCTCATGGGAATAGACTTGACACCACCATAAAAATGGCATACATTCTTTCAGAGTACATCCTAAATTCACCTGGTCATCTCGGTGGTTGTCCATGCTAGTTAATACCCTTTATCCAAAGGAGAAAGACAACTTCTCCTATCTCTAGGACAAGCACGTACTTATAGCTCAGAGGAAAGTGCCTAACACCTAGCCTAAACTCCCCTGGTGACAGAGAGATAAAGAAGATAGCTCTCAGGTCCTTAACATAAACATTCCTGGGTTGTAATGCTGGCAAGAGACTGATTTAGCTTTTAAAAAGATTTAGATACTTACGAAAAGGACAGAGGAAGTATTTCTATTACAAGCGTCTTGAGGAAATCCTCTAAAAACGGAAATAAGAAGTGATGATTCATGCAAATGAATAAGCACCTAACCCATTCCTGATTTCCCCAGCTGAACTGCCACATTAAATGAATCCTGCACAAAATGTGTGCTTCTCCAAAACTGCTCTTGGAAGTGGCTGCTTAGAGCCAAGAATGGTCTTTTCCAGTTCTTGCTGCTGCTGACTGTGGCCTCTGCCTGAATTCTCACTGATGAAATGCTGCTTGTGTGGGAATGACAGCGACCACACCTCCTCTGAGCCTGAGCCTGGCAAACCTCCAGGGCGCATTTCTCGCATTTTCCAAGTTCACCACGTAAGGACATCAGCTACACGGAGTACCTTGCTGGGAAGCGCCTTGGAAGGGCAGTGCGCCCATGAGCACGCCACCAGGCCTCCAGTTCTCACCTCACCCACGTGCACTGACCGTGTCTCAGCAGAAGACTGGGGTGGCCTGTGAACCCCAGCTGCTGTGCCCACCTCAACACCTCACTCTATCCCTCCAGCCCAGAGACATGCTGGGCTCCCCAGCCCCCTGCCCTGGACACTCTCTGCAAGTCTTTCTATTACAAGTTGTCTTGAGGAAATGCTCTAAAAAAGGGAATAATAAGTACAGAGTCATCCCAATGAACAGGATGTCCAGCAGTGAGCTGATGTCTCTCACGACTCACCCCTCTCTCCAAAAGGTGAAAAACTGTCATTTCATACATTTCCCCCTTTTTAAAGTTGTTGAAGCTAGGAGGGTAAACCTGGACCCTGCGATTTCACCTTGACCAGAAGCAGCAATGGCCACCTTTTAGTTTGCTTTCATTAAGATCTCTTCATATATATGGAGATTTACAATATAAAGCTTTCTCTTTTTGTATCTGCATTTCTATTAAATACAGATATTTTCCCTACTTGGTCACTTATCTATTTTTATTGAAGTATACTTCGTTTACAATATTTCAGGTGTACAGCAAAGTGACTCAGTTACATGTATTTATGTAAGAATATATGTATTCTTTTTCAGGTTCTTTTTTCCATTATGGGTTATTACAAGATATTGAACATAGTTCCCTGGGCTATACAGTAGGTCCTTACTGTTTATCTATTTTACATATAAAAGTGTGTATCTGTCAATCCCTGTTATCTTTTTAACTTAATTTTTTACTCTCACATTCTGTTATACAGACACTTAAAAAGATATTTTGTGTTCAAATCTTTCACTTTCACTTCATACTTTTCATCAGCTTGGACACTGTACTTGAAGAAGCCTTTCCCATCCTGCATTTCCTAAGTAGTTGCCTGTGTTTTCTCCTGTTTATTTTGGGTCTCTTAACATACCAATTTTATCAAGATAACTGGCACCCATCTTCAGGATTTGTAAAATCATTTTCCTCTTAAAGTCTCTCAACCATTTTTTTCAACACTAACACATCTACCACAACCAGGAAACGCAATGTTTAAGAAGAAAACTCAAGTTTGTAATCTAACAGAAAAGGACAGGCTCTTCTTTGAAGCTCAGCGACACGTCTTAATTTAAAGGCAGGGGAGGGACTTCCCTGGTGTTCCAGTGGTAAAGAATCCGCCTTCTAATACAGGGTACGTGGGTTCAAAGCCTGGGAACACTGGTCCGGGAGCTAAGATCCCACACGCCACGGGGCAATTAAGCCCGCGTGCTGCAATTAGACACGATGCAGCCTAAGAGAGATAAATAATTTTTTACAAATAAAAATTAAAAAAATAAAGGCAGGGGAAGCAGGAAAGTGACCGTCTCATGTGAATTCCTTCTTATTCAAAATACAGGTCGTAGCAGTTTACTTGGGCTGCGTCACAAAATACGACACACTGGCGGGCTTAAGCAACACAAATGCACTGTCCGACATTTACGCAGGCTGCAAGTCTGAGATCAAGGTGTCAGCAGGGTTGGTCCCCTCTGAGGGCTGTACGGGAGGATGTGCTCCAGGCTTCCTGGTGGAGAGAGCGGTTTCCTCACAAGCACATGCACTATGTATGTACCACGTAGGTGCCTGGGCTGAACTCCGATCCCAGGGCTGCTCATCCGCAGCAGCACCAGGCCGCCGGAGGGCTTGTCACGGACCCGTTGGCAGGAGGACTGCAGGCTGACACAGACGTCCGCTCAGCTGTGGACCCATGGCCCGGCCACAGCCCTGACAGAGGCTGCCTGGTTGAAATCCAGGTCACGGTTCACCTCCCTCCTGCTTATTGCATTCAACGACGCCTTGAAGACCCCCTACTGCACCAGCCTGGGTGGCACATCCCACCCAGTCATTTCCAAATCAGAAGCATGTCAATTGAGAAGGTTAAAATTAGGCCCTGGCTCAGTGCTGTGGAATTAGAATCTGTGAGGCTGGGTCCAGGCATCTGTGTTGGAATATTTTCTCCACGTGACTCTCATGCCCAAAGGATTGTATTGACGAAGCACTTCTGCTTCACCCTACTGATATTTCTGCACGAGAGCTACAGCCGTTGTTATATTAAACTGCATCCACAGGAGGAAAAGAGAGGAGGAGAGGTGATAGTTTTGCTTATCTCCAAACACGCTGTTACTGAACCAAACTTGGGTCCACTCGCCCGCACGCACTAAAGCCAATCTACTGACACGGGTCACGGTGAAGGAAAGTGCCACGTTTATGGCAGGGCAACAAGCAAGGGGTCCAGGTATCTAGGGCTCAAAAGGCCCCCACTCCCCAGTGGCTTTCAGGGAAAGGTGTTTACAGATGGGGTGAGGCTGTTGGTGGGAATGTACACTGGTGCTGCCGCTGTGCAGAACAGTGTGGAGGTTCCTCAAAACACTAAAGCTAGAGCTACCGTAGGACCCAGCAATCCCACTCCTGGGCATATACCCAGAGAAAACCATAATTCAAGAAGACACATGCACCCCAATATGTATAGCAGTACGATTTACGATAGCCAAGACATGGAAGCAACTTAAATGTCCATCGACAGAGGGATGGATAGGGAAGATGTGGTACATATGTGTGATGGAATACTACTCAGCCATAAAAAAGAATGAGATTATGCCATGTGCAGCAACATGGATGGACCTAGAGATTATCATACTAAGTGAAGGATGTCAGACAAAGACAAATACCATATGCTATCACTCCTATGTGGAATCTAAAACAGTGATACGAATGAACTTCTTAACAAAACAGAAACAGACTCACAGACATAGGAAAAAAACTTAGGTTTACCAAAGGGAAAAGGTGGGGGAGAGGGATAGATCAGGAGGTTGGGGCTAACATATGCACACAACTATATATAAAACAGGAAATCAACAAGGACCTCCTGTAGAGCACAGGGATCTCTACTCAATATTCTGTATTAACCTAGGGAGTTCCCTGGTGGCCCAGAGGTTAGGATTCTGGTCTTTCACGGCCGTGGCCCGGGTTCAATCCCTGGTCAGGGAACTGAGATCCTACAAGCCACACAGCACCACGAAAAAAAAGCAAAATTCGGTAATAACCTAAATGGGAAAACAATCTGAAAAAGAATAGATATCTGTGTCCATATAACTGAATCACTTTGCTGTACACCGGAAACTAACACAACACTGTAAATCAACTATACTCCCAATATAAAATTTAAAAAATGTTTAAAGCGAATTACAAACGAGTGGGGTGAGGGAGAGGAGGATGTCTTCTCAGACATCGTCTTCCTGGACTACCACGCCAAATTCCTAACCTTATCTGGGTCTCCCGACTTCCACTCTTACTGAATCCCCACCCCATCCATTTATGCAGCAGCCAAAATCAATTGTTCCCCTTTCAGTGCAAACTGGATCAGGACACCTCTCATTCACTGCTTTCCCACTGCACTTGGCAAACATCTGAACTTCTTCAGACCCATGGTTTTATTTCCTTCTCACTCACTGTGTACTGTCCACACTGGCTTTGGGGTCTAGGAAGGAAGTTTTGACACAGGCTACCACACAGATGACATGCGAAGACATTAAGCTAAGTGGATAAGTCAGATACAAATGGACAAATGTTACATGATTCCACTTCTGTGAGGTCCCCAGACGGGTCAAATTCATAGAGACAGAAAGTGGAGTGGTGGGTGTCAGGGGCTGGGAGGGGGATGGGGAGTCTGTGTTTAATGGGGACAGAGTTTCACTTGGACAGGATGAAAACATTCTGGAGATGGATGGTCGGGATGGTTGCACAACAATGAGAATTCTTGTTTTTTTTCCTTAAGATTTTTGTTTTACTTATTTTCGGCTGCATTGGGTCTTCGTTGCTGTGCGCAGGCTTTCTCTAGTTGCGGCGAGCGGGGGCTACTCTTCGGTGCAGTGTGCAGGCTTCTCATTGAGGTGGCTTCTCTTTGCGGCAGAGCATGGGCCCTAGGCGCATGGGCTCAGTAGTTGTGGCTCACGGGCTGAGGAGTTATGGCTTGCAGGCTCAGTAGTTGTGGCGCACGGGCGTTAGGTGCTCCGCGGTATGTGGGATCTTCCCGGACCAGGGCTCGAACCTGTGTCCCCTGCATCGGCAGGCGGATTCTTGACCACTGTGCCACCAGGGAAACCCAAGAAAAAAAGCAAGACTCAGACCCAAAGGGGAGGAGTGGAAGTACGAGTTGGGAGGTTCAGAAGAAGCTTCCAGTGACACTGCATGACCCTGAGTTGGCTATTTTCTTCTCTGCATCTCGGCTACCATATACTTCCTACCCTCATAGAAAAATAACCTGTCTGGAATTGGAAATTTTTCCATTTAGTCTTTTTGTGCATGTGACATTTTTATTCAGAAAAATAATCTGTGTTGAACTGGAGTTTTTTCCATTTAGTATTTTGTACATGTGACATTTTTATTCAGGTAGTGAAATCTCTGGGTCAACAGTGATACCACATTCTCAAGATTTTGATAAGTAGACTAGAACTTCTTAACTGGAATCAAGGGGCAGGCTTTGGACAATCCATGGACTTTGTGACATCCAAAGGTGCCCTTTGTGTGTGTGTGTGTGTGTGTGTGTGTGTGTGTTTGTAGACACCCTTTGAAGGGTGCGTGAGCACCTGTAGTTTTCTATGATTTTAGCTTCTCCAAATGGCTCTTGGACTCAAAGGTGCCTGAGGGGAGCGGACGTGTACTGCCCCACTACAGAATTCTGAACGCAGTGTCAGTAAACATTCAGCCAAAGAGCTTTGCCAAATGGCGTATTTTAACGTAACTTTTTAATCCAGTGAGTCGATGTACCTGGGATCTTTTTTTACATACTTATCTCACTCTTTATTTATTTTTTTTTTGGGGGGGGGGAACGCGGGCCTCTCACGGTTGTGGCCTCTCCCGTTGCGGAGCACAGGCTCCGGACGCGCAGGCTCAGCGGCCATGGCTCATGGGCCCAGCCACTCCGCGGCATGTGGGATCTTCCTGAACCGGGGTACCAACCCGTGTCCCCTGCATCGGCAGGTGGACTCTCAACCACTGCACCACCACGGAAGCCATTATCTCACTCTTATAAGGCTGAAACGTTGCTGCTTCCCCTAAGTTTCCTTGTCCCTCTCCCCACTCTCCCACCAGGCCGTGGAAGAGGAATGGGAGGGAGGGGGAGAGTCCAGCAGGGAGAGGACAGTGCACCTGCTGGGAAGCGGTAAAGAGGGGTCCAGGGTGGGAGGGAGGGAGACACAAGAGGGAGGGGATATGGGAACAGGTGTATATGTATAACTGATTCGCTTTGTTATAAAGCAGAAACTAATACGCCATTGTGAATCAATTGTACTCCAATAAACTTGTAAAAAAAATTAGAACTACCATATGACACAGCATTTTCACTCCTGGATATATATCGAAAAAAATAAAACCAAAAAACATTAATTTGAAAAGATATATGCACCCTAATGTTCACGGCAGCATTATTTACAATTGACAACATATGGAAGAAAGCTAAGTGTTTATTAAGAGATGAATGGGTAAGGAAGATGTGATATATATACATACAATGGAATACTACTTAGCTAAAAAAATTTTTTTTGAATTGAAATTGTATCAAGTATCTTTTCCGACCACAATGCTATGAGACTAGACATCAATTACAGGAAAAGAGCTGTAAAAAAATACAAACACATGGAGGCTAAACAATACACTACTTAATAACGAAGTGATCACTGAAGAAATCAAAGAGGAAATTAAAAAATACCTAGAAACAAATGACAATGGAGACATGACGACCCAAAACCTATGGGATGCAGCAAAAGCAGTTCTAAGAGGGAAGTTTATAGCAATACAATCCCACCTTAAGAAACAAGAAACATCTCGAATAAACAACCTAATCTTGCACCTAAAGCAATTAGAGAAAGAAGAACAAAAACATCCCAAAGTTAGCAGAAGGAAAGAAATCATAAAGATCAGATCAGAAATAAATGAAAAAGAAATGAAGGAAACGATAGCAAAGATCAGTAAAACTAAAAGCTGGTTCTTTGAGAAGATAAACAAAATTGATAAACCATTAGCCAGACTCATCAAGAAAAAAAGGGAGAAGACTCAAATCAATAGAATTAGAAATGAAAAAGGAGAAGTAACAACTGACACTGCAGAAATACAAAAGATCAGGAGAGATTACTACAAGCAACTCTATGCCAATAAAATGGACAACCTGGAAGAAACGGACAAATTCTTAGAAATGCACAACCTGCCAAAACTGAATCAGGAAGAAATAGAAAATATGAACAGACCAATCACAAGCACTGAAATTGAAACTGTGATAAAAAATCTTCCAACAAACAAAAGCCCAGGACCAGATGGCTTCACAGGCGAATTCTATCAAGCATTTAGAGAAGAGCTAACACCTATCCTTCTGAAACTCTTCCAAAATATAGCAGAGGGAGGAACACTCCCAAACTCATTCCACGAGGCCACCATCACCTTGATACCGAAACCAGACAAGGATGTCACAAAGAAAGAAAACTACAGGCCAATATCACTGATGAACATAGATGCAAAAATCCTCAACAAAATACTAGCAAACAGAATCCAACAGCACATTAAAAGGATCATACACCATGATCAAATGGGGTTTATTCCAGGAATGCAAGGATTCTTCAATATACATAAATCAATCAATGTGATAACCATATTAACAAATTGAAGGAGAAAAACCATATGATCATCTCAATAGATGCAGAGAAAGCTTTTGACAAAATTCAACACCCATTTATGATAAAAACCCTGCAGAAAGTAGGCAAAGAGGGAACTTTCCTCAACATAATAAAGGCCATATATGACAAACCCACAGCCAGCATCATCCTCAATGGTGAAAAACTGAAACCATTTCCACTAAGATCAGGAACAAGACAAGGTTGCCCACTCTCACCACTCTTATTCAACCTAGTTTTGGAAGTTTTAGCCACAGCAATCAGAGAAGAAAAGGAAATAAAAGGAATCCAAATCGGAAAAGAAGTAAAGCTGTCACTGTTTGCAGATGACATGATACTATATATAGAGAATCCTAAAGAGGCTACCAGAAAACTACTAGAGCTAATCAATGAATTTGGTAGAGGTGCATGATACAAAATTAATGCACAGAAATCTCTGGCATTCCTATATACTCATGATGAAAAAGCTGAAAGTGAAATCAAGGAAACACTCCCATTTACCATTGCAACAAAAAGAATAAAATATCTAGGAATAAACCTACCTAAGGAGACAAAAGACCTGTATGCAGAAAATTATAAGACACTGATGAAAGAAATTAAAGATGATACAAATAGATGGAGAGATGTACCGTGTTCTTGGATTGGAAGAATCAACGTTGTGAAAATGACTCTACTACCCAAAGCAATCTACAGATTCAATGCAATCCCTATCAAACTACCACTGGCATTTTTCACAGAACTAGAACAAAAAATTTCACAATTTGTATGGAAACACAAAAGACCCCGAATAGCCAAAGCAATCTTGAGAACGAAAAATGGAGCTGGAGGAATCAGGCTCCCTGACTTCAGACTATACTACAAAGATACAGTAATCAAGACAGTATGGTACAGGCACAAAAACAGAAAGATAGATCAATGGAACAGGATAGAAAGCCCAGAGATAAACCCACGCACATATGCTCACCTTATCTTTGATAAAGGAGGCAGGAATGTACAGTGGAGAAAGGACAGTCTCTTCAATAAGTGGTGCTGGGAAAACTGGACAGGGACATGTAAAAGTATGAGATTCGATCACTCCCTAACACCATACACAAAAATAAGCTCAAAATGGATTAAAGACCTAAATGTAAGGCCAGACACTATCAAACTCTTAGAGGAAAACACAGGCAGAACACTCTATGACATAAATCACAGCAAGATCCTTTTGGACCCACCTCCTAGAGAAATGGAAATAAAGACAAAAATAAACACATGGGACCTAATGAAACTTCAAAGCTTTTGCACAGCAAAGGAAACCATAAACAAGACCAAAAGACAACCCTCAGAATGGGAGAAAATATTTGCAAATGAAGCAACTGACAAAGGATTAATCTCCAAAATTCATAAGCAGCTCATGCAGCTCAATAACAAAAAAACAAACAACCCAATCCAAAAATGGGCAGAAGACCTAAATAGACATTTCTCCACAGAAGATATACAGACTGCCAACAAACACATGAAAGGATGCTCAACATCTTTACTCAGTAGAGAAATACAAATCAAAACTACAATGAGATATCATCTCACACCAGTCAGAATGGCCATCATCAAAAAATCTAGAAACAATAAATGCTGGAGAGGGTGTGGAAAAAAGGGAACACTCTTGCACTGCTGGTGGGAATGTGAATTGGTACAGCCACTATGGAGAACGGTATGGAGGTTCCTTAAAAAACTACAAATAGAACTACCATATGACCCAGCAATCCCACTACTGGGCATATACCCTGAGAAAACCATAATTCAAAAAGAGACATGTACCAAAATGTTCATAGCAGCCCTATTTACAATAGCCCGGAGATGGAAACAACCTAAGTGTCCATCATCGGATGAATGGGTAAAGAAGATGTGGCACATATATACAATGGAATATTACTCAGCCATAAAAAGAAACGAAATTGAGCTATTTGTAATGAGGTGGATGGACCTAGAGCCTGTCATACAGAGTGAAGTAAGTCAGAAAGAGAAAGACAAATACTGTATGCTGACACATACATATGGAATTTAAGAAAAAAAAATGTCATGAAGAACATAGGGGTAAGACAGGAATAAAGACACAGACCTACTAGAGAATGGACTTGAGGATATGGGGAGGGGGTAGGGTAAGCTGTGACAAAGTGAAAGAGCGGCATGGACATATATACACTACCAAACGTAAGGTAGATAGCTAGTGGGAAGCAGCCGCATAGCACAGGGAGATCAGCTCGGTGCTTTGTGACTGCCTGGAGGGGTGGGATAGGGAGGGTGGGAGGGAGACGCAAAAGGGAGGGGATATGCGAACATATGTATATGTATAACTGATTAAATTTGTTATAAAGCAAAAAAAAATTAAAAATAAAGATGAAGAAAAAAAAAAAAGAATAAAATTTTGCCATTTATGACAAAAAAAAAGAGGGGTCCGGATACCTTGAGGGGGGTTTTGGAGGATGGGCAGAGGTTGGGTCAGTGGCAGGAGATACCATCTACCCCTGATCTCTGGGACAAGTGCACGCATAGGTCTGACAGTTACTCGTGCTTTCCTTCAAACTGGTTTCCTTCAAACTCCGATGATGACATCAGAGGCTTCCGACCTTCCCGATTGGATGGACCAGACTCCTTGGTGCTTGGCAGCAGTAGTAGACAACAGAATCTCGCCAGAGCTTCTCTCCACTGACAGTTGCCCCGCAGCTTGGAGAAGGGACGACCACTTGTGTTTAGCCCAAGTCCAGAAGAAGAGTTGGGACAAAGCAGAGTCTAGGCTTCGAGGAAGGGAAGAGTCTGGGAGACATCATGGACAATCGTCAACCGACTTCCCAGGCTGAGGAGCTGAATTCCCAGTCCAGCTCTTCAGGGTACCCCCTGGAGTTGACTGTCTATGAAGAAAGCCCAGGACCGTCAGGTGAGGGAGCTGGCATGAGAAGGAATTTCAGAGATTTGACCAGTAAGGAGGAAAGGGTACAGAGGTCGGGAAGGAGCACCTGCATAAGGTGCCTATGAAAGAAAGGAGACATTCAGAAAGCCAGGGATTGAGGGAGGAGAGCACAGGAGCTGGGGACACGGAACACCTGGGGAGCGAGAAACAGGGTTAGGAGATGAGATCCAAGGATGAGAGAAGGGGAGAGAGGAAACAAGGGGAGGGTTCTTTTTTTTTATTCCTGGTGGGAGAAATTATCTACCATGAGAAAGAGTTTCGAGGACGGGAAGCTGGACAAATGACAAAAAGAGTCAGGGGAGGGATAGGTAGATGTGGACAGAGAAAGATGGAAAGATGACTTGGGGCAAGGTCAGCGGTCTGTGAGACTGGAAAGCACGGGGGTGCTTCGGGGGGGGGAGGCGGAGTCGGGGTGGGGTTGGGTGGTCACCAGTGGCTGAATTCCCAAGACGAGAGCGTCATACTGTAGTCTCTTCTCCTTCGTCAGCTCCCTGGGCTGGTTGCAGCCCCCCGCCTCAGCGCCCCGGCTGTAAGAGGAAGAGGTCAGTGGCGTTCAGAGCGGAGGTGGAGGGCAACACGGCCGCTGAGGCCCAGGACACCTGGGTCGTGGAGTTGCTGAGTGGGCTCAAGATGAAGCTGAAGCGACAGCGGGTGTCTTCAGTGCTGCCTGAGCACCACGAGGCCGACACCTGGGTCGTGGAGTCGCTGAGTGGGTTCAAGATGAAGCTGAAGCGACAGCGGGTGTCTTCAGTGCTGCCTGAGCACCACGAGGCCGACACCTGGGTCGTGGAGTTGCTGAGTGGGTTCAAGATGAAGCTGAAGCGACAGCGGGTGTCTTCAGTGCTGCCTGAGCACCACGAGGCCGACACCTGGGTCATGGAGTCATTCAGTGGGCTCAAGATGAAGCTGAAGCGACAGCGGGTGTCTTCAGTGCTGCCTGAGCACCACAAGGTCTTCAAGTGGATGCTTGGTAAGGACCCACCGCCCTGCCCAGCAACCTCCAATCCTATACTTGAAAAACAAACAAACCAAAACTTCCCATGACTACACTTTCCCAGTGGAAAAGAATTCCCTGCTACTTGGTGCGCTCTCCGTCCCTGGCGGACTGTCTACGGATACAGGATACGGGGGACACATAAAAGATACAGGATGAGGTTAGACTTAGAAATGATACAAGACTAGGTTAGATTTAGAAATGATACAGGATTAGGTTCGCTTGGTTTCAACTGTACCCGAGACTCTAGCTCTTACTGGCCTTTTGAATCTTACTGGCATGTTCGGGGTGGGGGGAGGAGGGGCTGACAAGCCATCTTCACCCCCTGACATGACTGTCAATTGAGACATGGGCTGAGAGTATCTTGATGCCCTCTGCAGGTACGTGAATGCATGATGAAGGGGCATCACTCCCTGTCACTCGGCCCCCCCAGAAGGGGAGTCACCCCCTTTCCTCCCACAGTGAATGGTCTTCCCTCCCCTCTTTCCGTCAGCTTCACCCTGGGCCACATCTTGGCATTTCCCCAGGGGGGCGCGGTTCACCCTCTTGGCTCTGGAATGCTCCCACGACAGCCCTGTTCCCACTGGCAACATCTGCCCTTTTTTCACAGAGGATCCCGTCGTTAAGAAATTCCTCGCCTGGGACAAAAACCTGGAAGTATCTGACAAGGTAAGTCACCCACTGAGATGGATTCCTGCTCCAGCGCCTGTTCTAGGTGGGCGCGCTGGGTGCTTTCTACACCCACGTTTCCACTCCCCTCCTAACCTCATGCCTTGTCAACACTTCCCTCCAGGGGCCTCGAGGTCCCCTCTGGGATCTGAGCCCCAGGAGTGCCCCTTTGGTGGTTGCTGCCTAAGTCCCCTCTCCTCTCAGCTCCTGGGGACTCGCCTTGGCTCCGGTTCATCGAACACCGTCCTGTGCCCGCGGCCCTAAGTCCATGCCCTCAATCCCAAAGCCTCCCATCCTTGGAGCGCCGCCAACTCTGACCTTCTGTCCTCTCCCCTTCCCCAAACAATCAGGCTCACCCCACACGGGGGTCTCTCCTCCAAGTGGCACCACCCATTCCTCGTCCCCTGCTCCCTTCTCCCTCCCACTCTTTCTCCTCTTCCAGGATGTGACCTCTCTCCTACGTTTTTTCCCCTCTTTCCATCAGTATCTCCTGTCGATGGTGATAGCGTATGTCAGCCGGGCTGGGCTCCTCTCCTGGCAATTCCAGAGAATCCATTTCTTCATAGCTCTGTGAGTACCTTGCTCCATCCCCGCCATCAATATTCAACACCCTGGGAGGGCAGAGGGAGAGACGTGGGGCTCTGACCTTTCATCTATTTTTTTAAACCCCTTTGTACTGACTCTAGGTGTGAAAATGACAGGATTACGGTACCGTGGTTTCTTTTTCAAACCATGTTCTGTTTTTTATAGCATTCATTGTCAAAACAAACTACCCTAATGTCAATTAAAACACTGAAAGAAACAAAGCAAAACGCGAAACTTTCCTAAGAGGAGAGGAAGAAAGAACTGACACCATCCTGCCCCCGAGTAACAGACTTGAGACGTTTCCGGTTCGAATTCTCCGGTCTCGGGTCTTCCGACATCAGCACCAAGTGTGATTATCTTCCGTTTCTGCATTCCCACGACAAATGCCACAATCGGGGCCCGTATCACATAGCGCGGATTTGGTGTCAAATGCTCCCCACTGATGTTTCTTCCAAGTCTCCCAAGCCAGTTGGCTCTATTTGCCTGAACATCCTTCCAAAACACAGGTCTGACCGCTTCACACAATTGCATTGGCTAATGACATGCCAAATCAAGGCCAGAGTTCTGCGTTGGGATTTAACTCTCTCTGCAATCTCCAGCACACCGTCCTGATACTTTATTCCTGTGTTTCACTGCTCCTTCCAAATACCCTGCCCTCTAAGTTTCTATTGAGCTTTCTATCCAGGTATCTTTGCCATACATTGATCTGAAGAAAACGACCTTATCCTTAAAGTGGGTTCAAACACCAAAACCTTCACGATGCCCGACCTCCCTAACTTCTGCATCCCAGAGGCACTTTAGTTCAAATTGTATTATAATGGGATGCTTTGCATTATAGTCATTTCTTATCTCCCCCCTTCCCCGGTCCCACTAGACTAGACACCATGTGGAAGGCAGGTCTCGTCAAAATGTCAATGCATTCCCAAAACACTCAGCACAATTCTTTTCATTGGGCAAATGTTTGTTACTGTGAGACTTCTAGGTAATCAGTATTGCATTTGGCCATGAGATAAAATGTTCATTCATTCATTCATTCATTCATTCATCTAACAAACCTTATAAAGTACACCCTACATGCTGGGGAATATGAGGTGGTGGGAACAGAGATTCACAAAAGGCTGTTGAATTCATGCATCAATATGAACCAAGCCCTAAATGTGTCATTTGCTAGGAGAGGGATGAATGCAGAAACAGATCAGATCAGCTCCTGCCCTCAGGAACTGTACATGTACCTACAACATAGGAAGAGAGGTGTGTGCACATAAAACAAGTTGAAGGGAACGGGGGGTTTGGATCGTGTCCTCATCATCAAGGTGTGAGAGGCACCCTTCCAAAGGTCCTGCCTGGCAGTGGCTCCTTGATGACTGGGCGGCTCCCGGTGACGCTGGGCAGGGCTGGGTGGGTCGTGTGAGGATGCTCAGCCTGCCTCTTTTCTGGGAAGCTGATCTCAAGTGGAGGCCCTTCCTGTCCTGATGACAGCGACCTGATGTCTTTCCCCAGCTATGTGGCCAGCGACATGGAAGAGAACAACCAGGCCCCCAAGCAGGCCATCGTTTCGTTCCTCTATGGAAAGAACGGCTCGCAGCATGCCTTGTTCCACAAACTGCGTTCCCAGTTCATCCGTTCCATGGGCTGGAAGACATGGGTCACTTGGCAAGAGTGCGAGCAGGTGGGTGGGCTGTGGCGGTCTCGGGGAGGGGGAGGGACGGAGAGGAGGTGGGGATCATGGGGGACTCGGTTTGGGACTTGGGGACAGACGAGAAAGAACCGGAGGCGGGGCAACGGGAGGCAGCGGCATCCTCATTGCCAGGGGCTGTTTGTCTTTCCAGATCCAGGCTTTTGATCCAGAGCTCTGGGTGTGGGGAAGAGATCGCGCCCTCTTGCCCCAGAGGCCCCAGGACCACGCAGGCCTGAGGTCATCGGCCTGCGCAAAGGTAGGTCTGCGTGCGCAAAGGTGCGGGTGGAATGACGTGTTGTCTACTGAGGAAATCGGAGGAATCCCACTGCTGGACCCACATCACCTCTCACGCTGTGAAGGGGGCCAGCCAGGCACACAGCCACGTGCCGACTCTGCGCCAGCCACGGACTGACAGCCACACACAGACACCAGCACCGCGAGGCCCGTGGGCACCAGACCTCGGGGAAACCAGTTTGTCCCAGACGCATGGGTCTCACTGAAGTTATTTCACCCAAAGCAATTGGGTCCAAATAACAGCTTTGACGAGATGGTGATTCTTTTCCATATACTGTGTTTCCAGTTTCTCTTTTTCATTCATTTTTGGCCTTACATCCCTCAGGGTTATGGGTTCTAGCATTTATCTACAACAAAGTACATGTCTACAAACAGGATATTAGATAGAACAGCCCACACGTTCAATAAGAAAAGATGAATTATGACTAGCTTTATATTCCTCCAAATTTACTTTCAAATTGCCTATGGCCAGATCACCTGTGACTCTTTATTCCCCCTGACTCACCACTTCTGGACCAATGATTCCTCTAGTACAATTCACCTTTTCCCCCTCACGTTTATGGTCAAGGGGGTTTATCACAACGACTGAAGGTTAAGGAATGCCATCTTCAGCATGGCTTATTACAATTGACACATTAGAGTTCTAGATGCGGGCAGAGGATTGAGCAAACATTTGGTTTAAATCTTGCAAACTAGCTGTCTTCGTCCATTCAACCTGCCCTACTACAGACCGCGTTGCTTAGAAACAACACAGCACGGTCTCTTTTACAAGGGCAATAATCTCATTCATGAGGGCTCTACCCCATGACCTAATAACCTCCCAAAGACCCCACCTCCTAATACCAGCATCTTAGGGGTTAAGATTTTAAGATTTCAACATAAGAATTTTGGGGGACACAAACATTCAGCACATAACACTAACCAAGTTTAGGGCTGAGTATTATTTAAACATTAGGATCCAGGGACTTCCCTGTTGGCACAGTGGTTAAGAAACCGCCTGCCAATGCAGGGCACACAGGTTTGAGCGCTGGTCCGGGAAGACCCCACATGCCGCGGAGCAACTAAGCCCGTGTGCCACAACTACTGCGCCTGCGCTCTAGAGCCCGCGAGCCACAACTACTGAGCCTGCGTTCTAGAGCCCGCAAGCCGCAACTACTCAGCCTGTGCGCCTAGAGCCCGTGCTCCGCAACAAGAGAAGCCGTCAGGAGAAGCAACGGAGAGTAGTCCTCGCTCACCACAACTAGAGAAAGCCCACACACAGCAACAGAGACCCAATGCAGCCAAAAATAAAAGAAAGAAAATAAGTAAATAAATGAAAACTTAATAATAACATAGACATTAGGATGCAGGGTTAGGGTTAGGGATCCGGCCTCAGGTCTCCTGGTCCACGATGTTGACTTGTCAGTGATGTCTGTAGTGTGCTTCCAAGTTCAGAATTTAAGTGGTGCCAAAGGACCAAGGTGAGTTAAGACTAAAGCAGCATTCTCCAAATGCCAGCTCCCTGAGCAGAATCACCTGGAGTCTGGGCTATAAAGCAGATTACTGGGCCTGACCTTGGGTGCATTCAGTAGTTTTTGGAGTCAGGGTCACCAAAGTCCAAGAATCGCACTTGAAAACAATGAATGGTTCAGGACTGGGGTTCAGAATGGAGAATTTGAGATAAAACTCCAGTCATAAATGAGTCTCAATTCTGGTTAGAATTGACTAAGAATGTGAAAACCTTTATATCTGGACAGTTGCCACTTTGAAATCTGACATCCTTGCTCCTTCTCTTACTTCCAGATCACAGAGCCCAGGAGAGATGAGGATGTTCAACAAGAGGTCAATCCGGACACTGACGACAGCCGTGAAGAAGGAAGGGAGAAGCCTCTTGTGCAGATCAGCGAGAAGAAGCCAGCATCTTCTAGAATGAGCGGAGGCCAGTTTTCGTGTTATACTCCTAGGAGCGGGGTGTGCTTCTAGGAGTCTGTGGCAGGACAATAAGAAAACAGGGTTTATTCAGATTCCACCCTTTTGGAAGGCACCACCTCAATTTTCAGATCATTTCATTTCCATCTCCCCTGAGACGAACATTGGAGGTCCCATTTTTTATACACTTGTTTGCCCCAGTCTAGAAGCATTTGAAGGTGGAGTGTAGCGGCTCAGAATAGGAGGGAATAACATTAAAATATATAATTAGAAAAAATATATATATATATATAATTACAGCCACAGGGTCATGACTCATGACTTAAGTTTCACTGGCTTATTTTGAAAATGTCACCTATAAAATTATTGTATTTTTATATTTTATATCTATATATTTATTTTAAATAGTTTTGAAATAGTCTTCATTTTGAAACATCTTATTACTACAAACTTTTGTGATGAGAACTGTAGCTGTTGTATATTTACACATATATACAGTTTTACTCACATTTTCAAGAGAGATTGTTGATTTTATCTATTACATCATATTTCCATTCTACTTATAGCATAGTGGGTATTTCCTCCCAATTCTTGTAAGCATAAATTTGTATTTTTTTAGTTCTCATTATTGAATTGTGGGAATTCAGTCCTAATTTTTTAACTTGCCTCAGCATGTTTGTATGTTATTTTAGATTGTTCAAGAGTACCGTGCGATGCAGCTTTTGGGGAACTACAATAAAGATGAAAGTCTTCTCACAGTCAGGATGTGTGTGGTCATTAGCAGTCGGCTTCGCCTCTTTGCTGTCCAACGAGGTGTTGCTTAATGGCGTTGTGATTATCCAACCACATTTCTTAACTCTGAAAAATAGTCCTCAATTATTTTTCATGTAGAGAAAACTACAGAAGATAAGGCAGGTCTTGCATCATTCAGGACTCCAATACTGAGAGACAACTCTTGGGTAAAAGGAAAGATAGCTTTATTGAGGAAGCCGGCAGTCCAGAAGAGAGGTGGACTCATGTCCCGAAGAACCAACTCTCCCCTCCTGAAGTTTTGCTTGAGGACTATACAGGGAAAAGAGAAAGGGGTTACATGTTGAAGAGAGGGTTACAGGGTGCGTGATCAGCTCACGGTCATTCTTCTGATTGGTCAGTGGTGAGGTAACGGGGACTCAACATCATCAGCCTTCTGGTTCCAACTGGTCTGGGGTCTACGTGCTTGTGGGCAACATGCAGTTAACTTCTTCCACCTGCTGGGGGTTTCAGTCTCTGCCAAACAGCTCCAAGGACGTGGCTCAGAATATTACCCAATAGCCCTTGAGGAGGAACTAAAGGTCCTTGACTTTGTTTAACAGCCAAGAGATGATTATTTTGTCTTGGCTGTTTTTTCGGCCTCGCCACGCAGCTTGCAGGATCTTAGTGCCCTGATCAGGGATCGAAAACAGGCCTCTAGCAGTGGAAGCACAGAATCCTAACCGCTGAAGTGCCAGGGAGTTCCTGACAGTAGACTTTAAAAAAAAAAAAAAACCAGACCAAAAGGAACACAGTTTTAAGGAAGCTTAACTTTCTCAGAAATGCAGAAATTTTGTTGTGCATTTATTTTCTTTCTTTTTTTCCCCCAATACATTTATTTATATATTTATTTATTTTTGTCTGCGTTGGGTCTTCCTTGTTGCACGTGGGCTTTCTCTAGTTGCAGTGGAGAGGGGGCGACTCTTCATTGCGGTGCGTCGGCGTCTCCATGCGGTGGCTTCTCTTGTTCCGGAGCATGGGATCTAGGCACGTCGATTCCAGTAGTTGTGGCTCATGGGCTCTAGAGGTTTTTTATGTTTTGCAAGTATTCATCAAATGTTTATTGCTTGAATGAATGACAAATAATTTCTTCCAACAATCTTCAAACTGCTTAACACTATGACAATATTTAGCGTTTCAAATTTCACATGACCTTAGTCTTTCCGTGCTCTAGTTTCTAAAAGCACGTGGGACCTTCCCGGACCAGGGCTTGAACCAGTGTGCCCTGCACTGGCGGGCGGATTCTTCACCAAGGAGCCACCAGGGAAGTCCCTGTGCATTCATTTTCAAAAAAATAATAAGGCCGGATGAATTCAGAACTAGGTGCAGAAACCTCTTCCAGTGAGATACAGAATCTCTGCTGTTTAGGCAGATTTAGAGAACAACTTTTCCAACCACTTATTAAAGAGACCAATACTCCATGAAAAAAATTTATCATTTGTACAGAGAGAAAACCAAACTCCAGCTTTGCATCAATATAATATTTGCTACTAAGAGAACCATAAGCTCTTTTTTGAAAATCTCTGGAATAAACATCAAAACTGAGCTGCCTTCGGCTCAGACAAATAAAATTCCCTTTCTACCCGTCTCCTACAACTTTCTATACTCATTCAGGTTGTGTCCTTCACTATCCTCTTTCCGGTGCTGGAACAATCAGTCATTTTACTTTAGGACCAAACTATTTTTGTTCCTGTTAATAAACAAAACTACATCGCATTATCTTGCATACAAAGTTGTACCTCTCGGTTGCTGGAACCAAGCAGGACCATGCAGGGCCCTTCCATGTCCCCTGCCTCTTGTTTGTAAAATAGCTGCAGTCTCCCAGGCCTCCCCTGAGTCACCAAAGAACAGGTTCAAGCAGTTACTGATTAGGACAACAGCAGTCACAGAATCTTTAGTTCCTCCCGAAGGACATAAGTAACAGTGTCAGACACACATTCCTAACTTGTTTTGCAGATACTAAAACCACTACAAGAGGAGAAAGCTAACTGTATGATGACCAGACTGGAGCTATGACACAAGCTGCTCCATCTTGAGCAGACCTGAACCGATGGCTTACACAATTCCAGGAACTGGCCTCAAGGAAATGGGAACAAACCAACACTGGAATTGAAGATTAACTGTGCCTGAAACAATCAACATGACACTGACCACACCGCTGCATGACCAATTTCAAGAGGATGGTCAGAGCTGACTGTGCTACTCTGCACGGAGCCCCCACCGGCACAGCCCAGAGACTTCCCGTCTTTTCCCTATCAACCCCTTTTCCCTCTCATTGGCAACTGGGAGATGGTATTGGGGACACTAGCCCACCATCTTCCCAGGTTGCCAGCTTCCTGAATAAAGCATCTTTCTTCTTCCACCAACCTTTGTCTCTGGAACACTGACTTCTGAGCGATGAGCAGCTGAACCTGAGTTCTGTTCCAGCCGATAACATCACTATGGGTCAAGTCTCATTCATAGTATATTAATACTAACTTGGAACCAAAGTTACTTCCATTTCACAAAGAAAACTAGGAGTGAATGATCGACAACTGCCCATCACACATCAGCATTTCAGGCTAGCAGAGCTCATGAACACACATAACACAACTTTACACAGCCACAAACATCCCTTACACAACTTATTCAAGTGGCAGAGACAAACACATTCATTAACACACCCACAGACAGAGCCTCTAGGTAACAAGTAAACATATGCAGCAAGAGCATATAACTTGAGATTATGCTTAGTAATCAATGCCTCAGGTTTCTGTCTTGCTTACAAATGACCTCGGTATCCAATGATTATCCAGTAAGTAACACAATTTAGTATCAGTTCAAGGGTTTACGTAAACTGAAGATCTGGGAATTTATCGACAAGCTAACACAGTAGAAAACATAGTTACTGTTGAAAGAAAGTCTGTCAGAATAAAAACTAAATGTGGTTAAACACAAACTTACATTTTTCATAACCTTAAACATTAAGTAGAAGTAATATGAGCTTAGTTGATGGGCACACCTATATAAATTTAGGAAGAACACACCCAAGTAGAATTGTTTTAAATGTATGCCTAATACTGATAAATAAGATACGAATAACTTTTTATTAAACCAAAAATATTAAACTAGCTTCATGTGTCAAAGATTTACCTAAATTATGTAAACTTGAAGTCTTTAAATTTCTGAGTTGATTTTTTTTTTTTTTTTTGGCTGCACCGAGGGGCTTGCTGGATCTTAGGTTCCTGACCAGGGACTGAACCTGGACCCTGGCAGTGAAAGCACCGAGTCCTAACCACTGGACCGCTGGAGAATTCCCTGACTTGATTTCAATAAGAATATTTTTCTAGCACATTTAAAGTATTAGAAGTTCTAATTCCTTTCTCTCTGAGAATTTTAGGGATATATAATTTTTATAAGCACATTTGTATCTTTGTAAGCCAATCAGGACAGAAACCCTTTAATTTAACAGACTCTACAATCTACTTTAATAGATCCAGAAGTAGGAAAACATTACATACTCGCACTGTCAGAGGTAAAGACCTCTTTGAATTACAGACACACAGACATACAGAGAAATGGAACTTTTACCTGCAGTTTTAAGTCTTAGACTTGGGTCAGGAATAAACACTCACCAGTCTAGATATTAAAGAGCCGTTCTCATCCCATTGGGCAAGAGATTCTTCACTGATTTGAGCTTGTCAAAGTAGACAAATAGACAAACAGAAAAGACTAAGAAAAGACTAACAAACTAGATCCTCTGTTACCTCTCACCTAACTGAGATTAGTTCTGTAGAAACTTCATCCCTTTAGAGACCATCAAGTCTTCAAACGACAGAGCCAAACTCAGAACCACTGCTGCCACCAATGGGGAACCACTTCGCTGGAATCTGAAAACAAAGGAGAAACACAAAAGTAATAGAAGGGGAAACTAAAGAAACAGAAAGTGAGCCAAGTTCAAAGGCTGCTTGGGTTCACCCCTGGGAGAGGAGACAAGATGTACCTGGGCTTCACTGGCTCATGAAATACACCACTTGTTGCTGGGCTTTTACAGCTTTATTTACGTAGAACTGATATACAAAATCTAGCCCATGTTTAATGTATATAACTTGATGAGTTTGGACATATGCACACACCTGTGATACCATCACCACCATCACGGTAATATACTCATCACTTCCAAAAGGTTCCTTCTATCCCTCTGTGTGTGTGTATGTGCGTTAGAAAGACGTAACACAGCACCAGGTACATGAAAAGGTGCTCAACGTCACTAATCATCTGGGAAATGCAAATCAAAATCATCATGAGATACTACCTCACATCTGTTAGAATGCCTACAATTTTTTTTTTTTTAAAGATGAGAGTTGTCAAGGTGGTAGAGAAATCGTAACCCTTGCATATTGTACGCAGGAATGTAACATTGTGCAGGCACTGTGGAAAACAGTATGGAGTTTTCTCAAAATCTTTTAAATAAAATTTCCATATGATCCAGCAATCCCATTTCTGAGTATACAGGCCCAGCTCAGAGACACTGCAGCTTCAGTTCCAGAACACTGCAATGAAGCCAATACCGCCATAAAGCGAGTCACATGAAATTTCTGGTGTACCCGTGCATGAAAAGCTTCTGTTTACACTATCCTGTAGTCTGTTAAGTGTGCGACAGCCTTGTGTCTAAACAAACAATGTACATACCTTTATTGAAATATACTTTGGGGAAGAGAAATATAGATCAATGGAACAGGATAGAAAGCCCAGAGATAAGCCCACGCACATATGGTCACCTTAGCTTTGATGAAGGAGGCAAGAATATACAATGGAGAAAAGACAGCCTCTTCAATAAGTGGCGCTGGGAAAACTGGACAGCTACCTGTGAAAGAATGAAATGAGAACACTACCTAACACCATACACAAAAATAAACTCAAAATGGATTGAAGACCTAAAGGTAAGGCCAGACACTGTCTAACTCATAGAGGAAAACACAGGCAGAACACTCTATGACATAAATCACAGCAAGATCCTTTTTGACCCACCTCTTAGAGAAATGGAATTAAAAACAAAAATAAACAAATGGGACCTATTCAAACTTAAAAGCTTTTCCACAGGAAAGGAAACCATAAACAAGACAAAAAAACAACTCTCAGAGTGGGAGAAAATAGTTGTAAATGAAGCAACTGACAAAGGATTAATCTCCAAAATATGCAAGCGGCTCACGCAGCTCAATATCAAAAAAACAAACAACTCAATCCAAAAGTGGACACAAGACCTAAATGGACATTTCTCCAAAGAAGATATAAGATTGCCAACAAACACATGAAAGGATGCTCAATGACACTAACCATTAGAGAAAGGCAAATCACAACTACGGTGAGGTATCAGCTCACACCACTCAGCATGGCCATCACCAAAAAATCTACAAACAATAAATGCTGGAGAGGGTGTGGAGAAAAGGGAACCCTCCCCCTGCACTGTTGGTGGGAATGTACATTGATACAGCCACTACGGAGAACAGTATGGAGGTTCCTTAAAAAACTGAAAATAGGGCTTCCCTGGTGGTGCAGTGTTTAACAATCCTCCTCCCAATGCATGGGACATGGGTTCGAGCCCTGGTCCGGGAAGATCCCACATGCCGCAGGGCAACTAAGCCCGTGTGCCACAACTACTGAGTCTGCACTCTAGAGCCCGCGAGACACACCCACTGAGCCCGCATGCCATAACTACTGAAGCCCGCATGCCTAGAGCCCGCGCTCCACAACAAGAGAAGCCACCGCAATGAGAAGCCCGCGCACCACAACACTGAAGCACCTGCTCGCTGCAATTAGAGAAAGCCCGCGTACAGCAACAAAGACCCAACACAGCCAAAAATAATGAATAGATAAAAATACATAAATTTATACCAAAAAAACCCAACTAACAATAGAACTACCATATGATCCAGCAATGCCACTCCTGGGCATATACGCTGAGAAGTCCATAATTCAAAAAGAGACACGTACCACAATGTTCGCTGCAGCACTATTTACAATAGCCAGGACATGGAAGCAACTTAAGCGTCCACTGACAGACGAATGGATAAAGAAGATGGGGCACATATATACCACGGAATTTGACTGAGCCATAAAAACAAACGAAATTGAACAATTTGTAGTGAGGTGGATGGACCTAGAGTCTGTGAAACAGACTGAAGTAACTCAGAAAGAGATAAACAAATACCGTATGCTAACACATATTTATGGAATCCAAAGGAAAAAAAGTGGTTCTGATGAACCTAGTGGCAGGACAGGAATAAAGATGCAGACGTAGAGAATGCACTTGAGGACACGGGGAGGGGGAAGGGTAAGCTGGGACGAAGCGAGATGGAAACCAAAGGAAAAAAAAAGTGGTTCTGATGAACCTAGTGGCAGGACAGGAATAAAGACGCAGACATAGAGAATTCACTTGAGGACACGGGGAGGGGGAAGGGTAAGCTGGGACGAAGCGAGACAGTGGCATGGACACATGTACACTACCAAATGTAAAACCAATAGCTAGTGGGAAGCAGCCGCATAGCACAGGGAGATCAGCTCAGTGCTCTGTGTCCACCTAGAGGGGTGGGAAAGGGAGGGTGGGAGGGAGACGCAAGATGGAGGGGATATGGGGATACAGGTATACATACAACTGATTCACTTTGTTATACAGCAGAAAGTAACACAAAACACAAGGGAACAACCCATGATGTATGTGTCTTAAAAGACCCCTTGGTACAGTAAGATTCCACAGACAGCCTTGTAATCACAGAACTCAGAACTGGTTACACATTTCCCACAAGCCACTTTCTCACTGTTAGGTTAACAGTGTCGGCTCACTCCCCTGCTTGGGGGCAGAGAGGACCGGTCTCCTTTCCTTTCTGAGATTCCTTTCATGAGTGGCTAGAAAGCTTAAGCACTGGAATTTCATTAAAGAAAAGGAGTATTCCTCAGAGGATTGTAAATGACACAACCCCAAGAGGACTTTAACAGCTGCGTCCCTGTGTCAGAGACCTCCCATGCATGGCTGGGGCCCAAATGACACAGAACAGTGGGGGCCCAAGGGCCGCAGTCCTAGGACGCCGCTCCCCAACCAAGAGAGTCCTCTTGCTCCTCAGGGAAAAACAAAGGTGTTCTCACACACACACAACTTCTGGAGCCAGGAAGTGAGGACCCCACCTGCCTGGCCTATCCCAGGAGAGTGGCTGATGCAGTGCCCAGAACCAGAAAGGGGAACTGAGACCCAACAGAAAGGGAACCACGAGACCGATGCATTCCTCCCCCCGCAAAGAAGCTGCACCCCAGTACTGAACAAGGAGGGCGCTCTTCAACTAGGAATCTTATCCACACAAATGTGCTGATTTTGAGAAACTTTTGAAATGCATGGTATTCAACCTCTCAAAGTAAAAAAAAGTAATGAATTATATAGCAATGCGGGAAAATACAGGAAAATGACAATAAACCTTGGAAAACAATGTTTACTAACAGGACCCCAACTGGAAAAATTTGGAAACATTTAAGATGACTCTGAAAGCCAATAAGACAAGGAAAACAAAACAAAACAAAACAAGACAGTATTGGGGCAGGAAGACGGGCAGTGGACATGAACAGGCCCTTCATTGAAAAACAGAAAGACACCAGTCTGAAAAGACCACAGAATGAAGGACTCCAACTACGTGACATTCTCGAAAGGGCAAAAATACACAGACAGTAACAAGACCAGCAGCTGTCGGGGGCTTGGGGGCACTGGGCGGGTGAACAGGTGGCCCCCAGGGATGTTTCGGGCAGTGAAATGGTTCTGGGTGACACTGCAGTGGTGGCTGCAGGTCATCACACCTGTCCAAACCTGAACAGTAGGACACAGAGAGTGAGCCTTGATATAAACTACAGACTCCAGGGGAGAATTAGGTGTCAGTGCCAAGCCATCACTGAGATGACGCGCCACACAGGCCAGAGATGTTACCAAGGGAGGGAACCCAGAGGGACGGGTATAGGAAAGTGCGGTCTGCTCGATTCTGGTTCTCCTATAACCCTAAAACTGCTCTAAAGACTGTCTACCAATTAAAAAGAAGAAACGGCTTCTAAGCACGTGAAAATACTCTCAACCTCATTCACGATTCAGAAAAACCCCAAGGGAACGTCCATACTGCTTACCGGGGCCTAGGATGAGCGGGAACACGCCGCGGCCTCGCCCCTTCCTGTCGGGCATCGCGCTGGAGCCCAGAGTCCCCCTGACTTGACCCACCGCACCCCACCCCGCGTTTCATGCCGTCCACAGTCTCTACACATGACATCTTTTGATCAGATGACTCACTGTCCCAATTACAAGGTTTCAGTTTCTCCACAGGAAGAAACCAAAACCAGCACAGAGGGGAGGCTCTTCAGTCAAACTCAGGGTCTGCCTGCCTTCACGTCCCGCTCTTCCTGACGGGAGGCCCACATCCTAAGGAAGGAGGTCCTTACCAGCACCTCAGGAGCCTCATCCAGTCCACCTCACGCTGCTCTGAGAGCCTCGCCAACCTCTGCAGCTACCCAAGTCCTGGTCACTTCAGGGCCGTCCCCCTTCCCCGAGTCACTGAGCCACGTGCTCTGACAATGCATTTCAAACCAGGCTCTCGGACTTCCCTGGTGGCACACTGGTTAAGAATCCGCCTGCCAATGGTGGGCACACGGGTTCTAACACTGGTCCGGGAAGATGCCACATGCTGCAGAGCAACTAAGCTCGTGCGCCACAACTACTGAGCCTGCGCTCTAGAGCCTGCATGCCACAACTACTGAGCCCGTGACCCGCAACTACTGAAGCCCACATGCCTAGAAGCCATGCTCCACAATAAGAGAAGCCACCGCAATGAGAAGCCCACACACCGCCACGAAGAGTAGCGCCCGCTCGCCGCAACTAGAGAACAAAGCCCGCGCGCAGCAACAGAGACCCAACGCAGCTGAAACTGAATAAGTTAAATAGTAAACAAATAAAAAATTAAAATGAATGAATAAATAAATAAATAAAAGCAGGCTCTGCTTTGTCAGCACTCTGGAGTTCCCTACGTATCGACGGGCAGGATTCCCGTCCTCTCCTGTAATTACGTCTGTGAAGTGCCTTTCCCGAGGAGAACAGAAGCTCCTGGAAGCAGGGAATTGCGTCTTAAGATCACATGCAGAAACTGAAGACATTTGATGCTTATGTCAAAGATAAAAGACACAACACTAGATGGTGTGAAGGGTCCTCGAGGCCAAGAGCCAGGCAAGCAGGACACTTCCTCTGGGGACCCTTCCATCAGCAGAAAAGAAAATGTCCGTGGCCAGAACTGGCACTCAATTCGCTTGGAGCCGAGAAGCACCCATGTAATTACACAGGCTCCCCAAAGAGTAATTACTCCCACATTTAAGAAAGGAGATGGCTTTTCAGGCAGGGAGGCAAGTGCAGTCTTCCCAGCTGGACGCACTGTGTGCTGATGGTCACGACGGAGCTGGGCCCCAGAGCTCTGCTCTCCCCTCAAACCCCCAACCTCACCCTCACCCTCAGCTGAGGAGCTGCTTCCCTGAGAACAGAGAAGCCTACGGAGGGCTTCCCCACCTGCAACCCTGCTCAGCCATCCCCTCCCCACTCCAGGACCACGGGCAGCAGCTCTCCCCTCCCCCACACGCATCTACTGGATCATTCCCACTGTTATTTCTCCCATCACAACACAACACAACACAACACAACACAACATCCTCCCCGGACCTCAGCTCCTACCCCAGCTACTGTCCAGTTTCTATTTTCCCCGTCACAGCAAAATGTCTTGAAAAAGTTGGGACCAGAACAAACCCAGTTCTCCCACTCCTCTCTCCTAAGCCTCTCCGATCAGGATTTTACCCCACAGATCCATCCAAACGCATCATCGGCGAGCTACGACCTCCCCCCAGTGCTGGGCTCGATGGTTAATGGCTCCGCGGAACGGCAACCTCGTTTGTCCAGTCACCCAGGGAACCTCTAAAGTGCTTCCCACATGCAGACAAAACGCTGTGATTAATATTTTAGGAGAAATACTCAGCGTGGAGAATACAATTGAGCTGCTGGAGGAAAGACGGAGCGGCACAGAAGAAAAGTTTCTGTAACTACAGAAATGAACAGATAAGCTGTTTTAATGGTAGCAAGTATGGGATGAAGGAGAACGAATAAAAACCATTTAGAAGACGACATTAACAAGCCTCACACTACAACGTGGTAACAGAGGATGGAGAAGGACTTTAGAATGAACTCATTTTTCTGGGCAGGTGACAGGCTGGATGATGCAACGATGAGTCGCCAGGGACAACAGGACAAGGCAAGGGGCAGGGGAGCTGTAAATAACCATTTCTGGATCTACTGGATCTAGTAATCCGAGGTGCCCTTTGGACAAACTCCATAGAGATGCTGGCAAGTGGCTGGACAGAGGCATCTATCTGGTCCAGGTGGGAGAACTGACAGAGTTGGAGGTGAAAAGCACCAGAGGGTGAGATCAGACGGGTTGAAGAGTCATGAACCAAGGGGGAAAAGACAACACACAAAGAGGGCGGAAGAAAGAATCAGTCAGGAAGACAGCAAGGAGAGATCTGTCACAGAAACCAACAGAGCAGACTCTGCAGATGGCAAGGCGACAGTGGTCTGAGGTGACGACTGGCAAATCTCCACTGCTTTGTATGCTGGATGCCAGGTCACCTCAACCGGATCAGGTTCCATGGAGGGGCAGAACCAAGACCGCAGGCTGCACGATACAATTCAGCTGGGAAACAAGAATCTTTGCCAGAGACCTCACTGCATGGTGTGTAACGCGACCCTCTGAGATTGTAAGAGACAAAGAGGGAAATTTACTGGAAGGGTGACAAGGCTGTTCTTCCAGATGATCCTCATTGCATCCCTCGACTGAGCACTGGAAACAATGTACCTATGTGACAACGGTGTTCTACTGAACAGACAAGTTATATGCACTGAGTGCTCCCTGGACAGCACGCTCTCGGCTTACAGGAAGCACAAGGAAGGCACCAATGTCAACACGTTAGGGGCTGTCTCTCAGGAAGGCTCGCGGCCTACAGCGGGATCCTCAAGGAAACCTTTTAACGCTCGAGAACAAAAGTGCTTTGGCAGGACCATGTAAGTCGAGCAAGGGATGGTGTTTTGCCACAAATGTCAAGAACACGAGGCTTGTACTGTGGCTCTAAGAGGATCCTGGGATCTACACGTAGAACTTGCCAGAAACACTTGGTGCTGACCTGCTCCTCTACGCTTTGTCTAACCACATCTTTTACCTACTCCTACTTTCCCATTTTAACTTTTGAACTATTCGCCTCCCAAGGTGTTATCACAAAAGAACAGCAGCAGGTAAATACGTAAACAGCAAAACTCACCAGAGGCTGATTCATTTTCCGCTGCTCTTGGAACAACGTGCAGGACTGTGACAGTGGAGGCGGACCTGGAGAAGGAAAACGCAGGCAGTGAAGCTACGACTGAAGCGGCTCGGGGTGCACGAGCACCCGCCCCGCGCTCCACAAGAGACACCTGTGGGAGACCCGTCCTTTCACCTTCAGAAGGGCCTGTGAGAATAAGGAGGGAGCAACCACCCTCAGGTCTGTAGCTCCCACGTGGCTGTGGTACCTGAGGGGATACTTTATTTTTCCGTAGCGAGTGTACATTGAATCCTATTAAAATAAACCTCCATCATTAAATATGAAATTAAAAAACGCTTATAGTTTACCTCTTCTCAGTCTGTTAACAACTTAGATCAGAACATCCACAGGATACCCAGAATAAAGGGACACACTCAGGTGCGTTTCAGTCTTGCAATGATTTGTACAAACTTTACAAACTTAAGTGTGACGCTCAAAAACATCTTTTATTAAAACTGACTTTAAGTGGACAGAACGCCTGCCCTAGGAGTTTGGAGTCCTGTGAGCGACCCCACGTGCACACCCGGGGAGGATCTAGGACAAGTCATCTCCCTCCTCAGGCCCCATCGCTTCCTTCCTCACCCGAGGCAGCAGGACAGCAGCCCTGCAGACTCGTCCTGCACCGATTACACTGGGCGACTCCACAGGGCACAACCCAGGGGGGCGGTGGACGCTTACATTAGACAACCAAGGTGCTGACGCGCCTCGAGACACACGTGCAAGATGCCCAGACGGCGACAGGAGGGGGAGGACGAGGAGGAGGTGGAGGATCGGGGTTGGACGGAGGGGAAGACGCGGCACGTCCCGGCCGAGCCTGTGGACCCTGCTCCACCAGGACACCCGGAGCTCACAAGTCCCAGGGGAGCCCCATCCGGAGCAGCCAGCCCTGTCCTCCAGCCCGGCCCCTCCACCTCCGGGAAGCGGTCAAACCCTCCAGGTGGCTCTACCGCGGGGCCCGGGGCGGGCTACCCCAAGCCCTGCTCTCCAAGGGCCGCAGGCTCCACAACCAACTACAGGCCTGCAGACGCAACACCTACCCCGTGGGGACTCGCTCACCAGCCCCGCGCTCCCGAGGCTCCGGTCCGGGAGCTGCTCCTCGGGCACGCTCCTCTCTCGGGGTCTCTATTTTTAAAATATTTATAAGTAACCCATTTTGTAGAAAACACCTATCTTTCATCATAAGAATTATGACACTTTATACTTTCATTCCAGCCTAACTTTTATACTCTATTTTCTACCATTTGGCAACTTATACCCTACGCTCTAGTCAAAAAGAATCTTATTTACAGTCACTTAAATATATTGTGTTGGTTCTCAAGTCCAGGATGTTCCTTCTGCCTGGTATGCCCCTGACCTTCTCTCCACGTGGAACATTCCTACTGATGTTCAAAACCTAATTCCAAGACCCCCTCATTGTTGGCATTCTAATATCCCCTAGAAGGGTTACTGACTCCAAGTTCTGTTTTACAAATTTATATTTTTATGATCTATTTATTTAATAGCCTATCCCTATTCGATTGTAATGAGTTGTTCATGCAACTCTCACACTCTCTTTTGAGTTCCTCTGGCCTTTATTTTTTCTTTTATCTCTTACCCATAAGCACAGTGCTTGCCCCACAGTACGTGCTCAACGTGTTGGCTGAGTGAAAAAAGACACCTTTTAGCTCTAATCATTTGTGAAATTTCATTTAAAATGACATCAGATTACCCTTTGTTTCCTAACTTAATTTCTAGTACTATAGAATGTACACTCAGAACATCGTCAGTGGCCTACAGAAACAGTGTTCTCACTGGACTTCATGCATATAGTCAACCCCCTTATAACTTTCTCTGGCATACAACTGCCAGACATGTTATTAAGAAAAAAAAAAAAAAAAAAAGATGTACCAACCCCTCACCTATTAGAAAACTTCCAAAAGCTCTCCATTCCTTATGGTATCTTTTCTACTTGATTTTTCAAATACCTCTGTCTTACTTCAACTATTCAGAACTGCCTTTTCCACCTTTGGCTTTCATTTTCAATTTCATTCATATCATTATCTGCACTTACCCATAGAACCTAAGCATATTTCAGTTTCTTATGCAAGTTTCCTCACTAGAGGTCAAAGGGGCAAGGACTATTGTGATAAAATATTAAATAAATAGACGATAGAACTTTGTTCTATTGGTCTGGGAAAATTACTACCTGAAACAAAATAATTCTGGAAACTGAAGGGATCAGACCAGTCAGCTTTGTTTACTTCAGACTCAAATCAATGTCTTGTCTTTACCTGAGCTCTGGTTACATTTAGAAAAAAGTACTGTAAATACAGTGAATGAGCAAGGCCACTATCTGAGACGTGTCTGGGTCCTTAGTATAGTAACTGGGGGAATGGTAAGCGTTGGTCAATGTTTGCTGATTGATGACTCAATACATCTGGTTAAGCCTCACCATCAGAATTCCAGATTTTTTAACAAGCTTCTCAGTCTTTTCAACCCAAAGAAAAAACTAAAGAAAACCAGATGACAAGAATTTCAAATTGTAAAATATCCTGGTTGTCAAATTTAAATAGGGATATCCTGTGCAATGGAGAGGCTGGCTGGTGCCAATTTCACATTTTGTTCTCTAGTGTCCGGACGAAGCCTGCTCTGCCAGTGAGCTGACAGGTCGAGAGCACTCCAGCTTCCACAGACACCCAAGAACTTTCTATTTTTCATGGTGTTCCTGCCTTACCTAAGGGAAGGACTATATTCACAATGAAAAGAGTTATGATTAATCACCAATAGAGAGATTCTTCCACTTTCTGGGTGCCCACGTTGAAAGTCTGGTATAGTCAACACTCCCTCTAACATAGATCGTGTATTGAAATGAGAAAACTATCACCTAATATGGCCAGAGAGATGAAGGGACTTGGCCCAGCTGAGCCCAGGAGACACCTCTAATTCAAAACCTCAACCATTAACCTAGTGATTGTGATCAAGGAGACCTACAGCACATAAGAGATTCAAAAAGCATATTAATCCACCTCCGGCAACACTGCCAGTTTAAAAGAATGATTAACCTTCTCTCCCACTTGATTCAACCTGGCTATGTATTATACCACTCTAAATGCTAGCAGACTCTATGCTTATGGCTTCCATTAGGTAGCACTTAGTATACACGAAAACTTTCTTCAAGAAGTAATTACTTTTGAAACCATAAATGTTTCAGTTGGGAAAAGAGAAAAAGAAAGGAGGTGCAAGTAAAGGGAACTAGGAAAAAATAAGAAAATACCCTCAAATATAAACATGTTCATTCAAAAAATAATTTAAAGGGGATTTAAACGATACTAGGTGAGCATTTATTCTGTTTCTGCTTTAAATAAAGCATTCTGTTCTATTTGTTAGGTGTTGTACTTGTTTAGTATCTAATGTCTGTTAAAAACCTCTCGAAAGAGATGTATTCATTCTGGTATCCTAAGCACCTATCTGGATGAACAGCACAAGCAATGGGAAGTCATGGGGCATAATGGACCTTGCAAAGGCTCTGGAATCCATCTCTTACTTATGGTCTTTGAGACTCAGGCTCCTCCTCTATGTAGTGTTCATAAAACTTAGTGGAGATAGAACACTAGGGACACAGAAGGTCAAAGCAGGTATTTACTACGACTTTTCAAATATCTTCCTTTAGGAAAACAAATATATTTTATTTGCAATGAGGCTTTCTTGTGAATTTTATTCTTCTAAAGAAAAACATTTTTAGTGAACAATTGATTCGTTTGCCTCCCTGTGCTACTTTATTGACAATACTCAGGTAGGGGTGGTTTTCTCTCAAGCAGTTACCTCCATGTGATTTGTATTTCAGACCTTCCTAAAAGCATGTTTTCCTGCTCTTTCTTTCCACCCCATCCCAGCTCTACTTAAAATATTGTGATCCTCTATTAAAATGCACAGAACCCTGTAAGGAGAAGCAAAATGTTTGTCACTGCCAGCTCTGGTATGCATATATCAGAGAATAAATTATAACTGATGAAGACAGAAATGGGACCCATATCTGTCTGACTTCAGAAACCAGAAGTGTAGGGCTTCCCTGGTGGCGCAGTGGTTGAGAGTCCACCTGCCGGTGCAGGGGACACGGGTTCGTGCCCCGGTCCGGGAAGATCCCACATGCCGTGGAGCGGCAAGGCACGTGAGCCATGGCCGCTGAGCCTGCACGTCCAGAGCCTGTGCTCCGCAACGGGAGAGGCCTCAACAGTGAGAGGCCCGCGTACAGCAAAAAAAAAAAAAAAAAAGAAACCAGAAGTGTAGCTACTACAAGCTGATGAATTGGAACTCAGATCAAGGCCTAGAGTGGAGAGGAGTCTTCTGATCACAAGGGGAAAGTAAACAAAGGGCAGCGTTTAATTATTTAATAATAAGTAAGAGAATGACTATGGTGTTTTTACAGAACAGGATATAATATTGAAATAAAACCCCCCAAAGTGACACAGAAACATAATGCAATCCTCTTAAGCTACAACCCTTCCTAAACCAAACCATACCATTCTCTTCACACAGCCTGGAAAGTCAAAAGAAAGGGGATACTGATCTGCATCACACTGGCATTAGAAGCAGATCTAGTTTTAATGAAGTTTTACTTCATGGACTGAAGTTTCCCCCAAAAAAGGGTAAGCTTTTTTCTCAAGAAACATCACTGTGTAATAATCAAGGAGCCAGGGATGGTGGTATTCATTGTTCTAAGTACAGGGATTTGTTTTGCAGAAAGAAGTACCAATCAGAAAGAGAACTGACCAATAATTGCTTAACAAAACTGCTTCAGAAGTAGATTTCTAAATCTACTTTTAGATTAATTGATAGTTAGAAACATCTTACTAAGTTTATTCATTTAGAGGAAATCTGTGCAAGCCTCTGAAACCAAGAGGTATTGTATCAAAAGAGATAAGGTCACTAGACACTTATGTAAGAGCTACTTCTTCCTCAAATGGCCACCATATAGTCATTTCTGACTATTACATTACCAAGAAGTAACAATGCACCTTTAGGAAACTAGTATGAAAGAAAAACATAATCAAATTTTTTGCAGGTGACTCTTTGATCTCATAGGTGTGTGTTAATTTTCCAAAGTTGGGACTGGATCCCGCCTTTACAAAATGCTCCTTGAAATATCGCATTGAAAATCTTCTCTTTTACTCCTTATTGTAAACACTGTATATGTTTTTAAGAAGACCAATAAAAAATATGGACTATGGGGCTGCCCTGGTGACGCAGTGGTTGAGAGTCTGCCTGCCGATGCAGGGGACACGGGTTCGTGCCCCAGTCCAGGAATATCCCACATGCCACGGAGCGGCTGGGCCCGTGAGCCAGGGCCGCTGAGCCTGCGCGTGCGGAGCCTGTGCTCTGCAACAGGAAGTGCCACAGCAGTGACAGGCACGCGTACCGCAAAAAAAAAAAAAAAAAAAAAATATATATATATATGTGTGTGTGTGTATATATATATATATATATATATATATATATATATACACACATATATATATATGGACTATGAAATTATTTTTCCAGTAGTGAAATTATGGAGAATATGACTTGCATTTCTACTGTATTCCCGCAAAAAGAGGAAGTCCTTTTCCACAAAGACTGTCATCAATGTTAACTCTGGGAGAAAAGTATTTGTAGTTGTCTCATGCTTTGTGGTGAGAGACTCTCACTTTTCCCCGTCTCTATTGTGGGAAACAGGGCACACTTTGGGCTGAGAATTCATGCTGTGGTCGGAAAAGAAAGAAACGAAAAATACCCTCATTAACACTGCTCTTTAACAAGTTCAGCAAATGGGCCTCAGGCATTCTAAACAGCAGCAATTAAAAAATAACTTTAGATTTCATACATTTCTTCCAGTAGGATGAAAAGCTGAGGTATGTTAACTTTAATTTTATGGTTTGGGTGAATACAGAGTTCGATTACTCCCTGTCAAAGCAGAAATCAGCCTTTTACAGGGAGTAAGTGCTAATTAAGCAAAGCAGAGTAAGCATGTTATATGAAGTATATTTGATTCTTTCCTGTGCACTGTGGCTGCACAAGCTCTAACCAGTTTCCGGAGGGACCATCAGTGCTCCCTAAGAATGCCAATGCAGTGTTCCGTCCAGTTAGTGGGGTGCAGAGACCACTCAGAATGCTGATGCTTTCCACAAAGGAGATGGGGCTAGGGAGGCAAATGCAATCAGGGAGTATTACCTCTGTCTTGTGTGCCTGCTACAAAACAGTGTCCTCTCAAGACTACTCTATCCCTTCTTTGCTTTATACATGTATGTGTAAGTCTGTGTATGTAAGCTTTACAAGTCTCTCATAAGAGAAAACTGAAAATGCCCAGGAAAAAGACAAAACTGCTTCAACAGAGAAAGGTCTCTCTGTTCCAGTTGAAGAGGATATAGAGTTAATAACAGGAAATATCCATTCCCTGAAACTGTAGGAAACATGGATGCTTCCACAATTTACTCAAGGTCTCACTGACCAGGCTGTAATTTTAATTATTATTTCTTATGATTATGGTAGATAAAAAGTCTCAGTAGTATGCTAAAACTCTTGAACACTTGTTGACCTTTTTTCTTGATAGCTTTCCTCCTGCCAGGCTCCAGCCAACAGTAGCAGTAACAGATACCCAGATCTTAAGAGGATAGAAGTATAATGGTGCACTGAATATGGAAAGGAAGAACCAGTAATGGTTCCTATACATTCATAACGCGAATCAGCATCAAACTAAGGAAAAAAGCTTCCCCAAGAAGAAGTTGACAGCAAATAGTTTCGCCTCTTAACGCACTGAGGAAACAACTTTGAAGTTATCCGTAGCCACCGCTTCTGAAGCGACCAGTAGCTTTGCAACTATTACTTTACTTGTATTAGATTAATTTATATTAGAGTTTATTTAATGTAATTGCTCACAAATTTTAAACCATTTTGTAGAGTAGTGTTCTGTATCTGTTTAAATGAAATGCTTTCCTAAGCTCAAGATCAGTGTTTTTATGTTGTGTAAATTATGAAATTACTGTGGAATATCTGGTAAACTTGATAGGAAACCCCAGATGTCAGCACTTTGCTGGGCAAGATTTAAAGTGGCCCACACCACTAACCCTCATCAGGAGCAGTAGCAGTGGGCTAAGTCATAAGGGCACGCCCATCCATTACATTCACCCAGGATACCGTGAGTGAGAATCAAAGGGCAGTGAGACAGAGACCTCTACGCTCAGATTCCACTGCCAAGAACTGGCCTAAGTCAGCTCTTGTTGTTGAAGAAAATAACCCTTTAGGAATCAGACTGAATCCTATTTTAAGTTTTAGAGGAGGAAGGATACTATTTAAACATTAATGAAATGTGCCTCTCTTTTTTTATCAGCATAGAAATTTATTTCAATTCAAAAGAATATGGTTATATTTAGCATAGTGTAATAATTATCTAAAGCACATATCATCGCTGGCTCTGAAACAGTTCTAAAGATGTCATTCTTTTGAAGTAAAAAATATGCAGTAAAAATGTACAAGGAAGCAAAAATATGAAAAAAACAGTTTGCTGAGTATGGGAAGTTGTTACAAGAGGGGCACACCAAGATAATTGTAAGAGTCCAAATTACATAACGTGCAGCAAGGAGTTCTCTTGCTTTAACAACTCCTAGAAAATAAACCAGTAATCTCAATGCAAGAATATCACCACTGGGATAACAGGACAAATTTTCTGAGGCACACAGGTAGTAATTCACTATACTTCCCCTTTCTCTAATACCTTTTCTCACACCAGTTTCTTTTCTTTCCTCGAGGATAGATTTTATCCTGTTGAAAACAATTTTAGTTTTATTTGTAAAGTGGAGTAAATAATATCCTGAGTGAAGTAGGCAGCGTTTTAGCTGAAGATGCTCAGGAATCAAACTTTTGAAAAAGGCCAATCAGCTAGCTAGCTAGCAGTTACCATCAGTGGCTTGCAGAAAAAAAAATTACAGATGATGTTTGTTAAATAGATAAAAAGAATAAGCAGTTTAAAATGGGTGACAAATCCCAGGATCTATTGTGACCTAGACCAGAGGTCCCTAACCTTTTTGGAACCAGGGACCGGTTTCCTGGAAGCAAATTTTTCCAGGGAGGGGAGGCGGGGTGTGTGGGGTTCAGGCGGTAATGTGAGCCATAGGGAGCGGCAGATGAAGCTTATAGCTGGCTTGCTTGCGACTCACCTCCTGCTGTGCAGACCAGTTCCTAAGAGGCTGTGGACTGGTACCCGTCCGAGGCCAAGGGGTTGGGGACCCCTGACCTAGACACTCAAAAGCAGACAGTTGACCTTGATTAAGCCCATTTTCCTGTGGAGTGAGCCATAAGGGGCTCCAAGACACAGTTTGGTTTCAATGTTTCAGTGTTCACAGCCAGAGGGCAAACTCAGAATGTCTCCTCCTCTTGCAAAAACTGGACCACGAATGAGAAGTCTTTTTTAGAGTAGCCCTTCACGCACAACATCCCTGCAGATCTGATGGGCTTGACTGCCCAGAAGGATTGGGCTCTTCGTGCTGGTAGCAGAGCCTCATGCTAATCCCAGATCCTTAGCCATGAGTGTTGCTCCAAATCCACCCTGATAGTAATTAGCCAGGTGAACTCCATCCATCACCCCAGGTACAGGATTTTAAGTGTCACTTGACCAACATCGTCCTAAGCTCGTATTTAGGATTTTAGCCAAGAGTTTTGGGTCAAGCCCTAACCTGAGTCCCAGATTCATAGCTTCAGCAGTTCCAATCCTACTAATACCTAACAGCAAGTGTTTGCAGATCTACAAAGCCTGGCCAGTCCCAACAGCTCTACAATGCACCACATGGGAGCCCCTGCACCACAGCAGCTCAACCCCTCCCATCCTAAATGTGAGCTTGCCAGACCGAGCTGTTCCCACACCACCAGAAACAGGGGCATCCGAGAAAACTGCTCCCATTTTCTCAACTTCTTTGGCCAATTCTCTCAAAACCATAGGGTCAACAGTACTGGAATCTATTAATAGTCTTTCTTCACTTTTTTTTGAATTCCATTTGCTTCAGTATAAGCTTCTAGCGCATTGATGCACTGTAATAATTCTGTCACCTTTTTCGGCTACATCCGCTGCAGAAGACACTACCGGGTCCACTTGCATCTAGCAGCTCTTTGCATGCATCAGGGAACACATCAGCAATAGTGAGTGGCTAGCCATGTTTCAAGAGCTCTTTTGCCATTGGATTCCCCACGTTGCCTACTCCAATGAATCCAACTGGAGTCTTGGAAGCTACTGACCTAGAACACAGCGCTGCAAGGCTGGCCACCGACGGCTGCTGTGGACGACTCCCTGTACCAGAGGCAGGAGGTGGCTCCACGGAGACGGAAGGAGGCTGACACGTTGCCCGCGCCCCTCCTTCCCACGGTGACCTCCTCGACTCCCGGCTCACCCACTGGCTGCTATAGGGTGTGTGGTGCGGAGGGCCGGCTCGGCTGTGGCGATTCTTAATACCTCTTTGGTACTAGGTTACACATACAATTTCACCTAGTGAGCGATTTAACAGAAGGAATTTTTTTCGACGGCATTTTTGTGGCACAGCAGATAGAAGCGAGGTCACTATTTCTTTGAAAAACTGAACTAAAAATGTATAGAAAGTCATGATTCATTCTACAAATATGCTGAGTCAAAGAAATGTGGAAATTGATGCGATGGAGGAAGAGCGCTAGACTTCCCTGATGCTCAACTGGGACCTTTCTTCTGGTGTCAGAACATGGTTGTGTAACTCCTTTAATCCCAGTGGATTTTCCAAAAATTCCAGAATCTTCAGATTTTGGTAGTCCCTGTTTACTGCCTTTGCCCCCGCATGCCAAACCCCCACCCCACCCCGCACACATTTATTTTTTGCCAGTTGTCCTCCGGGGGGCTTTTCTTTATATAGTTATTGCAGCAGTTTGTTAGACTACTGACCCCCAGTGAAAATGCCCCTCCCCCCCGTTTTCTCACCCTGTGTAGTTTTGTTCCACCTTGACCTGGGTTTGGTCACCTGACTTGCTTTGGCCCAATGGCATATCAAGAGCTGAAGCTTGGAGAGTACTCGTGCTTTAGGGCTTGTCCTCATGGAAACCTGACATGTTAGGAAGCCTGGCTAACCTAGTGGAGAATAGGCCCAGGCCACAGCCAGCATCAATGGCCAGACATGTGAAAGCAACCAGCCCCAGTCCAGCAACCAGATGATGGCAGCCTCAGTAGTCACCTCAGGTGAAAGCAAGACAGATCCACCCAGGGGATCCCAGCCCATTCTGCTGATTCACAAATTGTGAGGAGATAAAGTGCCTGCTGTTTTAAACCACCAAGCTTAGGAGTAGTTCATCACACAGGAAGAGATATAACTATCTTCACTGTTAGATTATCTTCCCATTTTATACCATGTTTCCCCTCAAACGACTGTTCCTTTATCCAAGATTCTAGAAAAGAAATAACAACTGATGACGCTGACAGAGCCTTAACATTTTTTAAAAGCTTTATAAACTTTTAAAATAACTATGTTAATAAAATCAATATTTATTTGATCACAAAATTATTTTCTTCACTTGCCTTAAGAAGTAATGCAGAATTGTACTAAGTTTATAAATCTGGAGGCTCTAAAAATGTGTTATTCCTTGGATTCAAGTCCTAGTGTACTTTATGTGGGCATTCACGTTTGCAAAATGATTCCAGGAAATTTGCGATTTCATTTTACAACTTGGGCCTAAGGAGTCTTATGATATTTTACCTGAGAAAAATAATACATTAATTCCACTTTCAGCTATTAAACCCATGGCTTCCTGTATTTTCTAAATTCCCTATCAGTAAAGAAGACTACGTATAGCGTACAAGGCTGTCATGATTAGGAGTAAGGTAGTACAGAAAGAACCTGTCAAATTAGGCATTGCCCAGTCATGTCAGTATACTAACGTGGGGAGCCACAGGCAGCTTGAAGCCTGGAAAAAAGACAGATACAATGTAATGATTATCCTAAGGATCCGGATAATGATTCCTATGATTTTCTTTTAAATATTAATGGCAGAGGATTCTGGGGAAATGATGGTGGCTACAGAGAAGATTTTTATCCCTGAATATGCCACCCCTCCCCTAAATACACAAGCCCCCACCCCCACAAAGAAGAAAGAAAAGCATCTAGAATAGCAAGATCAAAAACCCACAGACAACATCTACAACAAGGTGTCCACATTAACTGCAACATACAGCCAGGTAGGAACAAATCAACAACAGGAAAAAGACCTACATATGTGTATCCCAAGGTGTGTGGGAGGAAGACAAGGGAAGGACTCTCTCTCTCTTTCAGGAGAGCCAAAGGTTACTATGGTTCAAGAACTCACTGAGATTGAAAAACTCACTGAGAACAGCGACAGAAACCGGGAGTGAACGTTGCAGGCTCCACTTTGCAGCTGAGTGCAAGAACTTTGAAATGTTCTGAGGATGCCAAGTGTTCTGGGGTCTGTGAAACCTTGACACCTATCAAACCAAAGCACCATTCCAGAACAAATCCCCATACTCAACAAGGACAAGAAAGAGGAGCCCTGGGTAAATGGGCAGAGGAGGGCCGAGGAGGAAGATTTGAGAAATTTTAAGGTCATTTTTAAAAATTATGTTGTGAAAATAATAGAAGATAGTGAGCCCTGGAGTTCTGAAGCTAGAAATTATATTCTGATCTATGATTCCCTCCTAAAGTGGAAACTTATTTCATTTAAAAATGAGTGACAGAAGAGTATTCCAATCACATCCTGTAGAAAATCAGTGAGAAAAAAAAGAAAAAAGAAGGGTGAAAAGAAAGTTCCAGCAAATCCTGAAAACGTGACAGAAAGACACGTCCACAGAACAAATGAAATTTATTGCCTGATATTGCGGAAAAAGTAAAAGAAATTTTAAAAGGAATAGAAACTGGTTTTAAGAAAAACATAAAAGAAATTAGAAAAAATCAGAAATGAAGTGATTGGAGAATAGCAAGATTTGAAAAGGTGAAAAAATTCAGTAAGTAATTTGTTTAAAAAAAAACATGTCTCGAGAGAAGGTTAAACTAGAAGGAACACAAGTTTGAATAAACACAGTGGATAATGCCTCCTTGGAGAAATAGCTGATTTCAAATCCAGCATAAGAAACGAATTAGATGTTCCTGTTACACCTTGTCGTACAAGAGAGCTGGGAAGACTTCAGACTACTGTGGTTGTGTGGAAAGAACTCAGGAGCCAACTTGAACAGGATCCGTGAACCTAAGAGGGGACAATCTCTGCATCAATATTTATAACAACCTCACTGAAAACAACAACAAAGAAAGAAAATACCTCATTAGTCATCTTTGGAAGCTACTTTGCAGTCAACCTTTCTCTCTCCTGTTCTTTCGTTTTTTGTAAAACTGGTAAATAAAATAAAAGAAACATTTATTCTTCCTTTCCTAATTAAACTGTAACTCAGGGCAACCAAGTAGTTGATGAAATAATCTTCTAGCTAGTAAATGAATAATAATCTAATTAGTAGAATATCACCATTTGGTACCCTTAAGAAATTAATGGATCTAGACATTGATCATTAATGGCTGCAACATCACAGTAAGACAGACACTTTATAGTTCCTTTTGCAATTCATCAATATTATCTATGAAGTAAACTTGACAAAAAACCACACCTGAATTATGTCAGTGCTCTAGATCTATCTACCAACTGACAGTAAATACATGGGCCAAAGGAGCATGATAAATATATAAGCATAAAGGGGATGCAATCAGCATAATCCAGACAGTTGGGAACCCTACTGGATGAATGCTTTGAATTCAATGACAAATACTTGCAAGAAAAATGAGCAAATTGAGTTCTTTTAAACCTATACTTTAAAAGAAATTGTGTTTGGATCAGCAATCAAATAAATAATGGTTATTAAAATAAAAATACGTTTATAGGACAATCAAGGAAACATGAACTGACTGGCTATTTGTTGATATTAAGGAATTATTATTATTTGCGGATGTGTGATAATGACATAGTTGAGCTTAAAAAGGGCAGTTCTTGCATTTTAGAAATATGTATACTGACATTTTCACTGAGAAAAAGAAATCTGGGATTTGCTTTAAAATTGCTGGGGATTATGGCGGTAGTATTCAGAGAGGGTGTAGAGAAAATGTATTGGCCTGAAATTGACATTTGATGAGAACAATTGATGAAAGTTTCTACTTCTTTCTTTTTACTTCTGTAGATGTTTGAAATTTTCCATACTAAAACATGTTTTATAAATGTAGATGGCTTGCAATTTGCTCTTCTGAGCTCTCAGAAGGCAAAAAGCCATTCTTAAATTAGGAGCTTTCTTCTCTAGCCAAGAATTCTAATGATAATTGTGTCCCAACTGGCCAGTGCACTCAGATTGCTCTGAGATCTGTTGGTGGAAGACAATAAAGAAACTCTTTAGTCTTAGAAGAAAACAACAAAGAGTAAAGGCTGCTGCTAGGTCTAGGGCAATAGTGTAGTATCAGTATAAGGCAAAATATTAGTTCCTTCCAAAATCCACTTGTTACTACTGTGTATACTTTTGCAGCAAAATATCTTTTCTACATTGTCAGCATTAAAGTAAATTTACTATTTAGGTGGCATTTAAATTATCATATGCTCAAAGCCTAGAAAGAATCCCCTAGGCTGAAATGACATTAAATCTTATTTTGGCCATTGTAGTGTATTCTCCAGTCCTACTTGCTTTGTCTATAACTGTCCTAAAAAGGTGTGAGGAGATCTGCCAATATTAATGCCAGGATTCAAAATGAGTTCTTTGCAGCTTGCTTCCTTCAGGATCTTCTGCCCTCAGACCCATGTATTTACTTACTGCCTCAGATTATTGTATATGTCACATCTTTCCAACTAGAAGACAAGCTCCTTTAAGGGCAGTGACTAGTCTCATCAACATCGAATTTACTCCAACACCAGTGCTTTCAAAATGTGTGTTGCTTAGTATACGTCTGACCGTGAGAAGTTACAGAAACAATTCTACTCTAACTAAATAATAATGATACTGCTGCTACCATTTCTACTACTGCTGCTAATAAAATGTATGAAATAGAGTATACATGGGAAGATAAAGATCACACTGGAAATCCCAGGCTATAAAATGAATGACCCCAAAGCCACTTGCCAATCCATTGACTGTAAACAGTTACTTGTGAATTGGTCAACATTTAAATGCATAATTGAGAGAAGGGTTAAAACAAATTTTATTACCAAAAAACACAATTTTTATACCTACAATTTTTGAGCTCAACTAACCTGTAGTTTTAACAGAAATAGATGAGATTCAAAGTATTCATTCAGGTTCCTAAATGATCCATTCCCTATCTTTCCTTATGAAACAATCAGTTATACCTCTAATAATTTGTCAAGGATTCACCAATCTCTACTTCCTTTATTTTCCAAGGTTTGGTATCATTACAAAATCAAGTCCTTTGGCGGAATTTAATAGTTTCAAAATCCCTCATCAGTATTATTCACTGGGATAAAATAATATGAAAGTTTAACAAACACTGACTATGTGCTGAGAAATGATCCTTCAGTGATTCACTCCAGGTGGAGACTAGCATTCAGGCTGCACCTGAGGTAGAATTTGAATTCCAAAGTGGACCTTTAAACCACAGCTCAGCTTCTCTTTTTAAAACCATCAGAAATAAGCCTGTTGCCTGACCTTTGAGATTCTGCAAAGAGACCATATTTACACCTTTTGTCTCTTTTAACTTCCCTAGTCCCCTTCTCTACTTTCAGAATAGTGATTCCCAGATAAGTACAATGAGTTCAAACAGTGTGGTTAAAGGGGTAATTAGTCTGCTCTGCAGCCAAGTTACTCACAGAAGAAATAAGTTGGCTTTCACAGTTGTTAGTTTCTTCCTGGGCTTTGTTTAGAGGGGTCTCAGCTCAAGCAAGCAGCCTGTCAGCAGCCTGAAATAACTCTGTGGAAATCTAATGGCATATATGTAAAATATGTCTATGAAACCTTTTATTCAATCTTAGGTGCATAATTTTACTACTTCTTTAGGCCTGGAAAAGGATATTCAGCTACAAAAGGACAGAAAAGAAAATGTGTATAATACCTCATGCCTGCCTCACACCCTAGAACCTTATTTTACCCGTTTCATCAGAAAATGATGGGGCTTCCCTGGTGGCGCAGTGGTTGAGAGTCCGCCTGCCGATGCAGAGGACGCGGGTTCGTGCCCCGGTCCGGGAAGATCCCACATGCCGCGGAGCGGCTGGGCCCGTGAGCCATGGCCGCTGAGCCTGCGTGTCCGGAGCCTGTGCTCCGCAACGGGAGAGGCCACAACAGTGAGAGGCCCGCGTACCGCCAAAAAAAAAAAAAAAAAAAAAAAAAAGAAAATGATGTATGCTGTAAGAAACATTTTTTTAATTATTTGATCAAATATTTAAGTGCACTAAATCTCTGTATTTATTAAAGCAAATATAGTTACCTTTCTGTCCCTTTCTAAAAGAAAGCAAAAGATACAGTTCTTTTTTCTTAAGACTCAGGGTTTATGGATATTAATTATTACACTATATTGACACCCAGACATGTTTATAGGAGGCTTTTGAGACATACAGAGCTAGTTATTCCCATACCAAATGGCACTTCTTTTTCCTCTGCCTTCTGCTTGTATTTTTTCTGTTGTGATTATATCCTACTGAGGCTGCTACATGTCTTTGTTTGATTTGAGGTTCTAAAGCTAAGACTGTATAGTTTCCTTTTTACAGAATAATAATGGGTTTTATGACTGTTTGCCTTCAGAAGCCTCTTTTTCCACTCATTCTCATTTCATATCTATGGTGAGGTGTCTAAAACAGATGAGTTAGTTCTGAACTGGTGATATATAAATCAATTATTATTTGATTCATATTCAAAGCAGCTCCTCCTAAAATAGTGGCCTTCCTGCCTGTGGGATGTAGTCTAACCTACTGCCTGGATTTACACCCACCAACATCCATATTTTGTCTATTGTTACCTTGGACACTTGTAGGAACTGAGTGAGTTTCTGTTTCTATAGTGTCCATTGACAGACAAATGAATAAAGAAAATATGGCACATATGTAGAATGGAATGTTATTCAGCCTTAAAAAATAAGGGAATCTTGCCACTTGCAACAACTTGGATGAACCTTGAGGGAATCATGCTAAGTGAAATACGTCAGAGAGAGAAAGACAAACACTGCATAATCTCACTTTTACGTGTAATCTAAAAACGCTGCTCTCACAGAAACCGAGTAGAATGGTGGCCGTCAAGGGCTGGGGAGTGGAGGAAATGGGGAGTTGTTGGTCAAAGGGTATAACCTTCCAGTTGTAAGATGAATAAATCCTGGGAGTCTGATGTACAGCATGGTGACTATAGCTAACCTCACTCTATTGCATACTCAAAAGTTTCTGAGATAGTAGATCTTACATGTTCTCATCACACACACACACACACACACAAAAGGTAATTAATTGTGTAAGGTCATGGATGTGTTAACTAACCTTATTGTGGTAATCATTTTGCAATATATACATGTATCAAATTATGATGTTGTACACCTTATACAGTGTTACATGTCAATTACATCTCAATAAAACTGGAAAGAAGAAAAAGATTCACATGGAGAAGGGTAAGGCTGGTAGAAAAAAGCCACTGCCTTGAGCAGTACCGAGGTGGGCGGAAAGCCATGGGGCTCTATGAGCACTGCTGGGGAGGCTCTGTTCCCACGTGTGGGGAGGGGGTAGGACAGCACAGCTGTGATCCTTATTGCAGACCCTAGGCAGCCTCAGGCAACTTTTCAAAGTTAGATGCTGAAAACCAATAAATGAAATTATAAGGAAGAATTACATAAATGCCTTTATTCTACTTCTGGTCCTCTTGGCAACCTTTTCCATCTAAAAGCTGCGCCCTGCACTTCTCAAAGCAGGCACATTAACATGGATCAGAAGTTTCCAAACTTTTCATCCTCAACCCCTACACCAAAAGAAAAGTTGAAATTTTATGACCCCTAGTATAGGAAGTATCTTGTGTGTTTTTAATATTTATCAAGAGAACATTTAACGGTTACCTACTATGTGCCAAGAGAAAATAAAAATAAGACACAGACTTTAAATGCAGACTTTGTTCCGGTATTATTCTTCCTTTTGACTTCAGTATAAGAACTACTGAGCTGGGCTTCCCTGGTGGCGCAGTGGTTGAGAGTCCGCCTGCCTATGCAGGGAACGCGGGTTCGTGCCCCGGTCCGGGAGGATCCCGCATGCCACGGAGTGGCTGGGCCAGTGAGCCGTTGCTGCTGGGCCTGCATGTCTGGAGCCTGTGCTCCGCAACGGGAGGGGCCCGCATACTGCAAAAAAAAAAAAAAAAAAGAACTATTGAGCTATTTGCTGTCCCAGTAAGGGGGTAAGCAAACAATTACAGAATCCTGTGATCTCTTCCCAAGTTTGCAACTATAGCGTTGGTCCTAGAATTGCTCAATAACTTTGTATTTTGATTTAAGGGGAAACTAAAAGAACTTCCTGTCCCAAAGTAACTCTGCTTTGTGGAGACTGGAGGTGCCGTGCAATTGACTCAAGATACTGTTTATTTGTTTAAACAGTTAAATGAGTAGTTTCTATTTAACAAGTGAGCACAAATTTTCACAACACTACCTACCCCATGACATAGCTCAGACAAAAACTCTGAGGGAAAGGAAAACTATATGGGCAAAAAGTCCAGGTTCCATCCACTGTACATGGGATATTGATAGGCTTGTAAAACTTACAGAGGTACCTGGGGGTACCCAGGAACCCTGGGTATTTAGTATACAGATCAGCAAAGGATTGTGGAAAATAAGAAGACACCAGGTCAGGGGACAAATTAAGCAGGTGAAGCTGGTCCTTTATACTCTTTTCCCTTCTGATATACCACTGCTCTGTCATGTGCAGAATACGTTCTGTATCCTCAGTAGACCTACACACACACACACATGTGTAACACACAAACATGCACGCATGCATGCGTGTACACATACATGGAGTCCCCAGTCTTCTCAGTTAAAATTCAGCTTGTAGTAACTAAAGAAAATGTATAATGCCCTATATTTTATAGATTTTAAAAATACTTGCACTTTAAGAGAAAACTTTTAATGTCTGAAAATCCCTTCTGACGAAGGAAGTTATTTCTGATATTGGAGGTTGACAGTTTCACAGAGAAAACTTCAGGAGCACAGAGACATGCCTGACCCTCTCCCCATGCACCATCTGGGGAGAATTCACCAACACAGAGGCTCAATCCCTCTGCTAAGTCAAAATCAAGTATACCAACATCATTATTTCACAGAGAATACCCTACCTCATGTTAGGCATTCATATGTATTTTATTTGTTGAAGAGAGGAAGAAGATATAAAGGAGGGAATCATCCGAAATTACAGAGGACACCATTTAAGTCAATATAGATATTTCAATTTAAGGTAAAATTCAATGATAATTTGAAATTATATGTGGAGTTTTATTTACTAAAGAATATTTTGCAAAGTTCAACTCCTATTTTAACTTATATTTTCAGAGAAGGTATTTGGTCCAAATGAAGAATACCTTCAATTATTGTTCTTTCATTGCAAGCAAAAAAGGATTTACTTCTTTTCATGAAATATGGTTGTTTGACAACAGAAGGATAAATATTTTATATTTTTAGAAACAACAGTCAGGCTACTGATATTCTTAATTAGTTTTAATAAATATGAATGCTTCTTATCATCTACTCTTTAGCTTGTACCTGAGGAGTTGAATACCTCCGGGAAGATATGTGCTCCAGACCCGTAAATATGCAGTTCACAGAGCCCACTACCAGAGGGCAATAAAGAAGTCAAATCTTGAAACCATGGAGTGAAAATAGTGGGAGTTTAAATAAAAGCAACATTTCACAGTATGCTTTTCTGACCAACGTTATATCTAATAACTTAATGGATTGTATGTACATGGATTCTGAAAAGTCAGCAGCACACTTCACTGGTCAATATTCTATGATAAGGGGAACGTAATTGGAGTGTAGAAAAACAGTATACTTACATCTTAAAATTCCACCCCTACAGAATCTACTACTCACTATTGAAAAATGGTAAGAAGAATAGCTTTCTGTGTCTCAGTCACCAGTTAACATTTTCAAGAGTAGAATTTATCTTCCTATGATGCTCAAATACACAGGAAAAATGCATATCTAGGACAATGGATAAACTCTATATGACATGTGAAAATAATTCTTCAAATGGAAAAAGTAAAAGATCTACAAGGAACAGTTTTATATGCATTAGTGTGCATATATACATAAAGAGGCTCTAAGAAACATAAAAATCACTTCCAGGAAATAATTTTAGGTAGAAGAGAATTAACATGGATGAGGAAGAAAAGAGAGTTGGTTTTAAGATAGTTTCATTTACTTGTTTTTTTGTTTATTTATTTGTTTTATTTATTTGGTCTTTGGAATATAAGGAAACAGTGGCTTTCACATCCGTATCCCAGTGGAACAAAGGGACCGAGGTCTATACTGGAGCCCAGCCATTGTTTGACTAGCTTGTAATAATACTGGTGAAATACAGCCAAATCATTTGAACTACAAGCATCCTCTCTGACAATAATCTTAAGACATCAACATTATAAATTAAAGAAAGGAAAGAGAGAATACTGTTTTCTTTAGAGAGAAAATACAGATTCTGGATCAAATCAATAATGTCAGCAAACCTCATGGCTATAAAATATTCTGCTGCCTATCATTTAGATCATGCCTCTAGAAGAGGGAAACTGGGTGATAATTTCCCCAGATTTTATATTTAATTCAAATATTTTAGATAAGAGGCATCTCTAGTAAAACACTGTATCATTGATTTTTTCCAAAATGATAGCTCACAGGAGTTCCTCTTTCCTTCTCAAATACATATGGGGAAATGGAGGTGGGTGGGTTAGAGGAACTATCTAAATAGAGCATAGTAATCAACAGTTTGTTTTTTTAAAATAGAAATTTCTATTTCAATTGTTTCCAGAGACAGAAACACACAGAGACAATTCCATGTGACAACAGTGGAAGAGACCAGAGTGATGCAGCTGCAAATCAAAAAATGCCAACACCAGTGATTGATGGCCACCACCAGAATCTGGTTAAGACAAAGAAGCATCCTCCCCTTGAGGTGTCAGAAAGAACATGGCCCTCTCAACACTCTGAGTTTGATCTTCTGGACTCTAGAGCTGTGATAAAATAAATTTCTGTTCTTTTAAGCTAACAAGTTTGTGGTATCTTGTTATGGTAGCCCTAGAGATAACAGTATTTGATTCCTGAGATGGCAACTGTATTCTGACTATGTAATGACTATTCCAAGATGATCAACAGACACAAAGATAAAGAAAGGCAAAACTGAGACTAAGCCCAGTTCTTTTTATTCCCAGAATAATAAATGATTTTTTAATTAATTTAGATCTCTTTGTCTAACCCCTCTGCTTTTCAAAAGACTATGTGCGACCAATCAAGTAGTAATATGTTATACTTTCATTTTAATTCATCTCAAAGTATTTCTAATTCCCCTTATGAGTTCTTACTTGACCCATGAATTATTTAGGAATATACTGTATAATTTCCATTTGTGATTTTCAACAAATTTCTTTCTGTTAACGATTTCTTATTGCATTCTGTTGTCATCTGAGAGCACTCTTTGTATAGTTTATATCCTTTAAAATGTACTGAAATTTGTTTTATGGCCTAGCATATAGTATATCATGTGCATTTGAAAAGAATGTATATTCTGATGCTGTTGGGTGCAATGTTTTATAGATGGCTGTTAGGTCTAGTTGATTGATAATGTTGTGCAAGTTTTTTTAATTTTCTTGTTGATTTTCTGTCTGTTCTGCTATTGAAAGAAAGGTATTAAAGTATCCAATTATTATTGTAGAACTGTCGGTTTCTCTTTTCCGTTGTGTCGATTTTGCTTCATTGTATTTGGAAGTTCTGTTGTTAGGTGCATATAAGTTTATAATTATTATACATTCTAGATGGTATAATCCTTTTATCATTTTAAAATATCTTTGTCTCTAGTAAAAATTTTCAACTTAAAATATTTTTTTCTGATATTTTCTTAGCCACTCCAGTTTTGTTGTTGTTGTCTTGTTTTGTTTTGTTGTTACTGTTGTGGTATATCTATTCCAACCCTTTTACACTTCACCTATATATTTTCTTGACTCTAAAGTGGGTCACTTTCTTGTTGATGTTATATACATATATAACTGTATATTACATTCAAAAATTACATATATAATAACAAATTATGGCAGACTTTGAACTGGACCTTTTTTTTTTTTCGATACGCGGGCCTCTCACTGTTGTGGCCTCTCCCGTTGCAGAGCACAGGCTCCGGACACGCAGGCTCAGCGGCCATGGCTCACGGGTCTAGCTGCTCCGCGGCATGTGGGATCTTCCCAAACCGGGGCACGAACCCGTGTCCTCTGCATCGGCAGGCGGACTCTCAACCACTGCGCCACCAGGGAAGCCCTGAACTTCACCTTTAAATGAGTATGATTTAGACAGTAGAGCTTCCCTACCAAATGCAAATAACTCACTTGAACTCTCTTTTTTGTAAAGGACAGACCAATTCTTCCAAGGGGAATTCTTGAACTCATTAGATATGTGATATTCATTATAATTCGTTGCATTTAACACCACAGAAAGGACTTGATCAAAGGCTATTTTACTCTTTTCTTCCTCACTGGATGATTAGCTAGGTTCATTTTTAAATGGAAGATATACTCTAGATATTTAAATGTAGGGCATCTCTTCCTTTCAAATCTCAGAAAGAAAGGTGTGCTTCAGTTTCCCTGCAGAAACCTCTAGTATCTTGCCCCCCTTTTGAAAGAGGAACTAATCTTTCTTTCTCTATTCTTCTTTGTCTTCTTCCCTTCATCAGCAATGAGCCTCTTTATCATTTTTGTCAGCCCAAAGAATAATTTTTCTCTTTCCGGGCCATTCAAAAATTGTACACTACAAAGTAAACGGAAAGAGCTTTATTTATAAAAATAAAACAGCTATGGCATTAGTTCTTAAAGAGTATAAAATGTTGATCCCTCATTCCAACAAAAAGTCTTGTTAGCATTTAGGGTTCAATGAGAGGCAATAAACAAAAATGTTTTGGTGACTCCTCTGACATCTTTACTAAAAGGTTTGAACTCATAATGGTGAATATCAGACATATTTGTGTTAGGCAATTAAAATTAAATTATATCTAGACGTATTTAAATTACCATATTAACATTAACAAGTAATCTTAGAACTCATCTTGAAAGTAAAAGGTACTTTTATACTTTATAATGAAAAAATCAATAAAATGTGCCTTTATGCAGAGAAAATGTAATTATAATACCAATTAATGTTAACTGGTCACTTTTTATTGAAGTAGAGTTGACATACAATATTATGTTAGTTTCAAGTGTTCAACATACTGATCCAACATCTAAATACATTTGAATTGGTCACCATGATAAGTCTAGTAACCATATATCACCATACAAAATTATTACAGTATTATTGACTATATTCCTTATGCGGTATATTGCATCCCCAAGACATTTATTTTATAACTGGAAATTTGTACCACTTAATCCCCTTCACCTATTTCTCTCAGTCCCCATCCCCCTTCCCCTCTAGTAATCACCAGTTTGTTCTCTGTATCTACAAGTTTGTTTCTCTTTTGTTTTCTTTTTTAGATTTCACATGTAAGTGAAATCATACAGTATTTGTTCTTCTCCGTCTGACTCATTTCACTTAGCATACCTAGTACTCTAGGTCAATCCATGTTGCTGCAAGTGAAGAGATTTCATTCTGTTTTAGGACTAAGTACTGTTTCATTATATACGTGTGTATATATACACCACATCTTCTTTATCCACTCATCTATTTATGGACACTAGTTTCTTCCATATCTTGGCTAGTATAAGTAATGCTCCAATGAACAGAGGGGTGCATACATCCTTTCTTATTAGTGTCTTTGTTTTCTTTGGATAGATACTCAGAAGTTGAATTGTTGGATCATATGGTAATTCTATTTTTAACATTTGGGGGAACCTCTGTACTGTTTTCCATAGGGGCTGCACCAATTTACATTCCCACTAACAGTGCACAAGGGTTCCCTTTTGGATGATGGCCATTCTGACAGGTGTAAGGTGATATCTCACTGTGGTTTTGATTTGCATTTCCCAGATGATGAGTGATATTGAGCATCTTTTCATGTGTCTTTTGGTCATTTGTATGTATTCCCAAAGCAATGTAACCCCTATCAAAATACCAATGGCATTTTTCACAGAATTAGAACAAATAATCCTAAAATTTGTATAGAATCATCCAAACAAACAAACAACCTCCAATAACCAAAGCTATATTGAGAAAGGAAAACAAAGCTGGTGGTATGACATGCACTGATCTCAGACTATACTACAAAGCTATAGTAATCAAAACAGTATGGTATTAGCATAACAACAGACACATAGGTCAGTGGAATAGAATAGGGAGCCCAGAAATGAACCCACAGTTATGTGATCAATTAATCTACAACAAAGGAGGCAAGAACATACAATGAAATAGAGACAATAAATGGTGTTAGGAAAATTGGACAACTACTTGTAAAAGAGTGAAACTGAATTATTTCCTTATACCATACATAAAAATAAACTTAAAATGGATTAAAGACTCACATTTAAGACCTGAAACCATAAAACCCCTAGGAAAAATACATTGACATCGATCTTAGCAATATTTTTTGGGGGTCTATCTCCTCAGGCATGGCCAACAGAAGTAAAATTAAACAAGTGTCATTATATCAAACTGAAAAGCTTTTGCAGAGAGGAGAAAACCATCACAAAATGAAAAGGTAACTTACTGAATGAAAGATTTTTTCAAATGGTATATCTGATAAGGAGTTAATATCCAAATTATCTAAAGAAATCATACAATTTAATACCAAAAAACCCCAGATATTCCAATTTAAAAATGGGCAGAGAACCTGAACTGGTCACTTTTTAAAGTGTTTGATACAGTACTTAGATGCATTCTTTTTTCATTAGCCTTGAATATCAATACTCTTAACATCTCCGTTTATAAATGAAGAAATTAAGGAATGGAGAGATAAATGACTTGTCTAAGGTACAAAGCTTATTACAAAAAAGATTATACTAAACCAGACCTCTGATTCAGATTCCTATACTTTAATCATTATGGCTTACTGCAGAAGATCAGAGACAGAATTTGACATTGAAAGCTTAGATTCCAGTTTTTAATGAGACTTCTTCACCATACCTTTATGTCTAAGGGAAAAAATTCTGGTCTGTACTGCCATTAATGGTAATACTGCTTTAGAGAAATGTTCTGGAGGGAAAGGATATTATTCAAATTTATTTTTAAAGTTTTTTTTTTTTTTTGGTTTGACTTTGTTTCTTAGTTTTCTCATGCTAGGATGGGAGGGCAAACAAAACCTAAACTAACAATACCAACTATACGTGTGTGTGTATGTGAGTGTGCCTGTACTTATAAGTATGAAAATACAACTTACAAGAAAAGGCAAGGCCAGAATCTATAAGGCTAAGGATTTTGACTTTATCATAGATGCAAGAGAAAGCAATTAAATGAAAAGATAGTTGTGTAGATACTAGGCTGTTCAAGTAGAGCAAAGGAGAAATGGTAGTGGCTAAGATGGTGGCAATGAAGATGAAGAGAAACATTATATAAGTGATGAGAGAGAGAGAGATGAGATTCCAGAGGACCTAATGATGCAGTCTATGCAGAAAGTGAAGAAAAGGAAGGAATTGAGGACCATTCCCAGGTTTTTGCATTGAGTTACTTTTTGTGTGAATCATGGCACCATTCACTGAGGAAGAAAAGATTTGCAGGATGGGACAGTTTGGAAGAAGGAATAATTGAAGTTTCATTTTAGACATCTCAGTTGTACAGACGTCAAGCAGTGTTCCTCATATTTCTCCAATGAAAAGAATCACCTGGGGATCTTACTGCACATATGGATTATCACCTTTTCTGCTAGAACTTCTGGTTTGGTAGTCTGAGTTGAACACAAAGTACTGGATTTTCTCACACTGCAGAAGAAAAAAAACACACTGAAGGAGGTGGAAAAGAGCTAACCTAAGTAACTTTGGAAAATAGTATTTTAATATACTGTAATTAACCATGCACAATATATACTGAAAAGCTAAAGACAAAAAGAAATGTACACAGAACCCAGAGGAAGATGGCGGAAGAGTAAGACGCGGAGATCACCTTCCTCCCCACAGATACATCAGAAATTCATCTACACGTGGAACAACTCCTACAGAACACCTACTGAACGCTGACAGAAGACCTCAGACCCCCCCAAAAGGCAAGAAACTCCCCACATACCTGGGTAGGACAAAAGAAAAAAGAATAAACAGAGACAAAAGGATAGGGACGGGACCTGTACCAGTGGGAGGGAGCCATGAAGGAGGAAAGGTTTCCACACACTAGAAGCCCCTTCGCGGGCGGAGACTGCGGGTGGCGGAGGGGGAAAGCTTCGGAGTAGCGGAGGAGAGCACAGCAACAGGGGTGTGGAGGGCAAAGCGGAGAGATTCCGGCAGGGAGGATCGGTGCCCTCAGGCACACACCAGCCCGAGAGGCTTGTCTGCTCGGCCACCGCGGGGCGGGGGGGGGGGGGGGGGGCTGGGAGCTGAGGCTCGGGTATCGGGTTTCAGTCGGAGCGCAGGGAGAGGACTGGGGAGAGGACTGGGGCTGGCGGCAGGAAGAGAGCCTGAAGGGGTTAGTGCACCACGGCTAGGCCGGAGGGAGTCCGGGGGAAAAAGTCTGGAGCTGCCGAAGAGGCAAGAGACTTTTTCTTCCCTTTTGTTTCCTGGTGCGCGAGGAGAGGGCATTAAGAGAACTGCTTAAAGAAGCACCAGAGACGGGCGCGAGCCGCGGCTAAAGGCGCGGACCCCGGAGACGGGCGTGGGACGCTGGGGCTGCTGCTGCCGCCGCCACAAGGCCTGTGTGTGAGCGCAGGTCACTGTCCACCCCGCCTTCCGGGGAGCCTGTGCACCCCGCCACTGCCGGGGTCCCGGGACCCAGGGACGGCTTCCCCGGGAAAGCGCACGGAGCGCCTCGGGCTGGTGCAACGTCACGCCGGCCTCTGCCGCCGAAGGCCCGCCCCACACTGCGCGCCCCTCCCTCCCCTCTGCCTGAGTGAGCCAGAGCCCCCGAATCAGCGGCTCCTTTAAACCCGTCCTGTCTGAGCGAAGAACGGACGCCCTCTGGCGACCTACGCGCAGAGGCGGGGCCAGGTCCAAGGCTGAGACCCGGGAGCTGTGAGAGCAGAGAAGAGACAGGGAAATCTCTCTGTGCAGCCTCGGAGGCAGCGGATTAAAGCTCCACGGTCCACTTGATGTGCCCTGCGTCTGTGGAGTGCATGAATGGACAGCGAATCATCCCAAATTGAGGAGGTGGACTTTGAGAGGAAGATTTTCGATTTTTCCCCCTGCTCTCTTTTTGTGAAGGTGTTTGTGTATGCTTCTGTGTGAGATTTTCTCTGTATAGCTTTGCTTCCACCATATGTCCCAGGGTTCTATCAGTCCGTTTTTTTTTCAATAATTACTTTTTAATTTTAATAACGCTACTATATTTTATACTTTATTCTATTTTACTTTACCCGCTCTTTCTTTTTTTCCTACCTTCCCTTCCTCCCTCCCTCCCTCCGCCCCTCCTTTCCTTCTTTCTCTCTTTCTTTCCTTTCTCCCTCCCTTCTTCCTTTCACTCTTTTTCTTTCCTTCCTCCCTCCCTCCCTCCTGTCTCTTTCCTTCCTCCCTCACTACCACCCTTCTTCCTTTCACTCTTTTTCTTTCCTCCCTCCCTCCCTCCTGTCTTTCTTTCTTTCCTTCCTCCCTCCCTTCTTCCATTCACTCTTTTTCTTTCCTTCCTCCCTCCCTCCCTTTTCTTTCTTTCCGTGCTTCCTCCCTCCCTCCCTCCTTTCTTTCTTCCTTCCTTCCTTTCCTTCTTCCTTTCTTTCTCTCTCTCTTTCTTTCTTCTACTAATTCTTTCTTTCTACTTTTTCTCCCTTTTATTCTGAGCCGGGTAGATGAAAAGCTCTTGGTGCTGCAGCCAGGAGTCAGTGCTGTGCCTCTGAAGTGGGAGAGCCAACTTCAGGACACGGGTCCACAAGAGACCTCCCAGCTCCACATAATCTCAAGCGGCGAAAATCTCCCAGAGATCTCCATCTCAACACCAGCACCCAGCTTCAGTCAACGACCAGCAGGCTACAGTGCTGGTCACCCTATGCCAAGCAACTAGCAAGGCAGGAACACAACCCCACCCATTAGCAGAAAGGCTGCCTAAAAACATGATACGGCCACAGGCACCCCAAAACACACCACCAGACATGGACCTGTCCGCCAGAAAGACAAGATCGAGCCTCAACCACCAGAACACAGGCACTAGTCCCCCCCACCAGGAAGCCTACACAACCTACTGAAACAACCTTAGCCACTGGGGACAGACACCAAAAACAATGGGAACTCCGAATATGCAGCCTGCAAAAAGGAGACCCCAAACACAGTAAGAGAAGCAAAATGAGAAGACAGAAAAACACACAGCAGGTGAAGGAGCAAGATAAAAACCTACCAGACCTAACAAATGAAGAGGTAATAGGCAGTCTACCTGAAAAAGAATTCAGAATAATGATAGTAAAGATGATCCAAGATTCTATTTCCAAGATCCAAAATCTTGGAAACAGAATAGACAAAATGCAAGAAACAGTTAACAAGGACCTAGAAGAACTAAAGATGAATCAAGCATCGATTAAAAACACAATACATGAAATGAAAAATACTCTAGATGGGATCAATAGCAGAATAACTGAGGCAGAAGAACGGATAAGTGATGTGGAAGATAAAATAGTGGAAATAACTGATGCAGAGCAAAATAAAGAAAAAAGAATGAAAAGAACAGAGGACAGTCTCAGAGACCTCTGGGACAACATTAAACGCACCAACATTCGAATTATAGGGGTTCCAGAAAAAGAAGAGAAAAAGAAAGGGACTGAGAAAATATTTGAAGAGATTATAGTTGAAAACTTCCCTAATATGGGAAAGGAAATAGTTTATCAAGTCCAGAAGGCAAAGAGAGTCCCATACAGAACAAATCCAAGGAGAAATACGCCAAGACACATATTAATCAAACTGTCAAAAATTAAACACAAAGAAATCATATTAAAAGCAGCAAGGCAAAAACAACAAATAACACACAAGGAAATCCCCATCAGGTTAACAGCTGATCTCTCAGCAGAAACTCTACAAGCCAGAAAGGAGTGGCAGGACATAATTAAAGTGATGAAGGAGAGAAACCTGCAACCAAGATTACTCTACCCAGCAAGGATCTCATTCAGATTTGATGGAGAAATTAAAACGTTTACAGACAAGCAAAAGCTGAGAGAGTTCAGCACCACCAAACCAGCTTTACAACAAATGCTAAAGGAACTTCTCTAGGCAAGAAACACAACAAAAGGAATATACCTACAATAACGAACCCAAAGCAATTAAGGAAATGGGAATAGGAACATACATATCAATAATTACCTTAAATGTAAATGGACTAAATGCTCCCACCAAAAGATACAGATTGGCTGAATGGATACAAAAACAAGACCCATATATATACTGTCTACAAGAGACCCACTTCAGACCTAGAGACACATACAGATTGAAAGTAAGGGGATGGAAAAAGATATTCCATGCAAATGGAAATCAAAAGAAAGCTGGAGTAGCAATTCTTATATCAGACAAAATAGACTTTAAAATAAAGACTATTAGAAGAGACAAAGAAGGAAACTACATAATGATCAAGGGATCGATCCAAGAAGAAGATATAACAATTGTAAATATTTATGCACCAAACATAGGAGCACCTCAATACATAAGGCAAATACTAACAGCCATAAAAGGGGAAATCGACAGTAACACACTCATAGTAGGGGACTTTAACACCCCACTTTCACCAATGGACAGAACATCCAAAAGGAAAATAAATAAGGAAACACAAGCTTTAAATGATACATTAAACAAGATGGACTTAATTGGTATTTATAGGACATTCCATCCAAAAACAACAGAATACACATTTTTCTCAAGTGCTCATGGAACATTCTCCAGGACAGATCATATCTTGGGTCACAAATCAAGCCTTGGTAAATTTAAGAAAATTGAAATTGTATCAAGTATCTTTTCCGACCACAATGCTATGAGACTAGACATCAATTACAGGAAAAGATCTGTAAAAAATACAAACACATGGAGGCTAAACAATACACTACTCAATAACGAAGTGATCACTGAAGAAATCAAAGAGGAAATTAGAAAATACCTAGAAACAAATGACAATGGAGACACGACGACCCAAAACCTATGGGACACAGCAAAAGCAGTTCTAAGGGGGAAGTTTATAGCAATACAATCCCACCTTAAGAAACAGGAAACATCTCGAGTAAACAACCTGACCCTGCACCTAAAGCAATTAGAGAAAGAAGAACAAAAAAAACCCAAAGTTAGCAGAAGGAAAGAAATCATAAAGATCAGATCAGAAATAAATGAAAAAGAAATGAAGGAAACGATAGCAAAGATCAATAAAACTAAAAGCTGGTTCTTTGAGAAGATAAACAAAATTGATAAACCATTAGCCAGACCCATCAAGAAAAAAAGGGAGAAGACTCAAATCAATAGAATTAGAAATGAAAAAGGAGAAGTAACAACTGACACTGCAGAAATACAAAAGATCAGGAGAGATTACTACAAGCAACTCTATGCCAATAAAATGGACAACCTGGAAGAAATGGACAAATTCTTAGAAATGCACAACCTGCCAAGACTGAATCAGGAAGAAATAGAAAATATGAATAGACCAATCACAAGCACTGAAATTGAAACTGTGATTAAAAATCTTCCAACAAACAAAAGCCCAGGACCAGATGGCTTCACAGGCAAATTCTATCAAACATTTAGAGAAGAGCTAACACCCATCCTTCTCAAACTCTTCCAAACAATTTCAGAGGAAGGAACACTCCCAAACTCATTCTACGAGGCCACCATCACCTTGATACCAAAACCAGGCAAGGATGTCACAAAGAAAGAAAACTACAGGCCAATATCACTGATGAACATAGATGCAAAAATCCTCAACAAAATACTAGCAAACAGAATCCAACAGGACATTAAAAGGATCATACACCATGATCAAGTGGGGTTTATTCCAGCGATGCAAGGATTCTTCAATATACGCAAATCAATCAATGTGATACACCATATTAACAAACTGAAGAAGAAAAACCATATGATCATCTCAATAGATGCAGAGAAAGCTTTCGACAAAATTCAACACCCATTTATGATAAAAAACCCTGCAGAAAGTAGGCATAGAGGGAACTTTCCTCAACATAATAAAGGCCATATATGACAAACCCACAGCCAACATCGTCCTCAATGGTGAAAAACTGAAACCATTTCCACTAAGATCAGGAACAGGACAAGGCTGCCCACTCTCACCACTCTTATTCAACTTCGTTTTGGAAGTTTTAGCCACAGCAATCAGTGAAGAAAAGGAAATAAAAGGAATCCAAATTGGAAAAGAAGAAGTAAAGCTGTCACTGTTTGCAGATGACATGATACTATACATAGAGAATCCTAAAGATGCTACCAGAAAACTACTAGAGCTAATCAATGAATTTGGTAAAGTAGCAGGATACAAAATTAATGCACAGAAATCTCTGGCATTCCTATACACTAATGATGAAAAATTTGAAAGTGAAATCAAGAAAACACTCCCATTTACCACTGCAACAAAAAGAATAAAATATCTAGGAATAAACCTACCTAAGGAGACAAAAGACCTGTGTGCAGAAAATTATAAGGCACTGAAAAAAGAAATTAAAGATGATACAAATAGATGGAGAGATATACCATGCGCCTCGATTGGAAGAATCAATATTGTGAAAATGACTCTACTACCCAAAGCAATCTACAGATTCAATGCAATCCCTATCAAACTACCACTGGTATTTTTCACAGAACTAGAACAAAAAATTTCAAAATTTGTTTGGAAAAACAAAAGACCCCGAATAGCCAAAGCAATCTTGAGAACAAAAAATGGAGCTGGAGGAATCAGGCTCCCTGACTTCAGACTATACTACAAAGCTACAGTAATCAAGACAGTGTGGTACTGGCACAAAAACAGAAAGATAGATCAATGGAACAGGATAGAAAGCCCAGAGATAAACCCACGCACATATGCTCAACTTATCTTTGATAAAGAAGCCAGGAATGTACAGTGGAGAAAGGACAGCCTCTTCAATAAGTGGTGCTGGGAAAACTGGACAGGGACATGTAAAAGTATGAGATTAGATCATTCCCTAACACCATACACAAAAATAAGCTCAAAATGGATTAAAGACCTAAATGTAAGGCCAGAAACTATCAAACTCTTAGAGGAAAACAGAGGCAGAACACTCTATGACATAAATCACAGCAAGATCCTTTTGGACCCACCTCCTAGAGAAATGGAAATAAAAACAAAGATAAACAAATGGGACCTAATGAAACTTCAAAGCTTTTGCACAGCAAAGGAAACCATAAACAAGACCAAAAGACAACCCTCAGAATGGGAGAAAATATTTGCAAATGAAGCAACTGACAAAGGATTAATCTCCAAAATTTATAAACAGCTCATGCAGCTCAATAGCAAAACAACAAACAACCCAATCCAAAAATGGGCAGAAGACTTATATAGGCATTTCTCCAGAGAAGATATACAGACTGCCAACAAACACATGAAAGAATGCTCAACATCATTAATCATTAGAGAAATGCAAATCAAAACTACAATGAGATATCATCTCACACCAGTCAGAATGGACATCATCAAGAAATCTAGAAACAATAAATGCTGGAGAGGGTGTGGAGAAAAGGGAACACTCTTGCACTGCTGGTGGGAATGTGAATTAGTACAGCCACTATGGAGAACAGTATGGAGGTTCCTTAAAAAACTACAAATAGAACTACCATATGACCCAGCAATCCCACTACTAGGCATATACCCTGAGAAAACCATAATTCAAAAAGAGACATGTACCAAAATGTTCATTGCAGCTCTATTCACAATAGCCCGGAGCTGGAAACAACCTAAGTGTCCATCATCGGATGAATGGATAAAGAAGATGTGGCACATATATACAATGGAATATTACTCAGCCATAAAAAGAAACGAAACTGAGCTATTTGTAATGAGGTGGATAGACCTAGAGTCTGTCATACAGAGTGAAGTAAGTCAGAAAGAGAAAGACAAATATGCTAACACATATATATGGAATTTTAAAAAAATGTCATGAAGAACCTAGGGGTAAAATGGGAATAAAGACACAGACCTACTTGAGAATGGACTTGAGGATATGGGGAGGGCGAAGGGTAAGCTGTGACAAAGCGAAAGAGAGGCATGGACATATATACACTACCAAACGTAAGGTAGATAGATAGTGGGAAGCAGCCGCAGAGCACAGGGAGATCAGCTCGGTGCTTTGTGACCGCCTGGAGGGGTGGGAGGGAGGGAGATGCATGAGGGAAGGGATGTGGGAACAGATGTGTATGTATGACTGATTCACTTTGTTATAAAGCAGAAACTAATAAAAAAAAAGAAATGTACACAAATATTGAACTTGTTAGTAAATTTATTTTTCACACGTGTACAGGTTAATGATTTTTAAATATTTTATGTGTATTCCAGAATTGAGCAAATGAATAAATAGACTGCAAATAATGAGAATCAGGTTTCTAATTGTTAAAGAAAAGAGTTACAAATAAGGAAAGGGTAAGGGAGGCTAGAATAAACCCTGTGGTGTTGGATTGGAATCAAGGTATCAATTTGAATTCATATATCAATTTGAAGTTATATATATATGTAGATAGATGATAGATAATGTGTGTGTGTGCACACGTGTGTGTGTATACACACACACCCAGATAGATAATATGAAAATAGAGATACTTGTATATTTTTATGTATTCGTATATATATTTTTAGCTCTCTCTGCTGAAAACACAATGAGGTAGCTTGGATAGCGATAAATCCACCTCATACCAAGATTCTGGTTTCTGAATACCATTATTAATGCAAGGAACAAGAACTCCGTGGAGAAATGACTGATTCAAGGCTGAGACAGAGGAAAGTAAAAGATGGGTCTGGAGCATTTTGTGGTGTCACAAAATAAGATATTACTCCAAAAATTGTATGGCCATGTAGGAAAAATATAGGAGACAGCTGGAAGGAGTACCAGTGACCAAATATGGAACACTTTGAGAAAGAAAACTATTAATGATAGTAATAAATTTTAACCCGTAGAATAAAATAATTATCCACAAGTTCACACTGATGTATGTATATATATGAACAAATAACCAGATAAATACATAAATGAGGAGAAAAATAGCTCTTTCTTATACTCAAATTATAGTTAATAAAGGTAGAAGGAATGATGGGAATAGAAAATGAACAATCATCAAACACCACAGTAATGGGTGGAGTCAAAAATTATTGATGGATGCTAAAATTAGTATGGGAAAATTAAACAAGAAGCAGAATATTTGAACAATCTCAAATAATTACAAAGGGAAAAATAGTGATTTTGCAGCTATCATTATAACTAAGTCATCAAAGTTAGCATCCCCAGTAGTGAGACATACAGATTTGTTTGTACCTCTAATATGTACTGAAAATGGCATATCTCTCCTGAAGTGTTCTTGTCAAGAAATACATATCCTCAGTCTAACCATGAGAAAATATCAAACAAACCCTATTTGAGAAAAATTCTACAAAATGACTGGCTAGGATTTTCCATTAGTTCAAGGTCATAACAGACAAAAAAAGACTGAGGAACTATCCTAGATTAGAGAAGAATGGGGAGATATGACAAGCAAATGCAATAAGGGATCCTAGATTTGAATCTGGACCTCAAGACAATAGGCAATATTTGAATACGAGTCTATAAATCGTTAGTAGCATTGTGACAATGTAAACTTTCTGCTTTCAATAATTATACTCTAGTAATAGAAAATGTTAACATTTGGGGAAGCTGAGTAAAGGGTATATGGGAACTCATACTGCTATGTTTGAAGTTTTTTGATAAGTAAGATTTGATAACACAGTTTTATAAAACCTTAGTTTGGACATTTCTGAACCTCTTTTTTGTTTCCTTATGGAAGAAAGCTGCTTGTTTAGGGTTAATACTAATTCAATGGGGGTAAGATTTACACAGGACCAACCCTAACATTCATAGTGTGTGGCACAGGAAACAACTTTGAATGGCCATTTCAAGGAACAATATACTTAAGTGTATACAATGAGTAAAATGGATGAACTACACAAATTAATGAGTTGAAAAACCATAGAATCATAGAATTTTCTCACTGTAAAGGCTCTTACTTTCATAACTTTTCAGAACTTTTCCGTTCCTATGGGTAAATACCAAAGAGCAGGATTACTAGATCACTGAATGGTAAAAGTACGTTTATTTTGTAAGAAACTGCCAAGTATCCCGCTAGCCACAAATGAGAATTCCAATTGTTCTGCATCATCACCAACTTCGGTATTTCAGTTTGGGGATTTTAGCCATTTAAATAGGTGTGTAGTGGTATCTCATTATTGTTCTAATTCAAAATTCACTGATGACATGGAATGTGTAGCATCTTTTCATATGCTTATTTGCCATGTGTCTATTTTCTTTGTTTAACCATAGTAGTTTTGTTGTTGTTTTTTTAACCAAGGCCTGCTAACTCTTGTCCTCCTGTGTCTATTTATGTTGTCTTTTTTCTTTCTTTCTTCTTTTTTTGAACTTTTGATCATTTAGTCTTTTTCCTGGTTATGTCCAATTATTTTTTATACTAAAATTGGGCTTAACTTATTTTAGGAAACTATAAAGATACCTCCACATTCTGGATATTATTATCTTTCTCTTGAAAAGATTTACTTTGGCCCAAGGCAGACACTTACTATAGGGACTGGTATCCTTAGTCCATTCTCAGTTTGAGCTCATTCAAAGCCATTTTTCAGTCTGTGTGAAGGTTGGTCTATTTCTGTCTTGTCCTTCCCTACGGGTGTTGCCCTTTGGGATTACCATGTGAAAGTTTGGATTCTCCCTGTTCCCAACTACCCTTGTATTTGTTAGGCTTTAAATGTAATGGTTTCCGCAGCCCTGTGAGACTGAAGATACACTTAGCTTCTCATTCCATTAGTTGTTGCCTTTAGCTTGAGCTGTTGCCCATTGGCTTCTGTGGTTAGAGTCTTTTGAACTCCTTGGCTTTTCAGTTCGTAGGCTGTAAGATTTGAATCAGCAAATGCCCAAAGGAGAAAAGCTGCACCAAATGTCAAGCTTGTGTATGTGTTTCCCTTCTCTCAACAACTTGGCCCACATGTCTTGGTGTCTCTCTAACATTCAGATGCCAGCGAACAGATGTTTTCTTACTTTATCCAGCTTTTCTAAAATTTCTTTAGACTTCACCTGATCTTATGTTATTATTGAACTATCATCTCAATTACCCCTAGGAAGAAAATTTACAATTTTATGTTTTATTTTTTATTTTCTATATTACCTCAGTTTCTGTAGAGACCTTTTACCTCACTGTTCGGTCTAGTTCCTGTGTTAGCAGTAAGATGGAGATAAGCTGGAGGCTAAGAATACTGGGGGGAAATCACTGATGAATGATATGTCTCATTCTTTTTGTTTTTCCTCTCCTTATTTATTACTCTGGCAGCCTACACCTGCCTTTCTTCATTTGACCCAGTTGCCCAAATAAGAAACCCACTCTGGTAAAGACCTGACTTTACTCTCATAAATGTCTGCATGTTAGGATTAGCTAGATGATGAACACCATGCCAGAGTTCTTTGTGTGAGACTTTTGCAGACTTTTGTTAGCCCTTTAGTTTGCCTCTTGCAAACGCTGCTCAGATTGTTGAGGTTTTCTAAGATTCTGTAGGTCAAACCTCTCTACCTGCATACCAGATGAGCCCTTCTCTCTTTCCTGACCTCACTTGTGGGAGGTTAGCCCTCGGTTCTTCTTTTTCCCCATCCAATCATAATCGTTCATGAATTCCAAAAGGCCCTCAAAGTATCTGTCGTCCCTTTCTCTCTTCTTTTTTCTATCAACACTGTTAAATATTAACCATATATTTGCATACCTCTTTCTTACTTACAGTGGAATATTGGAAGGCTCGATCATTAAGTGTGAGCCCCACCAAACTAGGACTCATACAACACTCTCCTCCAGGCCAAAACTTTTGATATCCACTGGGTTTTTCTTATACTGTCTTATATGTAGCTAAATTTGTAATGATTTAGTTAATTCCTGAGTTATGTGACAACAAGAAATCAGTCAAATTAGCACTACAGAAGTGCAGCTTAGACCTAGGGACCAGAACCAAGGGCCACAAAAACCTGTTAACCAATAAGTTTCACTTGTACTTCATGTTTAACAACTGCTGAGGGTGAATGGGAAGTGAGGGAAAAAGAGTTTAACTTCATATCACAGAAACTTGCACTAAAATGAAGAGGAAAATGACCCAGTTCCTGGTTCAAGTCACTGTAATCTGCTTCAATAAATAATAACAGCACACAAGGAAAACAAACACTATATGATAGGAACAATGGATAATTAATTACCAGATCAGGGAGGACAGATTACACTTGCTATGGGATTTCATTAAAGAAGGATTCCAAAAAGTACTGGCTTCTTCTGAGAAGACTTCTCAGAACAGGTACCATTTAAACTGAGTCTTGAACAAGTATATAGAGGGTAGGGAACAGGCCTTCCGGGCAGGGAACAGGCACAGTGTCAGGAATGGCACAAAGGGCTTATGGAATAGGGGACAAAACTGGCTGAACACAGGACTGCTACGTGTTGGGGAATATGGGGGAAGGCTGGCTGAGGTTGGTTAAATGAAACATAATTAGATGGAAGAGAATGTAGGTGCAAAGACACATGGAAGACTGTGGAAAGCCCCTGAAGATGGAGGTCAGCATAATAATATGAAGAACTCAGTGGTACTTTGACACTGTATGAATGTCTAGGTTTAAAAAATCAGGAAAACACAATAAAAGAATAAACTACTGATATAATGATATGTAACCAGAGGCCAGATACCAAAGAATACACACTGTGTCTTTCCATGTATGTCATATATGGTGATAGAGGTCAGCTTAGGTGTTGCCCTGGGAGAGTATGGAACAGAAAGAAGTAACAGAGAACCGTGTAGGGTGTTAGAAATATTTTATAATATCTTGATCTGGTGTTGCATACATGGGTGCATAGAGATGTAAAAATTCAGTTATTAGCAATGCAGTTAACCTACTAGAGTTTTTTTTTAATGTATGCATACATTAAAAAAAACTCTAGTAGGTTAATTAGGCTGTCAGTTGTATGAAGTAAATTCTGGTCAAGGAATAGCCAAGGTAGTAATGCAGTAATAAGTTATAAATGTACTCACTGTGCTCTAGAATGTCACAATTGGAATACAAGAAATATGTGTAAGAAAAAAGACAAATATTCAACATTGATGGTTGGATGAGCTGAATAAGTTACATCACTCTACTTTCAATTTAAGAACTTGGCCAGTGTTTGGATACCTCTGAACAAAGAAAAAAAAGAAATATAATCTTTATTATGCATATGCTATGTATCAATCCCTGACTTATATTTTGACACATATAAACATGGGAAATATTGCACCTTGTAACTGAGACAATGAAGATGAGTGAGGTAGCTGGTTTTGACACTAGAGGCTGAGAAAACCATCAGCTCATAATTGTAAGAAGTCTGAAGTCGGAGGAAAAGAATCAAGAGGAAATAGTGGTAAGTGCCAGGAGCTTCTGGAAACTACATCAGAGATGAAGACTCCAGGACTGTTGAGCTTTCTAAGATTCCCAATAACTCAGGTAAAAACAGAGGGCTTAAAACTGAATCCTGGGGATATATGTATGCATATAGCTGATTCACTTTGTTACACAGCAGAAACTAACACAACACTGTAAAGCAATTATACTCCAATAAAGATGTAAAAAAAAAAAAACTGACTCCTGCAAAGTAACAATTGTTACGACAAACAGTAAAGAATTATAAGAAAAATAATCACATGCCTGTCCCAACAGAGAAATAGCCTAAGCTCCATCTCACCATTTCTCCGATTGGCCTTTCACAAAATACAGTCCCATCAGCTGAATATAGGTTTGTCAAGTAACTGTGAGTAAGACTGAATTAAACAAAAATAAATCAATTCCTTCCTCCAAAACTTTTCAGAGTATGTAATGTAACAAAGTGAAACTTGAATTTCATGTCGGGATGTAGAGTACAGCTCTTCCCAAATGCTTCTGTCTTGTAACTACATTAACATCATCTAAAACCAGTGTTCTGCAGGACAGAGATTGTGAAACGCTGCTCTCATCATGTAAGATATCAAGTCTTTCTGAAAATCCATTCTTCCTTCTGCCCTTTCTCCTGTTGTCCCTGTCACCTGGAATGTCTGTCCTAAGCTCCACCTGCCAAAACCCTACCCATTTTTAGGATCCAAGAGATAATAAAAGGCTTACATTACTGAAAGGCAGAGAAAGAAATCCCTTCCTAGGGATCTACATTTCCTTCCTAGGGAAAAGAAAAATTGTAAAGTATACCACAGTGACCTTAAGTCTATGAATGTAACTATGTTGTGTTACTTGGAGTTCTGTAAAAGTCAATGTGCTACAATATACATGGATATGAATGTTTGATCTCTTACAAGTAGAACTTGCTGATAACTTTCATCATGAGCGAGGTTAATGATTAAGGGAGCCATTGTATTTGGCTCAGCCCTTATAACTAGGGAATATTAAAATTGGAAAGGTCCCTAGATATTGGCAAATCTATCCACCTCATATTCTAAGTAAGGAAACTGAGACCTTCATAGATTGGATACTTATATTAACAAAGGAAAAGGATATAAGATTGGCAGACCTACCTTTTAGATTAAGAATTTTGAGATTTTTATAGACTACTAGGACATTATGTCCACTGATATTGAGACAATGTGTTTCTTAGTCATCATTTCCTATTGCACTGACCAAGCGAGGTGCCAGTCAGTAGTTGTACAAAGGGAAAAAGAAAACTTTAGAAACTCCCAATTGATATACACAGGGAAATTCATCATTCATGTTATTTAAGCTAACTGGATGCAGTTTATCAGCTACATTGAGGAATGGTGAAGTGAAGTGTCTATACAATTAACATGTTAGTTTGTGTCATGACCTCCCTGTTGTTCAAGTGAGTTAACGGTTAGCACTCAACTAGGCACTTAAGAGTCCATTATAAATCTGGACTAAACGTTTATTTGTGGCATCTTTATTCTTCTTTGGTGCCCTTAGGCAGAATTAGCCCTCTTATGTTTTGATAAATTCAAGTATTAAACAGGGCTAAGGTTTCACAAGTTCTTTGGTCTAAACATGGGGGTAAGGGAGACCAAGGAGCTGGAGTACTTCTAGATTTAAGAATAGTCAGATTGAGGAAGAAGAGTCTTATGCCAGAGGTGAAAGAAGACTGATTATAATTACCTATTTTTAAAAATTCCAACCCTTTTCAATGTTCTAAAGTGACCAGGAAGTACATGGGTATGCTAGGAAGTAACGGAGTCAAGCAAGAATATTCTCTAAGAGTTTGTGGATGGCAATGAAGAGGAAAGGAAGATAGAGACAATCCTGGAAAAGGTTTTGGTTGGCCATAATAATGAAGTCAGAAGGAGAAGAAGAAAAAGAAGAAGAATGACACATGCAATGGGAAAGAGAAAGCAAGAATAGAGAAGCAAAAGGGAGAGTAGAAAAATGAGACAAATTTGGAGAAGGAAATGAGGAAGAAAACTGGGTGAAAGAAGGAAGCACTGATGGTAGACCACTTGACACTCAAACATTAACACGATGCACATTTAAGATGTGCCATCAACGGCCATGGTCATTACCCTCAAATAGTTTACAGTATGTGTTTCAGAGACATTTATAAATTGAAAATGCCATTAAAATAAGTGCCAGGGTATAAGTATTCATGCAATTGTATGGGAGAATAAAAAGTCCCCCCATCAAAGAGCCTTCTGAGACATTGGAAAAAAAGGAAAAACCTAAAAAGCATAAGACTCTTCCTATTTTCATTTCCAATGATACATCCCAATCTTGATGATCAATCAGCGATTTAAATATCAACTATAAACACAGTATTTTATGAGCTGCTATGCAGTGTACTATACTAGAGCAATAGAACAGAGAGGACCTCAAACCCTCTGTTCCCTCAAATTGAAAGGCACGCTTCCTGACCTCTCCAGACCACTACTGGACACAGGGAACACACACTAATGTTTCAGGACCCCAACCAGCAGTCACCTGCTTTGTGATTACTTCCATGACACACCCTCACTAACACCACTGACTTTCCTGCTCCTACGGGACATGACACATATTTCCTATTTTAACACATACCACAGTGCATTATGATTGCAGGTAGGTGTTCTAACAACTTAAAAGAGAATGATGACTTTTTTCTCTTTACGTCTTGTTATTTCCCTACTCATAATATTTCTTGAAGAGAAACCATAAAAATATAAACAAACACAAAAAACAGATAATATACAAAACGGGTGCTTTGCACCTTAACACAAACTTAAGTAAAATTAGTTCTGACAGTATCCGGCATGACAAACTTCCATGGTACAAATGAGAATGGACCAAGGTTTGAGCAGGTACAGGAGACAATCCACGCATGAACAACACCAAGGAAAGGTAGACAGGAAGTAACATGGTGTGTAGGAAATCACGAGACCAGTCTGATGGGAAGAGACTTAAACAAGACTGAAACTCACTTTCTAAACCTCCATCTCCAATTGGACAATTCGCAGGACACAGGTGCACCAAAGTGGCCAAATATTCAATCCCTTTAATGGGGAGGAACAGTTTAAAATTTTATAAATTTAGTTTGCCCAAAAGCAACTGTCAAATGTTGGCAGGACACAATGAAGGCTTACCTTTGTTAACATAGTTCAGTCTCTCTCTCTCACAACTAGCCCACTTGGCTCCACGTTCCTTAGCGCACCTGACGCACTTACACAGCATTGATGGGCTTTACACAACTGGAAGGTCACATCTTTATTTCTTATTGCAGGAACACAACATCCGGAAACTTTATTTCTATCAGAAGCTAAAGCAAAATTATTGTAAAAAGAGTCATTTAAACCATACATTTTATCACCGTTAAAAAGCATCTGCTCTGTGCTAAGGATTAGAAATGACTCCTGTCCTTAAAGCCTCATTAAGGAGGAAGATCTATAAACTCAAAATTTCAATCACATGAGATAAATAAACGTAACCTTTATGCACAGAGCTTCCTATGGAGGCAAAAAGTTGTATCTAAGTGATGGCTTCATGATAACCCTGAAGTACAGTCTGGAAAGATGAGGCTATGCAGAGGTGGAGTAGGAGGTGCATTAGCTGCAGAGGGAACATGTGTGAAAAGACACTCAAGCCTGACTCCTGCTGGGCACTGTAAATGCTGCAGGTGGGGATGACTAAAGGCCAGGGGTCCAAGTGTGAGAAGAGACAGAAATAAAAATAGAGATGTTGGCCCAAGCAAGCCTGGGAGAGAGCATGGCTTGTATCCCACAGGTGATGAGGCCTGGGGCTACCACTGGCTGAGTAAGGGTGCCTCCGCTGATTAGAAAAAGGCGTCCCGCTGCTGAAGGACCAATTAGATAAAGGGAGTGATCACAAAAAGCTCCCCTTCCTCAGGGCCAAAGAGCCCCAGGAGGCTTGGCAAAGCACAGTTCAGATTACAGGCCTCTGTGCAGAGCACACGCTGGGCGGCTAGTATGCACTAACTCTGTGTGGGCAAGCCATTAGCAGCATTATTTTAGGCATATCTTGTCATGTTAGAAGATCACTCAACCCGAGTAGGCAGATGAACTTAGAGGAACTGAGACCAGGGGCCGCGAAACCACCCAGGGGTTTCTGCCATAGTCTGGGCAAAATGTAATGTGGATGAAGAAGCAAATTTAGGAGGAGGCCAAAATTTACAAGCTAGACCCACTGGATGAAAGTCATAAAGAAAGTTCAGTGAAGGAATTCTGAAGAGAATGGGCTCTGCATTTTTCTTACAATCAATGTAAAATATTAGGCAAAATTAAGTACAGTGGCTTTTAAGGTCCCTTCCAGCTCTAACTTCTTTTGATTTCTAACTTATTACTCTGGTTAAGTAAAGTCCCTTCAGAGGTACAGAACAGTTCCTACACCTGAATGGGATGCAAAGAATAATCAGACTTCTCTTCACCAGGGAATGAGTTGAACTGTCCTTGCAGAAGAGGTAACACATGGTGAGAACCCCAGATCCTAGAAAAGGGCCAAGCACACGATAAGTATTCAGCTTTTTGAAAACAAATGAACAATCATTTCCTCTCCTAGATCTTCACACCCTTTCTCTGCTGGCTGCTTTCTTTCAGCTTATAAACTTCCTCAGTATACCCACTTAAAAAGCCCTCAGACCTATGATTCTTTGGATCTTCTTGTGGGTAACCTAAGTCTCTCCCATGCCTTCAAACACCTCTCCTCCCCAAAAGCCCAGATCTGAACCTTGGGCCCAGACCTGTCTACCAGGCCCCTCTAAAGCACTGAAGATGAAGTAAGATCCTCTCCCCACCCCCAATACCTTCCTACTGTGCTCTGTATCTCACAAAAAGATGCAGCTGTAAACTGTCACCCACGCTTGCTGCCCTCCCTTTTCTAACTGGTCACCAAGCCCCACCCATTCTCTCTCAGATCTGCAAAATCCAGTCCAACCTTTTATAACTTAAGTGGGAACCTTAGATTACAATTCACCCTGCACCCAATCAAGTGCCTTGCACATGGAGGTCCAAGTGAGTCTCTAAACCAGAAGTCCATCTCACTGTTCTTTAGGGTTTCCCACAGCCTTCAGGATAAACATCTAAACTTCTGACAGGACAAACAAGGCCCCGTTCTGTTGGGCCCCACTAGGTTTCCAGTATCAACTCTCATTTCTTTCCCAAACCCTGAGTTCCAGTCCTGTACATTAGTTTTGCCATATTTTCTTATATTTCTCAAACTTTGACACACACTGCTCCCTCCTGCCACCCCAGGAGCTTCTACATATCCTTAGAAAAGATGGCACCTTCTCCAAGAAGCCTACCCTGAACTTTCCCTTCCAAGATTCTGTGCTCTGCAAAGGGGAAAGGTTGGGGGGGGGGGAGGGATACATTAGGACTTTGGCGTTAACATAGACACACGACTCTATATCAAACAGATCATCAACAAGGACCTACTGCACAGCACAGGGAACTCTACACCATGGCCTGGAACAAACTGTACGGGAAAAGAATCTGAAAAGGAATGGATATATGTATAACGGAATCACTTTACTGTACGCCTGAAACTAACACAATATTGTAAATCAACTATCCTCTAATATAAAATAATAATTAAATTAAAAAGAAAGATTCTGTGCTCTGTAGCACCAGAACTCACTTCTTCCAGAGCACTGACTACTGTGCTTGTGCTTACCTGCCGCCCAGTAGAAGGGGAGATTACCTAGGGCGGAAGCATCGTCTCCAGCAGCCCTTGGTTCTGACAACTCATTCAAGTGCCAGGATACTTTACACACATAACCTGCTTAATTAATTCTAAGAACCCACAGAAAGAGTGGTTTTTAATGTCATTTTACAAGTGTGGGGATTGCAGTTCAAAAGTAACCTGCCCAGGCCACAGACAGCATAAGACCTGGAATTCAAACCCTAGGCTGCCTTCACACCAGTGCTCTTTCCACTATATGATACGACTACTGAAAAACAGATTTTTTTTCCTGAGCCCTGTTTTAATGGAAAGGAAATGAAGCTGGGATATACCAATTTCCTAATCACTTTGGCGTGTACCAGGCAAAGTCGTTCAACAGACCAGGTAATATCTGTGGAACAATTAACGATGCTCCAAACTGTCCTAAGTGTTCTACATTGTAGGGTCTACAAGCATTAACACAGTTCGACCTTGTAACCTCCAGAGAGAGTGAGTCCTGTTCAGCCCATGCTAAAGATGAGAATACTGAGACCTAGAAGCCTTAGAGCACTCGGCCGGGGTCACCGAGCCGGCAGGAGTCCTAGGCCACACGCCCCATCTAGCGCACGCACACCCGGACACTGGGCACCGGTTCTAGTGCCCACCCTCCACCTTGCACCATCTAAAACCCCGCTTCGCAGCGCCCACACAAGAGCCCCTGGAAGCGGGAAGTACAAAGCTGTCTCAAACAGATGAACCAGTTTGCAGGGCAGAAGTTGAGACACGGATGTAGAGAACAAACGTATGGACACCAAGGGAGGAAAGCCGCGGGGGGTGGGGATGGTGGCGTGCTGAACTGGGCGACTCGGATTGACGTGTATACACTGATGTGTATAAAATTGATGACTAATAAGAACATGCTGTATAAAAAAATAAAATAAAATTCAAAAATCAAAAAAAAAAAGAATACTGTCTACTGTCCTCCGCGCCCCCTGGAACACTCACTGTAAATATCCAGGAGGTGCTTGCAGAATGAATGAATCCATGAACAAACAAGCTCACTCATTTCAAACGTGCAGTCACGTGCGAAATCTGACCTTCTGAGAAGTTAAGCTTCTGGAAGGAGCCCATTTTCTTAATGTATTCAGCATCGAGTCATCACAAAATATGAACTCTTATAAAGTACTGCCCCCTCACTTCCCATGAGAAAGCAAAATTTCTCAGCAGGGAAATGGGAGGGTAGCAGACATTACCCGCAAAGCTTTAGGAAGGCTGCGGCTCGCTGAGCACGTCACTAGGGCCCCTGACCGCCTGCCTGGTAGTAGGACAGACACACCAGGAACGGCTGCTGACCGGCAGAAAGAGCGCCCGGCCAGGCAGGCAGCACACCCCGCACCCTGCCAAGCGAGGTCTGGCCAGCAAGGGAAAGACGCTCTCCACTGCAGAACCGCCCATCACTAGAAAGCCAGGTCCTGCCACGGCCTGGACACACGAGGCCTTCCTTACAAGGGTTACACATCTGTGGCCTTGCTCTGCCTCGAAGAAAAGACAGTGACGGGGACAACGTGACCATCTCCAGATGAACTTTCAACTTCGTTTCAAGTGCCTGGGTGCTGGGTCACAGTGGATTTCTAAACTCTTCCAATATTCAAAAATACCAATTTCTAAGATGCAGAAGGGTTGTTAAACATACACTTAGCACAGACCCCAGTCCCACTCCTGAGTATTTTCTCAAGTGAGGTAAAAACCCAAGTTCACATGGAAACCTGCCCTGGAATGTTTACAGCAGCTTTATTCCTGATCCCCTCAAAACTGGAAACATCCCACAAGTCCTGCCACCTGCAGGCGAATGGACAAACGGAAAGTGGAATACAACACAGCCAGAAAAAGGAGTGGCTTCTCATACCCGCAACAACAGGGATGACGGACTTCCCTGGTGGTCCAGTGGCTAAGACTCCACACTCCCAATGCAAGGGGCCCGGGGTCCATCCCTGCTCAGGGAACTAGATCCCCCACGCCACAACTAAAACATACTGCACGCGGCAATGAAGATCCCATGTGCCGCAACTAAGACCCAGCACAGCCAAGTAAATAACTACCTAAATAAATATTTAAAACAACAGCAACAAAAAAAACAAACCCGGGAGGAATCTCGCATAGGTTTTGCTGAGCCAAAGCAGCCAGAATCAAAAAGCTACATGCTGTTGTTCCGTTTATCTGACTTTCTGGAAAAGCCAAAACCTTCCGGACGGAGAGGAGATTAGTGGCCAAGAGGCTAGAGGCACCCTGGCGCCAAAGGGCAGCAAATGGGATGACAGGATTGCTCTGCCGCCTGATGGCGATCAAAACTCCTACAACTGTGCACTACAAGTGAACTACGCTTCACGGCTACTAAGGACACACAAATTCGTACATTTTGAAAAATGCGCCGGCCAGCCATCCCCTGCATGACAACTGCAGTAAGAGGGGCGGGGAGGCGAGGCAAGTGGATCAGCTGGAGTTCTGAAGGTTCTCCCCACTTTCAGTTTCCCTCCCCTGGCATGTCTCCCCGCCCTGCCCTCTGCTGCTCAGGCCGCCCACCCGGGCCGCCTGGAGTTACCCAACCGGAAAAGCCAGAGCCCAGGCTCAGCCGCGCCTCCAGGCACAGGAAGGGCAAAAATAGAAAGCGCCAGTGCGCAGTGGAGGGCTGGAAACCCTCGGACCTCAGATAACTGCGGAGAACCGGGGCTCGGAGTCAACATCGGCTCCAGGCGGTCCCAGCGTCCCGACCCCGGCCGCGACACACTTTCCACAAAACTGACACACACGCGCGGGTCGCGCGGGCTTCCCCGCCGGGTCGCCTGGAGGCCGGTCTCCCGCAAGCTGAGCGCACGAAAGGGCGCCCCAAAGGCGCCGGCCCAAGCCGCCCGCTGCGCTTTCCCTCCGGAAGGTGGGCTGCGGGGCCCAAGCGTAAACCCGGAGACAAGGTACACGCGCACCACGCCGCCTCAGGGGACGAGGGGCCGGGCGCCCACCTGGCCGGACACCCTGCATTTCTGCAATCACCGGACTTGTGTGTAAATTTCCCTTTGGCGTGTCATTTTCCAAAGGCCACTCAAGATCAGGACAGCACGCCTCCTCTCCAAGTGTCCTGCCAGCCCACCCACTCAAGATCAGAGGAACAAAATGCCTAACTAAAACAAAACAAAACAGAAACACAAAAAACTGGAGAGAGGGAGGAAAGGGTGCCCTCAAAAAAAAAAAAAAAACAAAAAACCTAAGCACGTTGACAGCGCTAAGAATAAACTACCAGGCAAAAGAAACCCTACATGTCAAATCCTAAAGTACAGAAGGGCAAGCCCGCCGGCAGTCCAGGCCCGGGGAGACCGGGGTCCCCAGCCCTGCAGAGCCAACCGCAGACCGGCTCGGGCGCCCCTCAGAAGCGCGGGGTCCCCGCGGCCGAGTCTGCGCCCCCGGCCGGCGCCGGCTCCCCTCTGCCCACCCTGCGCGCGGGGGCTGGAAAAGGCCGCGGAGAACCACGGCGGGGCGGGAAGGGGGGCTCCAAAGAAGGTCTGGCGACTCGAGTGGCTCCGTTTCTCGGTGGGCTCAGCGCCCGCCGTGGGGGAAGAGGGGCGGGGGTCCGGGAGGAGGGGACGGGTGGCACTTACGTAGAACGGCAGCGGCCACGGGCAGACGGCGGGCTCGGCCCCCACGAGCGATTCCAGCCTCAGCTCCAGCTTCTCCCCCATGTCTTCGCGCGCCGCCCCCGCACCGTGCTAGTCTGCCGGTTGGGGGAGGGGCGCGGCGCCGCCGGCGGGGGCGGAGCAAACAAGCAGGCGGGCAGTGAGGGGAGGGGGCCCGGCCTGGGCCTCAGCCGCCTCCGCCGCGCTCCTGTCCGGCCCCCGGCTCCCTCTTTGTGGTCACAGGCCCCGGGCCTCCAGCGCTGCTGCGAACTCAGGCCTGCGTGAGGTGAGCACAATGAGCCGGGGACCGGGCCGAACCACTCGCGGCGCGCGCGGCCCACCCTGTGGACACGCCCGCTCTCACGCACGCACGCACGCACGTCTTCGGCTGCCCCCAGCCACACCCACCGGCCCGAAGTGGGGACCCGAGGAGACCCCTCGGGGCCTGGGGTGGCGGGTTCGACTCCCGCCCTTGACGTACCGTGACACCCCCCCCTCCCCCCCAATAAGAAGACTATAATTCCTCATTAAATATGACAGCTGGAATCCCGGCTTCTGTTCACAAAAATGCCGTGTATTTAGCCTATGCTAGGCACCAGACCGCGGACGCTCAGTACTGGCAAAAAAGGAAATGCCCTGCCCTCATGGCACTGCCATTTTAATTGGAATAGTAGGGACAATGTTCAAGGGAGAAAATAAAGTGTCATCATCGCCACGGGGATGGTTAATCTCATGTGCACACTGCGTGGGGCCCCGGCAACCACAAACATTATTCCAGATGTGGCCAGGAAGGTATTTTTCAGAAGAGATTAACACTGAAATTGGTCCACTTTGCGTAAAGGAGACTGTCAATGCCGCGGCGTGGGTGGTCCTCGTCCATCAGTTGAAGGACTGGAGAGAAAAATGAGGTTCCCTAGAAAGAGGGAACTGTTCCTCCAGTGGCCTTGGGACATCAGCTCTTCCCTGTGTCTCCAGCCCAGAGTCCTGCCCGGACTTGCCTGCCTCACAGTCACATGAGTCAACTCCTTAAAACAAAACTATATATGTAAAAATACTGAATATATACAAGCCTATTAATTTGTATATGTGTGTATACATATTATATATATGTATACACATGTTTATATGTGCGTGCGTTTGTATTATATGTGTAAGTACTATATACAGTATACATACAAGCCTATATATTTGTGTGTATATATTGTATACATGTATGTATGTGTATATATATAGTATACATATTATAAATGTGAACATGCTGTATATATACACACACCCATATATTGATATATGGGTGTGTGTATATATACAGTAGATGTACGCTGTACGTATGTATGTATACAGTGTATATTTATATATAGGTGTGTATATATGTTGTATACCTGTATGTGTATATGTTGCATAGGTATTATATGTATATACGTATATACTATATATAGACACACTTGCATATGTATTTATATGTGTATGTACATGCGCATATTTACATATAGGTGTGTATGTGTGTGTATACATTGTGTATATGTATGTGTATATATCTTATATATATGATATATATGTATATATATGATGAATTTATATGTACAGTACATATATATTTTTATGCTACATGCTTTTATATGTAGGTGTATATATGTGTCTATATGTATGTACGTGTATTGCATATATTATATATGTATGTATACTGTATATATACACATCTAAATATCTTTGTATGTGTGTATATATGTATGATATATATGTACTAGGTGTGTCTATTGCATATGTTATATGCATGTGTACATACTGTATATATACAAACTATGCATTTTATATGTGTGTATGTATAGTGTATATGTATATGTGTATTGTATGTGTGTATACATACTGTATATATACAAACGATGCATTTTACATATGTGTGTATATATGTATGTGTGTATTGCATATACTATATGTGTATATGTCTGTATGCATACTGCATATATACACAGCTGTATATTTTTGTATGCGTGTACATATGTATGTGTGTGTGTGTATATACACACATACACCCTATGGATTCTGTTTGTCTGGAGAAGCCTCACTGATACGGACACTTATAACAATTGAGCACCTGCTCTTTGCCAGCCAGGGAGCCAAACGCTTGTCTTTTCGGTGTCTCCCTTAAGTGTCACAAGTCCCGGGAGGGAAGGTGATGCCGCTCCTACCAATTGAGGTGCCTCAGGGTCAGAGAGGTGCACAGGGCGGGGGGCTGGAGCCTGGTGGAGCCCAGGTGGAGTTCTAGCAGCAGTACAGCCTAGCAGTTCCACTTCCCCAGGTGCTTCTCACAAAGATGCTGAGGGAGAGACAGGGTCTGAAAGAGGGGATGAGGAAGCTTCCATGGGTCCGCAAGCCCAGACCAAGGCTGACTCGTCAAGGGTGTTAGAGGTCAGGACTGTGGTTTCCCTGGGGGTGGGGTTACACAGAGCCATTCCCATTCTGAAAAAGTATCCATTCTGCTCTTGTTTGTATGTTTACCCCCCTCCCCCAAATCTTTTTTTTTTTTTTTTTTTTTGCGGTACGCGGGCCTCTCACTGTTGTGGCCTCTCCCGTTGCGGAGCACAGGCTCCGGATGCGCAGGCCCAGCGGCCATGGCTCACGGGCCCAGCCGCTCCGCGGCATATGGGATCCTCCCAGACCGGGGCACGAACCCGTATCCTCTGCATCGGCAGGCGGATTCTCAACCACTGCGCCACCAGGGAGGCCCTCCCCCAAATCTTTTAAAAACAGATTCTCTTGGCTGCTGGGAGCACACATGGGGAAGTTGTGTGTGAGGCAGTGTGATCCAGGGGACAGGGAGGATAAGCCCCCCACTCGTAGGGCCAGGAGTGGCTCAGCTTTGTGAGCTAAGGATGGCTCGCGAGGTCCCAGAGAGAAGGGTCCCTACTCCGTCCCTGCTCCGTGCATCCCATTCCCAGCCTGAGAAGCCCAGAGCTACCCACACACACACACACCAGGGAGGAGAGCCAGTCACCCTGGCTCACAGGCTGTGGCTCCAAGGCTCAGGGCACTAGGAGCTATTTTCAGCTTTCATGCCCTAGGACATGGCCAGAGCTATTGTCTCCGGAAACTCTCTGTCTGTCTCTCGCCCGCCCTCCCCCCCTCCCTCCTCCGCCTCTTCCCCTCCCACTCCAGCTGTCCTGCCCTCCACCCTGCATTTCTACACAGGATGGCTCACAGAGAGCTGCTCCCCGAGTCCACCCGCCACCATTCGATGGATGTCAGAGCAAGCCCTGGGGACTTCCCTGGAGGTCCAGCGATTAAGACTCCGAGTTTCCACTGCAGGGGGCGCGGGTTCAATCCCTGGTCAGGGAAATAAAATCCCACATGCTGCACGGCACGGCCAAAAAAATAAATGAATAAAAAATAAATTTTTAGAGATGAAACATCCCTAGTGGTGCAAGGATGGGACGTAAAGCTCTATGGTATAGAATAAAGGTCCAGAAGGAGATATGTGAGAACCTGATATGACAGAAAGTGGGGAAATTAAGGAGCTTTCAATAAATGGCATTCGGACAATTGCATACCCACGTGGGAAAAAGTAAACTAGAAAAAAAAAAAGCAAGCCCTGGTCAGGTGTGACCTTGGGCCCAGGGCCATTGGCACACGTTGTCGTGTGGGATGTTCTTCCTTAGACTCTTCCCTCCCTCCAGTGTCACCTTCCCCGCCAGGTAAAGAACTCTGCCTGGTCAGTAAGACGCTAGAGGTCCTTGGCCATTGCTATTGCAGTTGGAATTGTTACTGTGTTTACATAGGGTGACCAACACCCACCCCCAGTTTGCCCAGGACCGCTCAGGTTTGAGCGCTGGAACTGTGGGGAAACCCTCATTCCCGGGGAACCCCAAAGGCTGGTCAGCCTATTTAGGATGGATCTCTCACTTGATCTCCCAACCCCCGAGAGCCAGAAAGGGAATCTCCCCCCTCCTTCCATGGTAACCTTCATTCATTCATCCACTCATCCCTTTATTCAACTCCTTTATTCAGCAAGTATTTATGAAGCATCTACTATACATCAGACACTCCTCTAGGTGCTGGGGACAGTAAACTGAGAAGGTGTGATTGATTACATGGGGATGATGTCTCGGAGACCACTGCAGGTCAGGGGAGGTGGGAGAGGGAAGGGGCAGTTCTAAATGCAGGCTCCGACGGGATGGGGGCAGACCTTGCCCTGGGCCAGGCTGGTTGCTTCAACACAGCTGTCCTCACCCAGGGCCATCCTGCCCCCGCCTCACCCAGTTCTTCAGTCATGTCTGGGGAAAATCTGTGGTGGTCACAACTGGGTGAGAGAGGACCCTGGAATCAAGTGGGTGGGGCCAGGGATGCTGCTAAACCCCACACAGTGCCCAGGAAGGGGCCCCAGCAGAGGACGACCCGCCCCAAATAACCCCAGTGCCGTGGGGGAGACACTTTACTAATATTATTCAGACCCGCTGGTGCCCCTAGATTCCTGCACAGGGAGGGACTCTAACTGGGTCACCTGGGTATCCCGAGGTGACCTAGAGTGGGGCAGCCAGGAGGGCTGAGTATCGGGGGTGAAATGATAAATCTCTGTGCCCACTCTCCCCACCACACCCCAGGGTCGATGGCCTCTATCTCCTCCCTGTGCAGGTAGCTTTTCCCTGAGCCATTTCTTCTTGTCAAGGTCCCTGTCACAGCTTGGGTTCCCCGAAGATGACGTTGAGAGCAAGGATTGGAGTGCAGGTGGTTGATGTGAGACGTGCAGAGAACAGATACAGCTGCCATAGGGTCCCGCAATTCCACTCCTGGGCATAGATCTGGAGAAAATTCTATTTCAAAAATATACATACACCCCTGGGATTTCCCTGGTGGTCCAGTGGTTAAGACTCCGTGCTTCCAGTGCAGGGAGCATGGGTTCCATCTCTGGCCAGGGAACTAATATCCCACATGCCTTGTGACAAGAAAAAAAGAAAGAGAGAAAGAAAGAAAAAGAAAGAAAGAAAGAAAGAAAAGATACATGCACCCCAATGTTCACTGCAGCACTATTTACAATAGCCAAGACATGGAAGCTACCTAAATGTCCACTGATGGATGAATGGATAAAGAAGATGTGGTACATATATACCATGGAATATTATTCAGCCATAAAAAGAATGAAATAACGCTATTTGCAGCAACGTCGTGGATGGACTAGAGATTATCATACTAAGTGAAGTAAGTCAGAAGAGAAAGACAAATATATGATCTCACTTATATGTGAAATCTAAAATACGGCACAAATGAACTTGTCTACGAAACAAAAACAGACTCACAGACACAGAGAACAGACTGATACGGGTTTGGGTCTCTCAGGGCCTTGGCTGTTTTATCAGTTTATCAAGCCTCTCATGAACCATGCTGAGTCTGAAGAGTTACTATGATACAATTTGATTTTACAGCACTATCCCCAAAATTTAAAAACAATCTCAAAAGCAAGCCAATCCCCCACTCCTAGAAGAGTGAAACTAGGCACATTTTTGTTCCCAGAATCCAGTACAGAATTTGACCAAAGAACATAGCAGAAACTCAATGGCATTTGAGAGAAAGAGAAAGTCTCTTTGGTTTTAGCCTCACTAGGATGTCCATTAGTCTATGCCATTTCTTTGAAATTTCTGACCTGCAAACCTCGAACCAGGAGGAATCTTTTAGCCTGACGTTGATTTGTCACCATGAATTTGCCATGTGCAGTGCACAGCCCTGAGCATCTATCACACGTGGACTCTTGAGCTATCCTTCCTGTTTGATGACCTTGTGGTTCATACTGCAGTACTGAACTAATTATGGGTTCTGTCTAGTGACATGACACCTCCAGTTCTGAGGCGTAGATTAGACAGTCCTATGCCGCCATGGCCATTTTCACTGCCTTCTGCTATGGAACTGCCTAGACCAAAGGCAGCTGCCTTGAAGAGAACATTTCTTTCTCCAACATAATTGACAAATCCAGTGTCAGCTTGGGTCCACATGTAAGGGGAGTCACTTGAGCCTACGGTAGACCATATGTGTCAATGCTGACAAGTTCTATAAAACATGTTTTCCTTACAATTGAGTCTTTGTCTCAGTCAAGCCTGCTTGGGAAAAACTGGACCTGAAGGGTACAGTTGGCTGTGGCTGCTATTGCAGCAGCTGGCTGATGGACAGCTGCCTGAGACGTTTCTGCCCTGTAAACTCCTGCACACTCTCAAGTCAAGTGCCAGGTATACTAAAGACCCTCCAGGTGCCTTATTCATTCCACTCCAGGTATTGCTCAGTCACCTGCAACTCCCTAATGCCCCTTCTCTTTATGTCAGACCTTTACTTAAGTGGCTCGAAAGAAACAGCCACTTTCCCACACCATAAGCTGCAGCCATCAGCCAAAATCAAAGTATCTTATGGCTGGTAGAGTGGGTTGGATGGTGGCCCCCAAAAGGATATATCCATGTCCTCATCCTTGACGGTTACTTCATTTGAAAAAAAAATGTTTTTGCAAATGTCATTAAGGATCTTGACATGGGATTTCCATCTTATATTATCTGGATGGGTCCTAAATAGGATGACAATTGTCCTTATTATACAAGAAGGGCAGAGGGACATGTGAGACAGACAAAAGAGAAGATACAGACACAGAAAGGGGGTGATGTGAAGACAGAGACAAAAACTGAGTGATGTGGCCTCAAGCCAAGGAAGCTGGCAACCACCAGAAGCTGAAAGAGGCAAGGGATAGAATCTCCCCTAAAGCATCTGTAGGGAAAGCAGCCTGGATGACACCTTGATATCAGACTTCTGGCCTCTACAACTGTGAGATAGTAAATTTCTATTGTGTTAAGCATCCAAGTTTGTGGTAGTATGTTACAATAAGCACGGGAGAATAATACAGCATGTCTTAAACCTTTTCTAGGCTTCAGCAGTTTACTGCACAAACTTAAATATTTTCAAACAGTCAAAGGTCCCAACATCCCACCATACATTAAAGACCAAGGCACTGGAATACCTTCCTTGGCAGTAACAAAATATTTTCCACATGGACATTTTCCTCTCCAAAATGTCTGCTCCTTTCTTTTTATTTCTCAGTGTTCCCAAGTAATGCACCAAATGTTAGGGTCTTTTAATTACCTTTCAGCAGCTACAATGCCTTAATTCCATTTGGTTTGGCATAAATTAGAAAATAAGAGAAAAGATGGAGGGCCGAATATTCCTGTTACTGTTGATAACCCTGGCTTGAGAATCCAGTTTGAATGAAATGATCACATAACTGAACCCCAGAATGGGGCAGATTTACTAACTAGTAATACACAGAATGAGAGAAACAGAAGACACTCACTCACACTCTCAAGGGAGAGAACAGAATTAGTCAAGGCAAGCATGCACGCTTAATTCTTTTCAAGCTTTCTATATAAGTCACTTGATCACCCTGGGGCAGAGCCAGTAAAGAAGCAGCGCTGATAGGACCCTACGAGCTCTCTTGACAGGACTAAAACATCACGAGCAGGAAAGGAACATTCCCTCACTCCCCACCACCACCACCCCCAGCAGTAAAAAATGATCATCCACATTGACAATGTAAAAGAAATCAGAAGCTACGTTAACTCTGATTTACTCTTAGTATACCTAAAGCTTATCAGGAGCCTTGTGCAAAAGCATCTTGATTGGGCTTCTCTGGTGGCGCAGTGGTCCGGGAAGATCCCACATGCCTCGGAGCGGCTGGGCCCGTGAGCCATGGTTGCTAAGCGTGCACGTCCGGAGCCTGTGCTCCGCAACGGGAGAGGCCACAACAGTGAGAGGCCCACGTACCACAAAAAAAAAAAAACCCAAAATCCCATCTTGATTAGTTGCTAATAAAAGTCTTTAGAAGCAGAACCCTCCACATGCAGCAAAGGGAAGATGCAGACCTGTATGCTTCAGGATTTTCTCACCAAAACCCCACACAATTTCTTTACTATTCCAGCCAAGTATGGCCTAGCCCTACTCTTATCCCTGTTTTTCTTGGTGTAGTAATAAAGAAACATAGGTGGAAATAAAGAAGACATATCAGGTAGAAAGATATAAAATAGTGGGGAAAATAATATGTGAAGTCAAGTACCACCACCATTTACTAGCAGTGAACTTTCAGCACCAACATTAATATTTTTTCCTGTTATATCTGTAAATGATAATAACTAATATGTACATAACAATTTTCAATTTAATCAAATCTCATTTTTATAACTAACTACTTCACAACAAGTAACATGCCAAGGCAACATCAATAGATGAAAAAAGGTAGTCCCTGGCCCCAAGGAATGTTGCCCAGGAGAAGACAGAGATATGTAAAAAATACAATCACAATACAGTGTAGCGAGTGCAGCAATCAGGAATGAAGAAGTGCAAGGGTAGCAAAAAGGAGCGTGTGATCACAACACTCAAAAGAAGACTGCACAAAAGACATAATATGTAAACTGAGGTTTGAAAAATGAAGTGGGTTTCCCAGGTGCCCCATAGGGAGAAAGGAATTCTTGGAGGAGGGAAAAGCATAAAAGAAGACAGTGAATTGTTCATATAATCCAGAAGTGAAGTAGGCAATGGCAGGAGAAATGATTGGACACAGGCGTCATGAATACTTGCAGGTCTGCATTTTAGCAAGTCCATTCTAAAGGAAACTTTGAGGATCAACTCGGGGGCGGGGGACAGTGGGGGGACAGAGCTAGTCATTCCTGCCAGAAACACTGGAACCAGTTTCTACCAACCCACCAATAGAACGGCTTCAAAGGCAACATGGTATCACAGAAAGGGCTTGTTCTTTTGTTTGTTTTTAGTTCATTAGGCCTCACTTAAAATTCTGATTCCACAATGCACCTGCTTTGGGATCTTGAACAACGCTCATAACCTCTGCAAGTTTCAGTATAGTAAGTTTATGTGATTACCTTCATCTGTAATATCCCTGCGTTGCAATCTTAATGGAAACTCAAGTTCAGGTCAAAGACAAGTTTCTCTGTGACTTCTCCTCTGAATTGATTCAAAAGCCGTCTCTCCCGTCCTCATTTGGCTTCTCTTATGGAATCTCATAAAAACTTCTAAGACCTCTTTGGTTTTTTTTTGTTGTTGTCTGTTTGTTTGTTTTTTAATTTAAGTATAGTTGATTTACAATGTTGTGTTACTTTCAGGTGTACAGCACAGTGATTCCTTTTTCACATTCTTTTCCCTTATAAGTTATTACAAAATATTGAGTAGAGTTCCCTGTGCCATAGAGGAGATCCTTGTTGTATCTATTCTATGCCTTCTTTGAATGACCGTAGCACTTGTTGTCTGTATCATTTTTATGTCTCTGGTTGCTTTGTGACTGAAAATGAAAAATTTCTATTTGTTCATGTCCTGGCCCTTCCTTAAAAATCTGTTCATTTATGTATTTCATATTTATTGACTACATCTTAGACACCTTGTGAACTGCTGGTTCTAGATGTTAGTAAAATATAGACCTTCCTGCTCAAAAGGTCGCAGTATTTGTGGGAAAACAAAAAAAATGAACAACCTATGTCTCAAAGAGCTTTGTACTTCCCAAAGAGAACACACATAGTAGGTACAATAAATACACGTATCATACATAAATGTATAAATAGTTAATGGGATTGAAAACTAGAGATAACTGCTTTTCGATTCTGAGGAAATGATGATTATATTTCACCAGGAGCTCAACACCACTCTGAGAATGAGGGCTTAACCCCCGTCCTGACTCACTGCATCGCTTTTCTGTATAAAAATACACAAGTCTGTATATACGCTCTAGAAAAAGGCTTATCTGGCATGAATTTCAGAGAGCAAGAAGAAAACTTCAAGAGGTTCAGAGAAGCATCCGGAAGCTCACGTGATTATCTGGCACTAATACAACTTGCTTGACAGGAAAATAGAGCTGTAAATCTCACAAAATTAGATGATCTTTGAAGAATTTCAAAACCTCCTGCTATTAATTGGAAATCCTAGAAGAACCGCTTCTTTTAAAGCATACTGATAATATGCTTTACAGCTTAATATTCAGAAGCCTATGTTTTGGCTAAGTGAGCTTCAGGAAAGAAGGAAACTTGAGGTTCAGTTCCATCTACTCTGGAACCTCTGGTCAAAACATTTACTTCTGTGCTCAGCCATCTTATCACCTGTAAAATGGAGGCAACTCTAAGAACACATAGTTACACAGATGCTGCACAGTTTCACGTGTCATTGTCCTCATTTGTTTCAGAAAAACCAGTAACATCTAAGCTACTACTGCAAAGAGTGCAGTGTTCCTTGGGGTCATCTAGTGCAGCTCTGTCAAAGGAAAGAAAAGGAAAGGGGCCTAGAATAACTATAATTTTCCCAAGAGGACACTATTATTTTATGGTAAATCTGAGTCAAGAACCCTGATCTCTTTGATGACATTCCATTGTTCTTTCGTTGGGTTCTGAACAACCCAGAGAAAGAAAGAGAAATAAAACTCCTATGTGCTGTGTCACTGGTACAGGATGTGGCAAGATTGGAATTGGAGAACTACATATTAACAGGTATTTGGGAAATTCTTCAAACTAATTAAGATATATACCAGGTCCATAAAAAACAGTATGTTTTCTCAAGATGATTCTGTGGAATGAACAGAACTGGTAACTGAAGGTGTCTGTGTGCTGCAGTTCCAAACAGGATGGGTGAATGCTTGTCTTCTGGCACCTTGAAGACTCCACCCCAACACACACATTAAAATAAAATTAACATTTCAACTGGGTCATACTTAATTCTGCATGTTCTTGTAAGTCAGCAAAATATTCCATATATCATTTAAGTTGTCACTCAGTTTTGTTTTTTTTTTTGCGGTACGTGGGCCTCTCACTGTTGTGGCCTCTCCCGTTGTGGATCACAGGCTCCGGACGCACAGGCTCAGTGGCCATGGCTCACGGGCCTAGCCACTCCATAGCATGTGGGATCTTCCCGGACCGGGGCACGAACCCGTGTCCCCTACATCGGAAGGCGGACTCTCAACCACTGCACCACCAGGGAAGCCCCATATCTGATTTTTGTATTAGGACTCTTCTAATTTTTTATATACATTGGAAAATAACTCATGTCTTTCTAAGGTGTATATCTTTGATTATATTTTCTATTTTCATAAAGCTTCTTGTATTCTCTACTCAAAACAGTTGTAAATAATGGCTGCATGTAACTAATCAATAATCAGCCATTTTGTCCAGATTTTCAAATGTGTTGGTATAAAGCTACCATAGTATTCTTTTGTAATTAAAAAAAATTCACTCTGTTTTATAGCTAGTCCCATCTCTATCATATTTGGCAAATATTGCTTATTTTATTGGTCTTTCTAAAGAACAAGCTTTTGGTTTTATTTGTCAAGTTTACTGCTTTTCTTCTCTATTTTTGACTTTTCTCTTGATTGATTTTGTCCTTCCACTCTTTGGGATTTACCTTGTTCATTTTCTATGTCTACTGTCCATTTCCTGTAGCTTCAAGAGCCATTTTCAACAACTCAACGAGTTCTGCCGGCTGTGTCAAGGCCACTTCATCATATGCCATTAAAACTTAATCTCATACACTGGGTGAAGACTCAGCAGTCTTATTTTGCTTTCAAAATTGTTCTATAGCCTTGGATCCTTCTTCTTCTCCTAAATTAGCACTATCATCAGGGAAAATTCTAGTGGGCCTAGAATTCTAGGCTTGCCTCTCCTGTAGTTTCATAATCAAAGAAAAAACATTTCCACCCTTTTTTTGATGTTGATCGAAAATTTAGCAACACTTCTTTGCACTGTATTCAAATCCCAAAATATAAGCAAGCCTTCATGCACACAGGCTCACTGAAATGTCATAATTTTAAACTATGTATGACCTGGAACAATGACCTTTCCAAATACTCCACACTCTTCCTAGGTGTTCAGACTTTTTCATTCCTACAACATCTTTTACACATGGTCGATTTGTGTCATAAGTTCCTCCTCACTCCCACTTCTGAGTATATATCCAAAGGAAACATCATCATGATTTGAAGAGATATCTGTACTCCCATGTTCATTGTAGCATTATGCACAAGAGCCAAGGTATGGAAACAACCTAAGTGTCCATAGTAGATTAATGGATAAAGGAAATATGGTGTATATATACAATAGAATATTATTCAACCTTAGAAAAGAAGAAAATCCTATCATTTAAGTCAACATGGATAAAACTGGAGGACACTATGCTAAGTGAAATAAGACAAAGACAAATAGTGCATGATGTCACTTATATGTGGACTCTAAAAAAATAATGAAATAAATCAACTCTTCCCTCCCTGGACATTTTCCTCAGCAGAATCTAGCAGCCTCTACTATGAGTCTTATCTTTTTTTTTTTTATTGTTGTACCAGATCACAACCCCAGGGAACCTATGTATTTACCGATGTATATCTACATTATAGTTTACCATTGTTCTTTTTCTTTGTAATTCATTCCTTCCACTTCTGGCATCAGAACCTCATTTTTACTTTGGAGAAGTCCTTGTGATTCAGGTAGGCTGTGTGTCTCCTCCCTAGGCTGTGTGACTTGGGGCTGGCTAGACACAGTGTTTCACATATACTCTATATGTCTTAAGTACTTACTTCTCTGTTTTCCATCATTTTCCCTCCAAATTTTTGTGTAGTTATTTTTTAATTGACATTTGTATTCCTTTCTTTTGTTTGACTAAGGTACTGTTCAACCGATCTTCTGAGTGCTTAATTTCAGCTTTTTTAATTCTAGAAGTTTCTTTTGGTTGCATTTCACAGATCATTTTTGCTTAAATTGTACATGTTGTCCTTTTCTTAATACATAAATCATAATTTTAAATAATAGTTTTATTGAGATATAATTTACTTTCCATATTATTTAAAGTGTACAATTTAATGTGTTATGCATCTACCACCACAATCAATTTTAGAACTTTCATCCACCCCCAAAAAGAAAAAGAATCTATTATAGGTCACTCACTCCCCCATTTCTCCAAACCCTAGGCAGCCACTAATATACTTTGTCTCTACAGATTTGTCTAGACTGGACATTGCATACAAATGGAATCATACAATTACTTAGCATGTTTTCAAGGTTCATCCATGTTGTAGCATGCATCAGTACTTGATGTCTTTTTATGGCTGAATAATATTCCATGGTGTGGATATTACTATGTTTCATTTATCCATTCACAGTAAATGGCCATTTGGGTTATTTCCACTTTGGGACTCTTATGAATAATGCTGCTGTGGTTGGATTTATGTGGAAGTTTTGTATGCAGGTCTAGATTTGATTTTTCAATTAACAGACTATTTCGGAGCAGTTTCTGGTTTACAGAAAAATTAAGCAGAAAGGACAGAGTTCTCATACCTCCTTACCTCTCTACCCACTTTCCCCTATTATTAACATCTTACATTAGCGTAATACATTTGTTATAGTTACTGAACCCATATTGATACATTATTACTAACTAATGTCCATGGTTTACTTTAAACTTCATTCTCTGTTTTGTACATTATATGATTTTTTGACAAATGTGCAATAACCTGTATCCACCATTACAGAACCATACACAGGAGTTTCTTTGCCTTTAAAATTCCGTGCTTCACCCATCCTTTTCTCCCTCCCCACAACCTCTGGCAACCACTGATCTTTTGACTGTCTCCACACTTTGGCCTTTTCCTAAAGTTCATATAGCTGCAATCATATAATATGCATGTAGCCTTTGCAGATTGGCTTTTTTTTCACTTAGCAATATGCATTTAAGCTTCTTCCATGTCTTTTCATGGCTTCATAGCCTTTTCTCTTTATTGCTCAATGCTATTCCTTTGTACCGATATACCATAGTTTGTTTATCCATTCCCCTACTGAAAAACATTTGGTTGATTTCAAGTTTTGGCAATTATGGAAGAAACTGTTATAAATATCCATGTGCAGGTTTTATGCGGACATAACTTTTCAGTTCCTATGGGTAAATACCAAAGAGCATGATTACTAGATCACTGTATGGTAAAAGTATGTTTCGTTTTGTAAGAAACTGCCAAGTATCCTGCTAGCAGCAAATGAGAATTTCAGTTGTTCTGCATCGTCAACAACTTTGGTATTTCAGTATTTGGATTTTAGCCATTTGAATAGGTGTGTAGTGGTATCTCATTATTGTTCTAATTTAAAATTCCCTGATGACATGGAATGTGTAGCATCTTTTCATATGCATATTTGCGGTGTGTCTATTTTCTTTGTTTAATCATAGTTGTTTTGTTTTTTAACCAAAGCCTACTAACTAACTCTTGTCCTCCTTGTCCATTTATATTGTCTTTTTTTCTTTCTTTCTTTTATTTTTTTTTGAGCTTTTGATCATTTAGTCTTTTTCCTGGTATGTCCAATTATTAGGTATATTAAAATTGGGCTTAACTTATTTTAGGAAACTATAAAGATACCTCCACATTCTGGATGTTGTTATTGTTCTCTTGAAAAGATTTCCTTTTGCCCATGGCACACAGTTACTATAGGGACTGGAAACCTTAGTCCATTCTCAGTTTGAGCTCATTCAAAGCTGTTTTTCAGTCTGTGTGAAGGGTGCTCTATTTCTGTCTTGTCCTTCCTCTATGGGTGTTGCCCTTTGGGATTACCATGTGAAAGTTTGGATTCTCCCTATTCCCAACTACCCTTGTATTTGTTAGGCTTTAAATGTAATGGTTCCCCCAGCCCTGTGAAACTAAGGATATGTGTAGCTTGTCATTCCATTATTTGTTGCTTTTAGCTTGAGCTCCTGCCGTTTGGCTTCTGTGGTTACAGTCTTTTGAACTCCTTGGCTTTTCAGCTCCTAGGCTGTATGAGTTGAATCAGCAAATGCCCCAAGGAGAAAAGCTGCACCAAATGTCAAGCTTGCGTCTGTGTTTCCCTTCTCTCCAGAACTTGGCCCACATGTCTTGGTGTCTCTCAAACATTCGGATGCTGGTGAACAGAGGTTTTCTTACTTTATCCAAGTTTTCTAAAATTTCTTTAGACTTCCCCTGATTTATGTTATTATTGAAGTGTCATCTCAATTATCCTTAGGAAGAAAATTTACAATTTTATATTTTATTATTTTATTTTCTATATTACCTCAGTTTCTGTAGAGACCTTTTACCTGATAGTTCAGTCTAGTTCCTGTGTTACCAGTAAGATGGAGATAGGTGGAGGCTAAGAATATTGGGGGGAAAATCACTGATGAATGATATGTCTCGTTCTTTTTGTTTTTCCTCTCCTTATTTACTCTGGCAGCCTACATTTGTCCTTCTTGATTGGACCCAGTTGCCCAAATAAGCAACCCACTCTGGCAAAGACCTGACTTTACTCTCATAAATGTCTGCATGTTAGGATAAGCTAGATGATGAACACCATGCCAAAGTTCTTTGTGTGACCAGTCAGAATGGCCATCATCAAAAAATCTACAAACAATAAATGCTGGAGAGGCTGTGGAGAAAAGGGAACCCTCTTGCACTGTTGGTGGGAATGTACATTGATACAGCCACTATGGAGTACAGTATGGAGGTTCCCTAAAAAACTAAAAATAGAACTACTGTCCAACCCAGCAATCCCACTACTGGGCATATACCCTTAAAAAAACGTAATTAGAAGAGACATGTACCACCATGTTCATTGCGGCAGTATTTACAATCGCCAGGACATGGAAACAACCTAAGTGTCCATCGACAGATGAATGATAAAGATGTGGCACATATATACAATGGAATATTACTCAGCCATAAAAAGAAACGAAATTGAGTTATTTGCAGTGAGGTGGATGGACCTAGAGACTGTCATACAGAGTGAAGTAAGTCAGAAGGAGAAAAACAAATATCGTATGCTAACACAGATATATGGAATCTAAAAAAAAAAAATTGTTCTGAAGAACCTAGGGGCAGGACCGGAATAAAGATGCAGACATAGACAATGGACTTGAGGACACGGGGAGGGGAAAGGGTAAGCTGGGATGAAGTAACAGAGTCGCTTGGACATATATACACTCCCAAATGTAAAATAGATACCAGTGGGAAGCAGCCGCATAGCACAGGGAGATCAGCTTGGTGCTTTGTGACCACCTAGAGGGGTGGGGCAGGGAGGGTGGGAGGGAGATACAAGAGGGAGGAGATATGGGGATATATGTATATGTATAGCTGATTCACTTTGTTATAAAGCAGAAACTAACACAGCATTGTAAAGCAATTATACTCCAATGAAGATGTTAAAAAAAACAAAAAGTTAGAGAGTAAAAAAATTCAAAAGAATTGGCCACACTCCTCCAACAGATTCTCTAACCTTTAGCAGAACAGAATTCACACTGAATCTGGTTTATGAGTAAAAGACAAGTCAACTTTAAAGTGGATCAGAGATGACAACATTTCTTTTCCATGTGCCTGCTTTGGAGCCATATTTATGCTGACCACTCAAAACCTTCCTCTTGAGTATTCTGTGATATATTAGAACCAGGAATAAGGGGTGTTAGTGCTGCAAGGGTCAGCCAGTGGTCTGCGATTTAATTCACATATCCTTTCTGCACCAGACTCTTTAAGATCATTGAGTTAGCCTAAGAATTTTGAAGCTGTAGAATTCAAGACAGTACATTACAATAGGCCAATATTACTATTCTCCTGCTCTGACATTCTCCACTGATGGACAGATGAAGGAGAAGGAAGGGCAGTCACCAGTAACTGAGAGTAAATGAAACTGGAATATTGTAATTCAGTATCATTTGAGTGACTGAATTGGCTGGCAGAGTGTTCTCCAGTTAAGAGTGAGGGAAGATTAATTCTGCACATGACACCACTACTGTATTTATACAAGTCTACTGGGACAGTTGTTTGCCTTGAATTGTTTTCTTCATTCATTTCAGTCAGACAGTTGTGTTGACTGATTTTCCTTTTTGATGTATGAAATGACTGTTTGACTGAATTTACCATTTAATTTACACTAATGCACTGTAAAAATGATACATTAGTCAAATTGGATTGGCAGGTATGAAAATGTTTACCCCAGAACTAGACAGAAATATAATATTGCCTTCTACAGAAATGTGAGTCATATGCCCTGGATTCTGGGGAAATGTTCCAATTTTAACAATTTTACCACGTTTCAAAAATGTAGGGTCACTGATCCCACAGTAAAAATAAGAAGATCTGTGAAGTCCAGAAAAACACAGTTTTGTGTGACTCTGACAATCACATAACACAAAAGAAAAAACTATGATGAGATAAATTTTACTGAGTTTCATACTTATCAAGAGGTGTTTCTATGTTAAACTTCTGAGTCTTATTCTAGAAGTTCTTTAGGAACAAACACTTCAAATATATTCATAGAAAACCCTCTTTATTTGTAATTTCATTCTTCCAATATTTATAGTTACTAAGACAGGCCATTTCTCCACGTCCCATCCCATGATTCTCTGCTCCTATTGAACATTTGGAAATTCGTGGCATGAGCAGGAAAGTGAAGAAGTTTTTGAGATTATTGAATAATGCTGATTTTATAAAGACTGCTTTGTTCCATAGTTGACAAACTTATAATGGTACCGATGGTTGGATACTACTCTTAGAGATGAGAAAGCTCTTAAGGAACCTTCCGTATTCCATTCACCAATCTGTGTTCTTGTTCAAAGCAAAATTAATTCCTTTCAAAATTATATTACCTTAATTTTTAATCTTAAAATAAGATTAAAAATTAAAATAATTAAAAATTAAAAATAAAATTAAAAATCTTAATTTTTAATCTTAAAATAATCTATCTGTGAGAATGGGAATTTTGGGCAGGAAAAAGTGACAGAAGATGGGACAAAAAGAGAATTCATAGAAAGACAAAACAGAATTGTTTAAATGGTGGGTACAAACTTCTGTTTCCAACTATATCAGTTTACCTTAGGGAAACGTACTAGAAAGGCCAAATAAATCATAAGCAACATTGGACTGTGAGCGTTAGAAAGCTACTGAGGTAGCCATGACCTAGAAAAGTAAAACAGAGAAAGAAACTCACTGAAGTGAGAACAATATTCTGCACATGCTTTTCTAGCCCAGTCATTTAGAAACTACTGATGAAGAGCAAAAGTCTGAGAAACCAAATGTGGCTCCTAAGAGGTAGAAAAGCCAGTAGATCTTAGGACAATGTCATAGGACTAAGGAAACCAGAGTTGGAATTGAGAAATAACAAGGCAGCTAGAATTTTAAGGACCAAACTCACAGAGAGAGTAAAGATTCAGAGAACAGAGCTGGATTCAGCAACAGTGTTCCCTTGCAGTATTTTCCATGTATAATAGGTAGATAAGGCAAGATGCTAAGAAGTCAAACAAAAGCTAACTGAAGTCAAAGCAAAGACTTAGTTGGCTCATCATGCTGAAGAGACAAAATTGGGGTTCAGAACCTATGAAAGATTTGTGGCCCAATGGAAAACGAATGATATGAATTAGGACATTGAAAGTCTCTACATATGTGTGTGTGTGTGTGTCTGTGTGTGTGTCTCTGTGTGTGTGTGTGTGTGTGTGTCTGTGTGTTAGGAAGGTTGATGCAACATCTACACTGAACCTTATAAAGAAGGAAAATGAGTATGAAGTTGGTCCAGTGACTGAGGTGATCTTCCCCTCTTCTCCCTACCTAAGAATAGGAAATTCTCTCCTCAAGAAAATACAGTTGACCCTTGAACAAGGTAGGGGTTAGAGATGCTGACTCCCTGTACAGTCAAAAATCCACATATAACTTTATGGTCGGCCCTTCTTATCTGTGGTTCTGAATCTGAGGATTCAACCAACCACAGATCATGTAGTACTGTATTACTTATTGAAAAACAATCCATGTATAAGTGGATCTGTGCAGTTCAAACCCAGGTTGTTCAAAGGGCAACTGTAATGTCATTCAGGTTCCCTACAACTTGTCATATCCCAAGTCTGGTATTCACTGAAGAACCACCAAGACTACCAAGAAAAGGAGAATTAGAATAAAAAACAAAACAGAATCAGAATCATAGATGACCTAAACATTAAAGTTCATACATATTTTGGTAAATATTATCAAGATCAAGAAAATAGATGACAAGGTGGAGAACTTAACTTGACAACTAGAAACTATAAACTGATTGAAGTTGAACTGATAGAATTAAAAATTATACGAAATTTAAAATTCGGTAGTGGATTGGACACAGGTAAAGAGAGGTAAGTGAACTGGAAGATAGCACAGTAACAATATTAACACTAAAACATGGGAAATGAAAAGAATAAAAAGTACACAAAAGCGCATTTGAGACATATGGGCCACAGTAAACATTTTTATCATATGTGTAAGCTGGAGTCCAAAGAAAAAAGGAGAGAGAGATTGGGATGAAAACAATATTTCAGAAATATTAACAGCTGAGAGTTCTCTAAAACTAAAAAGAATATGTGGAGCCATAAATTCAATAAGCACTAAAGAATGCAACAAGAACAAATACAAAGAAAAGCACACCTAAGATCACCACAGTACAATTCATGAATGGTAAAGAAAATCATGACATCTTAAAAGCAGCCCAAGGAAAGAGAGATTACTTTCAAAGGAACAATAGGATTAAGATTACAGCTTTCTTCTCAATGAAACTGGATACTAGAAAATAATGGAATAACATTTTTAAGTGCTAAAGAAAAGAACTGCCCACTGGGAATTCTAGAGGCAGAGAAAATGTTGTTTGGAAGGAAAGATGAAATAAGGAAATTTGCAGACAAACAAAATTTAGAAAATATGTTCTCATCAGAACTGACTGAATTAAATTATAAAAGGAGACCCACAGGTAGAAGGAAGTTATCACAGATGAAAATAAGGAATTTATAAAGAATTATGTATAACAGAAAGGATAAATAAGTGGATAAACCTAAATAAAATCTAACTGCACAAAAGAGTAATAATAAAATATATCAAAAATTAGAATGCATTAAAACAAATGGAAGAGGAAAAGTAGTAAAAGAAATTTAAGATCTCAGCATTGCTTGAGAAGCAGTAAAAGAGCTAATAAGTCATGGTACATGTGTAACTGCTACTTATGTAAAAATAACAAGCTAATACAAGGGAAAATGGAATTTGAAGAAATCTAAAAGGAAGAAAGAAGAGCAAAAAGAACATAACAAGGTGGGACAAATAGTAAACGAGGAGTAAACGGTCTATAAGAAAATACATTAACTGTATATACTCAAATTAAAGGACAAGGATTATTGAAACAAACAAAAAACCTAATTCTATGCCACCTACAAGAGACAAGAGTCATATTGAAAATTAAAGGATTCAAAACTTATGTCCTAACAACAATAAGTAAAATTGAAGAAGATTTTTTAATGTTAACATAGATTTGAAAGCAAAAAGTATCACTGGTGATAAGGCAGGATAATAAAACCCACTGTTACTTTACAAGGGCTATATTATAAATCTAAACTTCAATGCAAGAGATAAAGGGAAATTCCAAAAATCTAAGTAGAAATAGAAAAACCTAAATTACCTAGATCAGTAACGTAGAACCACAAGAACAAATGAGCAGATTAGAGAAGATCTGAATACCATCATTAAAAACTTTGGCCTACATTTACATAAAACACTGCACCAACAATGATGGAATATATATATTACACAGAAATTTTTAGGTGCATATGGCACATTTATAAAATTGACTATATTCCAGTTATAAAACAAGACTCCGAATAAGCAAGAAATTTAAAAATATATAACCAATATTTTACCAAATAGTTGGATATTAAAAACATACTTCTGATCATTATGTAGGTCAAAGATAAAGTCGCAATGGGAATTAGAATTTTATTAATTGAATGATAATGAAAATATGCCATAACAAAACCTGTGGGTTGCAAATAAAGCTGTGGTCACAGAGAAGTTTATGTATTCAAATTAGATTCTCTAAATGTAAAAGGGACAGGAATAAAGCAACTAGAAGATAACCTATCACCCTGAGGTAGGCAGCTCCTGAACTGTACCTGGTGGGGAAGGCAGGGCAGAACTTCAGGAGGCCAGCTGAGAGCACGGTGAACGCCACGTCAGGAGCAGTCTCCAAGAAAGAGCACTTAATGTACAAAGGGATGACTAAAATATATTTAAGAGCTAGCACCTGACTCCTCTTAAGGATGACTTAACGCTGCTGGGGAAAAAATAAGAAGTGCTCGGTGTAGAAGGTGAATAGCTTTATAATTCCCAGGAGAATCTTGGTACCAGGACCACACAATGAAGAACTTGGAGTCCCCGTGGCTAATCCAGCAGAGAGAAAAGGAGAAACAGAGATGCGAGAGAAAATAAAGGGAACTCTTGGTGCAATTTGGTGCTGCTGCAGGCCCAAGTCCAGGTATGTGCTCTCTAGCTCCCCATCTTAAATAAAAGCCACCATGTTCCTTAGTCTTTCAGGTACTTAGAATTTCTCTTTAGAACCTGAAAATGGGGTCAGGTTTCCTGTCTGCATTGCTACAGTCCAAAATAGAGGCAGGATGGTTGAAATAGTTCTCTATCTGGCAGAGGAGGCCTTGAAGCTGTGAGCCACTCACTGCAAACCAGCAGGACATGAAGGATTCTTGAGCAGACCTGAAGCTACTGGGAGGCCTTTCAGGAGTTAAATCCCATAGTAAATACTGTACCTTCATTGGCCCCTTCTCCCTCTCTGTCCAGTCTTCCTCCACTCCCATGGGGGCCCAAAGGGGTTAAATGAGCACTATTTGACTTGTACTTGGTGGTCCCAGAACTTGACTTGGGCCTGGAGACTTCCATGAAAAGTCTACCTTCCACCTACTGGCTTGGGTTTCTTGGTCTCTGTGCTCCAGGCTAATCCCTTCAATCTGCTTTTTCCATTTCTGCCAATAGTCCCCCTCTCCAGACCTTCCTAATGCTCTTCTGGGGTGGGAGGAGACTTACTGAGGGCAATGTTTATTTCTAGAGGGAGAGGTGACCACATGACTTCACAGTGGTCGTCCCCTTGATTATTCAGTTTCTGTCTAGATTAGTCGTGGGTGTCTGTGCACCCCAGCCTCACCCCAGGAGGCTGTAGAACACTGTCCTTATCTCAGCCCTGAGCCGCTCTCTATCCTCCTTCCCTCTCTCTCCTTACCCTTCTTTACCCACAGACTCGCAGGCTTTCTGGACCTCTGAGGAAGATAAGCACGTCACAGAACCTCTGCTACAGAACAAAACATACTGAAACAAAGCTATTGAAACAACAGAAAAAGAATACATGAGGATTGTTTCTCCTGAGCGTTCAATTACCTAGGGGGCCTTTAGCAAACTTTGATTGATAAATCTAACCTTTCTGTCCTTGGCAATAGTTGATCACACTATGAGGAAAACAAGTTAGGGAATGGAAAAATACTATTTGGATTTCAAGGAAATAATAAAGATGCAGGGACTATCTTTGACTTTTGCAAGGTGAGAAGAGAGTTTACATTTTGATTATTGATGGCAGGAATCCCTTTTAAAACAGGGCCAGTCTGCATGATGCATTTAAAAATCAGCCTTTTCAAATATAGCCATAGCCCCCACAAGATCTCTTGATTTCTCTGGGGTCAGATAAACCATCACATTTCACAGTGGTGCCCTGTATATGAAAGTGATAAACATAATCTGGAAGCATGGCAGTGGCTAAAAATATGGAGCTGGCAGCCACACGTTGAAATGATTTTTTGCTTTTAATTCATTGCATAAAATGCTAATGTCCAAATTCAGGCAGGTAGATCTTACCAACCATCAAGAGCTTCAACCCTGCTAACAGCTAAGTATGCACTTTTAAACCCTACTTTGACTGCTCCAGAAACTTACTGGGTTTCTTTAATGCCTCTGTTACTATTTCCTTTGTGTCATTTTGTTTTTCTTTAAAAACATAGCTGTGTGACCTTGGGGAAGTTAGATTATTTCCTTGAGACTTGGTTGCCTTCTCTGTGAATATCTGGGTATAATTTTAGTATTGCTCAATAGAATTTTGGGTGATAATGAAAATATTCTATATCTGTACTATGCAAAGCAGTATTCAATAGCTACATGGAGCTAATAAACATCTTTGAAATAGGGCAAATGCAACTGAGGAACTGAATTTTTAATCTTATTTTTAAATGTGTTTACATATAAATAACGTCACAAGCTAGCATCTGTTGACAGTACAGATCTACATAATATTTTAAGGATATTCTCCACTCAAAAACTCTACCATTCATTAACTCAATCTAAATATTTTTGCCCTCTGACAAACAGAAAATAATTTATGCTTCCCTTGAAATTATCTGTCAAGACCTTTATCAGTTTGGGGACATTATATTCTTAATATTGACTTTGCTTTATGAAACTTTAATAATGTTGGAGTTCCCTGCCCTTGCTATCACCTTTGTGATGATGGGAAATATTGTGGATGATCAAGGACCATTTCAAGAGATCATGGAGAGAAACCTTCTGGATTTAATTTCATTATGACGATGTCAAAATGCTTAATTACTTAAAATAAAACCCATACCGTTTTTATGCTGTTATATTCTACATGTAGCTGGAAAAATGTTAAAAATATTTTTAAAGAACTGCACATCTATTTTTGAAGCTGATTTGGCTGTTCAAGGCTTGCTAGCACTTTATCCATCTCAGTACTATTTCACTTAGTAAATAAATGCAGTTGCCATAATTGCTGCACATGTGTCTGTGTTCCCTTCCAGGTTATATGTTTTTGAAGTTAGAAACTATATTTATATCACAGCCCCTATGTATAGCACAATATCCATTGCTAATTCAGATTGTGTTTTAAGATATGAGACAAAATTTAAGACTTTTATTATAGTCATAAACATCTAGCAAACCAACCAGAAAATAAAAGCTAATTTTCAATTGGTTGGCCAAGAACAAAAAAGAGAGGAATACCTAGTGTAAAACCATATCTCTAATAACTACTGTTGGATTTAGAGCATGCAGATGCTAAACTTCTTTTAAAATATCTTCTTATCAAAGATTTGAGGTTGGACCTGAAAAAATTATATCAAAAGTGAAAATAATCATGTGGTCTGACCAGCCTAGATCACACAAAGTAAGTGTATACTATATATAAAGTAGATAAACTACAAGGTCCTACTGTATAGCACAGGCAACTATATTCAATGCCTTGTAATAACCTATAATGGAAAAGGATCTGAAAAAGAAATATATATATCTGAATCACTTGGCTGTACACCTGAAACACAACATTGTCAATCAACTATACTTCAAGTAAAAAAAACAAAACAAAACAAAACAAAGTAAGTGGAAAGGGAAGTATAGTTTTATAAATTCACCTCTGATATCCAATGGACCAACTTAAAGACAACAGAAACTACAACTTTCTAGGAGACAGGACATGGCCAGCAAACCAGGCCGTTACCCTCGGCCATACCTGCCCAAAAATATACAGACTAGCCTGCATTCATGAATACATAGGAATTCTTCATTTATCTGGCATTATTAGGCAATGAGGTATTGTATGTTAGGAGAAGTTTTTTTTTAAATGACAAATTTAAGAGGAGTTATTTTAACCTTCACTCGGTAATATTTTTCTAAAATTAAGAAATGTATCCACTGGTGTATCTAATGTTTCCGTGATAACTCGGGGTCATCAGTTCAATCAACGTTTGCATGAATAATGCAAATGGAAACAAGACAGGCATGCTTACTGAAACTGAAAATGACATATCACTGGCTGGAATAACTGAGGAGAGAGCAAGAAAACAAAAATGAAAACAAACCGTGATCAAGAAACAATCAGTCAAGTTCTGACTTTCTGTACTTTGTTTCAAAAAGAGATACCACAAATCCCAGCGAGAGACTCCAGCAGCATTAGCTGTCTTTCTCCTTTGTTTCCACCTTCCTTTCCTTTTCCTTCTACCCTAGATTGTTCCAGGAAATGGTTATAGCTGCTTCCAAGACAAATTCTAGTACTTTCTCTCACACAAACTTCACAATATTTCCATGGGATAAGTAGTGTGGAGGTAAAAGACAATTCATCACAGGGACATCTCCTATGAAAATAAAATTAGAAACTAGCTTCTAAATATGCAGAGAGAAGGGCGTGGTGCCAGGCACTAATTTCCTTGAGAATTCCTCTCCATTTCTAATAGACCTTCTTATTTACCAAGATCCCTTTTTATTGGTGTCCTATTCCAGACTGTTCCACTCTGCCCATCCTCATCCTGTCAAATACATTCACACTCTTTTGTGACCCTACTTATTTGCCCATTAAATAATCAATCATAGAACTGTCGGAATTAAATATAGAGTGAAATTAAAACACTGGAGTCACTTGGAGGGTTTAAGCAGCTCCACCAGAAAATACTGGGCATGGATTTAAAGAGGCTGTGCGGGACTTGCTCTTGTCCAAGTTCTTTCTCAAGAAGTATCTGAAATAAGCCTAAATTCAGAGTTAATCTGATTGGCCTCCTTTCTCAGGTGGACTGGAATTCACTGCTCTTTCCCCTCAACTCCCTGATGTCAGTGGCACTTTCCGGAGATGAGGTGGACTTCTCTGCCTACTGCAGAAGCTCAGTTCCCCCCGGGCCCACTCCCTGTCTGAATCCCACACTTGAGGCCAGATGCCAGCCTTCCCAGAACATTCGTGGTTTCATTTCCGTTTTTGACCTGCTCAGATTGAGTCCCTGTAGACTCTTTCTCAGCTTGAAACCTGATCTTCAACCCCTTTCCCTGACCTCGATGGTTAGCTTCCTACATTAGGCCTCAGGTGCTTTAGCTATAAAATGATATAGTTGCCCTTAATTCTAAAGTCTTCTTCCTAAAGCTCTACAATGTGCTGGCTCCTTGAAAATGTTTCTCTTTGCTGGTTTTCATTTTGTAGAGAATTAAAACCACAGCTACTCTAAAAGACAGTAAGTTACACTGGATAAGGAAAGTGCGCTTTTGTAGTTAGATTAACAGGGATGGAAGACGACTTAGTATGTTTTAAGATACTCATGATCCATTCTCGTGAGAGTCAGGGGAAGAAGGGCAAGAGAGTTAATAAAATACCAAACGATTGTGACAAATTAAGTTCACAAAGATGTAGCTGATTAGTTACTACTTGAATAAGCCACACATATCCAATTCAAGTTTTCCTTTATTTTTCTAAGAAGGGATCCCAGTGAACTGAGTCCCATGTTCAGGAACTCCACGTTCAATGGCTTAGTCTTTAAAAACTGTTCTGTTGCTGGAAGGTGAAATATTGCCCATCAGTCCTAATTGATGTTTAGCTATCACGCACATTTGAAATAAATTTATTACTTTGCCTGATCTCAGCGTAATACATTCCAAAGGGACAAAGAGCACACGAAAATTTATGGAGTCTCCATCTTCTACAATAAAGTGTGCCATAAATTACATATTATTTGGCCATGAAATTCACAAGCCATAGAAACCACGCCATTAGCAATGTATACAGTGGTAAACAGCAGGTAATGATAATGATATAAAACAAAATAGACTGTGTATGTTGGCACAGCTGCCAATAAAGCAATCATTAAATACATTCATATGCATCTACGCTAGGTAAGCTCTTTGAGGGCAATTGCTATGAATTCTACATACCTGTCAGGATATTATATATAGCCCAGTTTCTATGGCCTTTATTCAGAGACGCTGAGAAAGGGTTACTGTGGGTAAATTCAGACCTCTTCTCAATATAGAATTTGGTCAACATGCATTCTGAACAGCAAAATTTCACACTGCTTTCAATTTTCCTACAGTAATTGCCACCTCAACAAATGCAGGATTAAGTAGAATGGATTATAAGAAGTTAGAAAGGAAAGATGGAAGAAAAGAAGGAAGGTAGAAAAAAGGTGGGTATGGAGTACTTCAACATTTACATAAAGAGTGGACCTAAAACTAACCTGAGGTTACCCTAAACTATTAGCATAGGCTATAGAAACTTAAATGAAAAAATTTTAAAAACCCAGCAAGGGAAACTCAAAGATTCTTTGTTTTTTTCACTCTATTGCATATACACATCCAACTTAAACAATCTATATGCTCATGTGCAATAAGAGAGCATTGTTTTGCAAGGCTATTTGGGTTCTATCAGCATGTAAAGGTCGGACAACTCAACTTTAGCAGAGCTAGCCTTCAGGTGAATAACTGCTTCTTTCAGGCTGTGAGCATCTGAATTTTCTGGAAATATTTCCCAAAAAATGAAAACTAAAAGAGTCCTAGGACAGCGTCCTTTAGAAGTTTTATAGTATCAGAGTTTTTGGAGGAAGAGTATCTTTGTCGATTATCAACACGATGATTCCAAGCAGGTCAATTTATGCTGAGAATATTATATAACAGAACCCACTTCACCTCCATTATACTGACAATGGTCTTCCTTACTTCAACCTTGTGCTTCTTAGTAAAGTTGAAAATACTAAGCCAAGAACAGACAGTGCCAATGCCAGAGACTCAGATGTACCTATAGGTGCCTTCAGACAACATCGCCACCCAGGCTAAAGTCCTGGTTTAAAACATCCCAACATGAATGACTCTCAAAAACCGTATGCTGAGCAAGTGAAGCCAGATCAAAAGGGCACCTACTGGGGCTTCCCTGGTGGCGCAGTGGTTGAGAGTCCGCCTGCCGATGCAGGGGACACGGGATCGTGCCCCGGTCCGGGAGGATCCCACATGCCGCGGAGCGGCTGGGCCCATGAGCCACAGCCGCTGAGCCTGTGCGTCCATAGCCTGTGCTCCACAATGGGAGAGGCCACAACAGTGAGAGGCCCGCGTACCACAAAAAAAAAAAAAAAGAAAAAAAAAAAAAGGGCACCTACTGTATTATTCAACTTACATGAAATTCTAAACTGGGCAAAATTCATCTCTAATGATAAAAAACAGATCTGTGGTTGCCTTGGGTTGGGAGATGGGGATACTTTGGCAAAAGCCTAGGAGGAAACTTTCTAGGGTTTTAGAATTGTTATCGATCTTTATGGGGGTGGTAGTTATACAAATGTATACATTAATTAAAAGTCACTGAACCGTTGACTAAAAATGTCTGCATTTAATTGTATGTAAATGATACCTTAATAAGGTTGATTACAAAATGAGCCAAAACCAAAACAAAGCAGAAGAAAAACCTCTCAAGACCTCAAAGGAAATACACTGTTTTCTTCCAGGGTACCAGATTGGAAATGAGACATTGGTCTGTTCGACCTCAGATTATTCCTAGGATTATCTAGTCTATTTTAAAGCACTAGAGTCCCGTATCAGAAAAACTCACCCCATGTTTTATTACTTTGATTTCTTCTCTGCCTCTTCTCCCAACATGGTGAAGTCATTTACAGAAGAAAAACCAGCTTTTTCCAACTTTGCATCATCACATATTCTTTCCAAAGCTATTATTTATGGAATAAAATTTGGCTACACTTTGTAAAAATCTAGGTTTTTGAGCTTTACAACTCTTAACAGTTAACCTATTGCCTCCATTGGAATTTGGAAAAACTATTTTGAAAATGAATAGCTGAGATTTGACATTTTTGTTTTTTGTGATTTTCTCTTCCCCTAAGTGACAAGTGAGTAGGAATGAGAAACACATACATAAAGAAAAAAATTATCTTGCTGCCTTTGCATGGTTATAATTTATAGGAGGCCCTTTTCAACAATAATCTATTATCAGAATCAATAAAATATAATCTCCATGAAGCCCAGGCCAGGATATTTGTCTCTTTTTCAGCAGATTGCAATACAAACCACATTCATGGATTTGCTTCTTGATGATCTTTGTAATACTGTAACAGCTGACCATTTCCTCATGCCTCTTCACCTTAACTTAAACCTGGTTTTTCACTAATGACCTCACATTTCCTTCTCTATCACTTGGTTGTCGGCCTCTTTTCCAACTCCAACTCCAACTCACATTTCACTCTGGAACCAAAGGAAGACTTCCACCTTCCTGCTTTTTAGTGATACCTCAAGGTCATTACCATATTGTGATCACCCTGAAGAATAGCCAGACAATTGCTATTGCAGAGCCATCTGACAGTTTGTGGCTCTAAAAATTAACTAAGGACCACATTTGTCCAAAATATCCTAGTTTAAGATTTTGGTAATACAGCAACAGTAATTCCGAAGTCATTTATGACAATCAGTGTGGGAAGCACCCTCCTTCAGGAAGATCCTTTGCCATACAATACTCTTTCCCTGTCAGGTAATAAGGAAGCACGGCCGTGGAAAGTAACCTCCTGTGGAAAGAAATACTTGGCTTCGAGACGGCTTGAAGTTCATACATTTTTCTTGAATTAGATTCCCCATTAATTACTTTATCCACAAAGAGGTAATTATCAGAATTCTGTAAGCAATTAAGGAGATGCTACTGCACATTCTTTCAGCTTGTTGACCTTTCTCACTTTATTTCATGTGGCTATCTGAAACATCAGTGATTTACATGTCTTTCTTTTTTTTTTTTTAGCAGATTTCTGTGTGTGTGTGTGTCCCCATGATGAAAACATCATTAAAATAAGATATCATGAATAGACTCTTAAGAAGCAGAGTCTACTTAAAGTCCCGGAAAATGTGAAAGCACTAACATTCATGGACAACTCTACATTCTGAAAGTTACTCCAAATTTTATTGATCTCTATTTTGTCTAGGAGTTTTTCAAATTTTCTACCATGATCATTTGTTAGTTTTATAATTACATAATAAAGGCAATACATCATACAATCTTTTGTAATCCATTGCCGTTTTAAAACTATTTGTTTCCTTGTCCTCAGCAGATATGTCATAGATTATTAGTACACAAGCAAAGACTTTCAACATAAGAGTACTTTATAGTGAGAAGAACTATACTGAGCTATCTCTATCCTAAGACAATGCACTAGGAAAGCACTAGGAATTCTTTTTTTTTTTTTTTGCGGTATGTGGGCCTCTCACTGTTGTGACCTCTCCCGTTGCGGAGCACAGGCTCCCGACGCGCAGGCTCAGCAGCCATGGCTCACGGGCCCAGCCGCTCCACGGCACGTGGGATCCTCCCGGACCGGGCCACGAACCCGCGTCCCCTGCATCGGCAGGCGGACTCTCAACCACTGCGCCACCAGGGAAGCCCACTAGGAATTCTTAAGCACTAGGAATACAGACACGATCAAGGGGCAAGTTCCTTGCCTTCGAGTATACATAATCATTATAGCAAATGCTTAAATAGCACTTAGTATATAACTCACCACAGCAGTCTTATTATACTCCTTTTTAATAGGTGAGCAGAGGAAGCCACAGGGAAGTCATAGGGTAAAGCCAGAATTTGAACCTAGGTAGACTATAGTACACTCTCCACTGCTTTAACTACTATGTTAAAATATGTATATATAAAAGTTATATATATTTATATAACTCCAAGTATTTGAAAGTTACAAAACACTTATCTACCAAAACTCAAAAAGGAGCACACAAACTTGCATAGAAAATACACATGTAAAAGTTCATGAATAAACCACATTATAACCTGCTCCACATAATATACTGACTGCAGTGTCCTGGGCCTCTCCCATCCTTAGGTAACCGGAAATTACAACAAAATAATACTTTTCACCTTTGGAAGCCACACCATCTCTCATACCAACCAACCAATTACTTCCTTAGAGAGAATAGGAAATTAACCTGAATATCATAAATATATATATATATATATATGCTATATATATATAGCATTACTGATGTAGAATCTTTGTTTAAAGACAATAACTTCAATAGCAGAGGGAACTTTACCATTGCAGGCTTCAGATAACCTCTATATTTCTCAGATTTTATGCTAAATCATGAAATGCCATATTGTGTCTGAAGCTATTTTTTCAATAGTCCATTTTCTTAAATGGACTAGCAAAGCAGTAAATACTGAGGAACATTTTGGCTCCCAAATCCTAACAAACAATAGAGCAGGGGTCAGTAAATTATGGATAGTGGGCCAAATCTAGTCCTCTACCAGCTTTTATAAATGAAGCTTTATTGGAACACAGCCATGTTCCTCAGTATATGTATTGTTTGTGTCTGTTTTCACATCACAGCAGCAGAGCTAAGTAGTTGCAAAAGAGATTGTATGGCTTGTAAAGCCTAAAATATTGACTGTCTGACACTTTATGGAAAAAGGTCTCCAACGCCTGCAATAGGATATAATGAAAGTGATGCTATGTAACATCTAAGACTAGGTCATAAAAGGTCATGCAGCTTTTGCATGATTCTCAAGGAATGCTTGAACCCTGGACACTCATTCTTGGGATACTCTACCTTGAATCCTAACTACCACATTATGAGAAGTCCAAGCCACATGGGCAGCCACCTATAGGCACTCCAGTCAACAGTCCTTGTTGGGCCCAGTCTTCACGACATCCCATCTCAAGGGCCAGAAATGGGAATTAAAATTATCTAGATGATTCCAGCCCCAGCCATTTCAATCCTCATGAGCTGAGGTTTCAGACATCAGTCATGGAGTAGAGACAAGCCATCTCCTCTGTGTACTGTTTGAATTGCTGACCCACAGAATCTGGGCACATATTAACATTTTTTTTTGTTTCAACACTAAGTTTGGACCTCTTAATTATGTAGCAGTACATAACTGTGTTATCTATTAGATAACACAGTTAGATATCTATTACCTAATAGATAATATAGCACTGTGTCTGTACACAGGAGATCTACATTTCACAGAGCACATACTTTTAGATGTGAATGTTGACTGCTCAATTTCTAAGAAGAACGTATACACACATCTAGGTACAAAATGTTTATGTATATGTAAATATTAGACCTATATAAACTAATCTATATTATCCATAAAATGAGGGGCCCTTGATAATGGCTAACATTTCTTTCTGGTATTTATTGTGTTCCAAGAACCGATAAATTCTTTCATTGTATGAATTTTCTCTTTTAACCCTCATAGTAACTCACTGAGAGAAGTAATGTTATCTCTATTTTATAGATGAGAAAACTGAGGCAAAAACAGATAACATGCTCAAGAGTACTCAACAAGTAAATTTGAGAGTCAAGATTTGAACCCAAGTTCTCAAGTTTTAGATCCCTTACTCATAGTCACTAAGCTATATACTGAGGGAGGGGATGAAAGCTGAAGCCATTACCTCATGCTCAAGAAGTTAGACAGAAACTTAGCAGGTATGGTTGAAAGAAGACAGGACTTGGAGTCGTAAGTCCAGAGCCTGAGTGATGAAATGACTTCTCCTCTCCTCTAGATGTAGGTTTGTGTTTAGAAAATGAAGAAGAGCACTGCACATGTTGATTGTTGATTTCTGGACTTCATGATGACAAGAGAGTGGAAGTTTACCAGGGAGCTATTCTGCAATGATATAAATTATTGATTCAAAATCAAACCTTTAGTATAAATTACTGATTCAAAATCAAATCTTTATCATGTCTCCCTTGCATCAGAAGTCTTTCCCACTCTTCATTTCTTTTTAAACCCTTTCCTGTCTACTCTTGGCCAAAGCTTGAAGCCTGATTTAACATTTGGAAAGAAAATAATGAAATAGTCATAACACAGCAATTCCAATGCCTACTGAAACAGAAGCTCTAAATAATTTTTCAGATAATTTAGGAAATTAAAAATATTTACATCATAGATGCAAAGACAGAAGTTACTTGTGTAATAAAATAAATGGTGAGACAAAAGGTTTCTTCTGGTCAAGTAGATTTGTTTAAATAGGAACACTAATCTGAGTTCTACCCCTGTGCCAAAACCCAGTGACAGGTTGCATACAGCTTCTAAAGGGATAGTTCAGTGCACTGGGTCAAATTCATGCCCTAAAATGTGGTATTATTAGTAGTACTAGAAGACACAGTGTGACTGTCTTCTTTGGGACATAGATGAAGACCCCAAGATAGACAATATCAAGGACAAGTTATGTAGAATAAGATATTATCTCAGTCCTTGGGACATGTCATCCAGGATAGAACAAGAAGTAGATTTATTATCAAGTACATGAAGCCAGAGACAGTAAGCAATGAGTGGTAGTTGGTTAAAATAGACAGGTTTTAGAAGTAGAGGCACGGATGTAGAAAACAAACTTAGGGTTACCAGGGGATTGTGGAGGGGAGGTTAAAATGGGAGATTGGGACTGAAATATACACACTACTCTACATAAAATAGATAACTAATAAGAACCTGCTCTTCTTATTAGCACAGGTAACTCCACTCAATACTCTGTAATGGGCTATTTGGAAACGACTCTAAAAAAAAATACAAGTGGGGCTTCCCTGGTGGCGCAGTGGTTGAGAGTCCGCCTGCCGATGCAGGGGACACGGGTTTGTGCCCCAGTCCGGGAAGATCTCACATGCTGTGGAGCGGCTGGGCCCGTGAGCCATGGCCACCGAGCCTGCGCATCCGGAGCCTGTGCTCCACAACAGGAGAGGCCACAACAGTGAGAGGCCCGCGTGCCGCAAAAAAAAAAAAAAAAAAAAAAAAAAAGTGGGTATATGTATATGTATAACTGTTTCACTTTTCTGTACACCTGAAACTAACACAACACTGTAAATCAACTACACTCCAATAAAATTGTTTTCAAAAATAGGTTTTAAGAACCATAGTCAGGGAGCAGTGTGGATTGGAAAGATCTGACAAGAAATATTTCTGCATCCTCAGACAGTGCTCCCCAAGCTGGCTATTGCAAGGGTGAGCATTTAAGAGATCTTTGACATAAGGAGGACATGAGATTAACAATCTATCCCAATGTGCATGAATTATTCTCCTCGGGGCTATCAGAAATCAGATGGCATCCTAGAGCAAGGGTCAGCAGATCTTTTCTGTAAAGGGTCAGAGAGTAAATATTTTGGATTTTGGGTACCATACGTATCCGTTGCAATTGCCTATCTGCTGCTGTAGCACAGAAACAGCCATGCACAATACCTTAAGGAATGGGTGTGGCTGTGTTCAAGCAAAACCAGGAGTCAAGCGAGATCTGATCAGTGGGCCAGAGTTTGCGGACCCCGGTTCTGGGTCAGTGTTCACAGCTGAATGAGTCATGAGGCCTTAAGTTCCAGTTCTCATTGTACTACTTTCTACCTGGGTGAACTTGGGTTCATCCTTTTATTTATATGGGCCACTATGTTAGTCAAGTTTCTCCAGAAAAACAGAACCAACAGCAGGTGTATACAATGTGCCCATATATATTGATAGATATAGATCTAGATATCAATATTGATACCTAGATCTATATCCATATCTATATAAAGATAGAGAAAGAGAGAGAGAGATTTTAAACAATTGGTTCACACAATAATAGAGGCTTGGTAAATTCATAATCTGCAGGTTAGGCTGTCTAGAGACTCTAGGAAGAGTTGCAGTTCAATTTCTGTAAGTCTTCTGGCAGAATTCCTTTTTGCCACAGGGAACTCAGTCTTTGTTTTATTAGAACTTTAACTGATTGGATGAGGCCCACCCATATTATGGAGGATAATCTGCTTTACTCAAAGTCCACCACCAATTTAAATATGAATTTCATCCAAAAACACCATCACAGGGACTACCCTGGTGGCACAGTGGTTAAGGATCTGCCTGCAAATGCAGGGGACATGGGTTTGAGCCCTGGTCTGGGAAGATCCCACATGCCGTGGACCAACTAAGCCCATGCACCACAGCTACTGAGCACGTGCACCTAGAGCCCATGCTCTGCAACAAGAGAAGGCACCGCAATGAGAAGACCGTGCACCACAACGAAGAGTAGCCCTCGCTTGCTGCAAATAGAGAAAGCCCACAGTCAGCAACGAAGACCCAACGCAGCCAAAAATAAAAAGAAAGAAGGAAAGAAAGAAAGAATTTAAAAAACACAAAAACGCCATCACAGAAATATCCAGAATAATATTTGACCAAATAACTGGGCATGGTGGCCCAGACAAATTGACATGGAAAATTTACCACCTAAGCCATAGTTTTGTCATCTTTTACTGAGAAATTTGACTTATCTGAACTATTTTCATACCTAGAAGATACCTTCTACAGGTAACATGATTTGGCGCCCAAAGCCATAAGCTAGAGTATTTCATTCCAGGTCCCTCCTCAAATATCCATGATAGGTAGAAATTGGACATCAGTAGTTCTTGAAATCTCCCCAGTGAATATAATATGCAACCAGGGCTGAGAATCTGGAGATGTAGAGAGAATTTAAATTGAACTTTAGTTAAACAGTAAAACAAGCTGTGACTCTACTGGCTGGAGCTAGACAAGGGATATGCATTTAGTGGGATGAGAAGATAAAGAACACTAGGGAGTAAATCAAATGCTTTACACCTGTGCTTAGCTAATTGTTACTCAGATAATTCAGGCAATCTTACAGCATCTGAACCCTGAAATTCCTTAGTTCTGTTTACAAAAAAGTAACTCTTCAAGTAACTGAACTCTGAGAATCATGTAAATCATAAAGAAAAAGAAGAAATCTTATTTTCTGAATTCGTTGATTTCATATATACTGTTTCACTTTCATGATATTAACTAGTTATCTTTCTTTCCATTTTATGTTTGAGGAAAGTAAGGCTTTAAAAATCTCAGTCATTTTCTCAAGGTCACTTGTTAAGGGTGTGGTAGGCAGCATAATGGCTCCTAAAAATGCCCTCACCCTAATCCCTGGAACCTATTAATATGTTACCTTACATGGTGAAGAGGACTTTGCAGATATGACTGAAGTTACAGACCTTGAGATAGAAAGATTATCCTGGATTACCTCATGGAACAAATCTAATTGCATGAGTCCTTAAAAGCAGAAAACCATTCCCAACTGTAGAAAGAGAAAGATAGAGGTGACTTAATAGAAGCAGAATCACAGCGATGCAACATTTTGGGTTTTGTAGGTGGAGAAAGGGGACTCTGAGTCAAAGACTATAAGTGACTGCTGGCAGCAGATAAAGTCCAGGGAACAGAAACACCCCTAAGAGCCTCCAGAAAACAATGTAGCTCTGCCAACACTTTTTTTTCTTTTTTAACCATCTATATTGGAGTATAATTGCTTTACAATGGTGTGTTAGTTTCTGCTTCATAACAAAGTCAATCAGCTATACATATACATATATCTCCACATCCTCTCCCTCTTGCATCTCCCTACCACCCTCCCTTCCCTATCCCACCCCTCTAGGTGGACACAAAGCATAGAGCTGATCTCCCTGTGCTTTGTGGCTGCTTCCCACTAGCTATCTATTTTACATTTGGTAGTGTATATATGTCCATGCCACTCTCTCACTTCATCCCAGATAAACCTTCCCCCTCCCTGTGTCCTCAAGTCCACTCTCTATGGCTGCATCTTTATTCCTGCCCTGCCCCTAGGTTCTTCATAACCAGTTTTTCTTTTTTTTTATATTCCATATATATGTGTTAGCATATGGTATTTGTTTTTCCCTTTCTGACTTACTTCACTCTGTATGACAGACTCTAGGTCAATCCACCTCACTACAAAAAACTCAATTTCATTTCTTTTTATGGCTGAGTAATATTCCATTGTATATATGGGCCACATTTTTTTTGTGTGTGTGTGGTGCGTGGGCTTCTCACTGTTGCGGCCTCTCCCGTTGCAGAGCACAGGCTCTGGACGCGCCGGCTCAGCAGCCGTGGATTATGGGCTCAGCCACTCCGCAGCATGTGGTATCTTCCTGGAGCAGGGCATGACCCGTGTCCCCTGCATCAGCAGGCGGACTCCCAACCACTGAGCCACCAGGGAATCCCTGTGCCACATCTTTATCCATTCGTCTGTCGATCCTGCCAACACTTTTACTTTACTCAATTGAGACCAATGTCAGACTTGTAAGGTAATAAATTTACCTTGTTTTGAGTCACTAAGATTTTGGTAATTTGTATGAAAGCAATAAAAAACAAATACAGAGGTTCTACAAGAGCCAGGCTATATATTTATACTTAAGTATTTCTGAAATGAATTTAACATTGTGATTGACAGCAACAGCAGCAGCTTCCATGGGATCCCATCACACACCTGAGGAAAAGCAGCCTAATACAAAGCAGTGACAGCAGCAGGTCACTGCCCCACACTTGGAGTAGAGGGGCACCTGTTCTACTGTAGCAGCAGCATAGCCTGAATGGGAACCCATCCTCCTGTGGCACTAGTCCCATCAACATTAGTGTAATCTGCTAGCATCTGCTGAGTCAACAGGCCCCACATATACAAACCCTCCAACTCAGCAGCATTAAGTGAGCCAGGCTCAGGGTTTCCTGAAACTCATATCCAATGGCACTGGAAAGACAAGATATCACCTACACTTATGAAAACATAAAAAAACAAAAACAGAACACTGGGAACTTCAGAAAGAAAAGGGGAACAATGGAATGGGTGAAAACAAATGGGGTAAATAGAAGAGACTATCATTAGTCTCATGAGTTTCTTAAATACTATATGATGGTCCAAGCAAAAATTAGGACACCATCTGATGTGGTTCTCAATGTAGAGAAAGGAAATACTACAGAAAATCATACTTTAAAAGTGGGGAATATTAAGAGACCTAAATGGAAGTAAAATTTTGAAACTTCACTTGAAGTCATAAAACACTGATTCCAGTAGACTATGATAAGTTACATATGTATACTGTAATGCCAAAAGCAACCACTAAGAAAACTATACACACAGTATACACACATGATTATAAATAAATAAATTAAAGTGGGCTTATTAAAAAATGTTTAACCCACAAGAAGGCAAAATAAGAGAAACATAAGATTGAGAAACTAAGGTAAAAGACAAAACAAAAAATAAAATGGTAGACCTAATCTTTAACATAGCAATAATTACATTCACTGTGAATGATCTAAGTAACCAAGTCAAAGACAGAGATTGGAAGAGTAGATTAAAAACTCACAAGCATGATCCAAGTATACACTGTCTATAAGAAGCTTACTTTAAACATCATGATATAGGTAGTTCAGAGTAAAAGGATGAAAATGATATATCATGTGAACATTAATCAGAAAAAGCAGGAATGGATAAATTAATATCAGATAAAGTAGATTTCAGAGCAAAGGAAATTATTAGGGGCAAACAGGGTCATTACATAAAGATAACAGGAATAATCCACCTAGATGACCTAGTGATACGAAATGTGTGTGCACCAAACAACAGAACTTCAAAATACATGAAGCAAACACTGAAAAAGGTAGTAAAAGGAGAAAATTTTAAATCCACAATTATTATTGGAGACGTCAACACAGCAATTTATAGAACTACCAGACAGAAAAATCAGCAAGGAGATGGAAGAGCTGAAAACATCATCAATCAACAGGACATAACTGACATTTAAAGAACACACTCAATAAGAGCAGAACACATATTCAAGTGTCCGTGGAACATTCACTCATACACCATATACTGGGTGATAAAAAAACATTAGCAGATTTAACAGAATTATAATCATAGAGAGTATGTTCTCTAGCCATAATGGAATCAGACTAGAAATCAATAACAGAAAGACAACAGGAGAATCTTCAATCACATGAAAACTAAACATCACAATTCCAAAGAACTCATGGGTAAAAAAGACAGCGTCAAGGAAAAAATTTGTAATGCATAGAATAAAAGAAAATGGAGATATAACAGATCAAAGTTTGTGGAATGAAGTGAAAGTAATGCTAAAAGGGAAGTTTATAGAACTAAATTGGGAAATAAAATATTTCAAAGCAATAATCTCATTTTCTATATTACAATAGTAAAAAAGGAAGAGGAAAAAACACTAAACAAGCAGAAAGAAGGAAATAACAAAGATGAAACAGAAATCCATGAAACTGAAAACAGGAAAATGGGGGGGGGGAATCAATGAAACAAAAGGCTGGTTCTTGGAAATAAACAATTTAATCAATAAAGATCTAGCAAGACTGATAAAGGTAAAAACTGAGATGACACAAATCACAGATATCAGATATGCAACCAGGGATACCATGACATATCCTGCAGGTTAATAAGGGACAAGTTATTATGAACAAGTCTACACTCTAAATTCAAAAATGTAGATGAAATGGGCCAATTCTTCTACACCCAAAACTACCCAAACTCAGCCAAGATGAAATAGATAATCTCAATTTTCCTGTAACCATTAGAAACACTGATTTTTCATATAAAAACTCCCAAAAGAAATATTCAGGCTTACATGTTTCACTTTTACCCAAGACTTAAAGAATGAAAACCAATTTTACATGATTTGATAAGAAATAGAAGTAGAGGGAACCGTTCCTAATTAATTTTATGAAGCCAGTATTACCTTGATACCAAAACCAGACAGGAATAGTATAAAAAGAAGAAGACTATAGACCAATATGTTTTATGAAATTGCCTGTAAAGATCTTCAGCCAGATATTAGCAAATTAAATCCAGAAATATATAAAAAGAATAATATATCATGACCAAGTGGTATTTATTCCAGTTATGCAAAGTTGGTTAAATATTTGAAAATCAAACAATGTAATCCACCATATCCAATAGATTAAGGGGGAAAAGTCATGTGATCCTATCCATTAATGCAGAGAAAGCATTTGACAAAATCCAATCCCATTCATGATTTGGCACATATATACAATGACATATTACTCAGCCATAAAAAGAAACAAAATTGAGCTATTTGTAATGAGGTGGATAGACCTAGAGTCTGTCATACAGAGTGAAGTAAGTCAGAAAGAGAAAGACAAATACCATATGCTAACACATATATATGGAATCTAAGAAAAAATATGTCATGAAGAACCTAGGGGTAAAACAGGAATAAAGACACAGACCTACTTGAGAATGGACTTGAGAATATGGGGAGGGGAAAGGGTAAGCTGTGACAAAGCGAGAGAGAGGCATGGACATATATACACTACCAAACGTAAGGTAGATAGCTAGTGGGAAGCAGCCTCATAGCACAGGGAGATCAGCTCGGTGCTTTGTGACTGCCTGGAGGGGTGGGATAGGGAGGGTGGGAGGGAGGGAGACGCAAGAGGGAAGACATATGGGAACATATGTATATGTATAACTGATTCACTTTGTTATAAAACAGAAACTAACACACCATTGTGAAGCAATTATACTCCAATAAGGTTGTAAAAAAATAATAATAAAATTAAAAAATTATAAAAAAGAAGAAAAAAAAACCCAAGCAAACTAGGAATTGAAAAGGAACATACTGAAACTCATCAAGAGGATCTACAACCTATACTGACATTATATTTAACTGTGAAAGACTGAATGCTTTCTCTGTAAGATCAGAAACAAGGCACCGATATCTGCCCTCACCACTTTTATTAAATATATTAATGGAGGTTCTAGTAAGAAAATAAAGCAAAAATAAATAAATACATAAATTTAAAAGTTAAATTTTTAAAACATTTATTTAAAAGATAAAAGGACTATTCCTACTACGTTGAATAGGAAGGAATATATCCTACTGAATGTTGAATAGTAATATATACTATTATATTAAATAAGGAAAAGTAAAACGGTATCTGAAGAGGAGATGATAATCTAAATGGAGAAAATACCAAGGAATCCACAAAAAGCTTCAGAAATAATATTAGTTTGTAAATGTTTTTTTTTTTTTTTTGCGGTACGTGGGCCTCTCACTTTTGTGGCCTCTCCCGTTGCTGAGCACAGGCTCCGGACACGCAGGCTCAGCGGCCATGGCTCACGGGCCTAGCCGCCCCGCGGCATGTGGGATCCTCCCGGATCGGGGCACGAACCCGCGTCCCCTGCATCGGCAGACAGACCCTCAACCACTGCGCCACCAGGGAAGCCCTTGTAAATGTTTTAGGGTACAAATCAACACAGTTTTATCAAATTATATATTAATAACAAATGTGTAGAAGCTTAAATAAAAATATGTGATGCCATTTACAACTGACCTAAATAAATACTTAAATATAAGCCCAATAAGACATTTATAGGTCCTCTATACTGAAAATTACAAAATGCTGATGAAGAAAAATGTAAAAGTCCCAAACAAATAGTGAGACATACCTTGTTCATGGATTAGAAAACACAACATAATAAAGATGTCAATTCTCCCCAAGTTAAGAGGCTTAACAGAGTTACTCTTAAAAGGCCCTCAAGGTTTTTGTGGATATAGACAAGCTTATTCTAAGATTTATATGGTAAGAAGAGGCTGAAGAATAGCTAAAACAATTTGTAAAGGAAGATTAAAATGGGAGGAATTCATCTACCCAATTTCAAGATTTTGCAGTAATGATGGAGGGTAGATACACAGATCAATGGAATGGAATAGAGAACCCAGAAATAGACTGACATAAATACATTTAACTTGTTCTTGACAGCAGTGTGAAAGCTATCAAGGAAGAATAGACTTTTCAAAAAATGGCACTGAAACAGTTGGACATCCCTCCACAAAAACAAACAAACAAAAAATGAACCTTAACCTAAACCTCCACACCTTACACAAAAATTAAATCAAAGTGGATCATAATCTTCAATGTAAAAGCAGGACATTTTTAGGAAAAAAAATAGGAGAAAATCTTTGGCATCAAGAACTACGTGAATAATTCTTAGACTTGACACCGAAAGTATGATCAATAAAAGCAAACATTGATAAATTGGATCTCATCAAAATGAGTTAAAAATGCTTCATAGAAGATCATTTTAAGTGGATGAAAACTCAAATTACACAGTGGGAAAACATATTTGAAAATCCCACATGAGACAAATGACTTGTATCTATAATATACAAAGAACTCTCCAAACAACTTAAAAAAACCCAACTAGAAAATAGGCAGAAGACAGGAACAGACATTTCATGGAAGAGAATATACACACGGCAAAGAAGCACATGAAAAGATGCTCAACATCATTAGCCATTAGGGAAATGCAAATTAAGACCATAATGAGATATCAGAGAATAACGAAAATTAAAGGATAGTGACAACATCAAATGCTGGTGAGTACATAGAAAAATGATATCACATCACTGGTGGGAAAATAAAATGGTTTAGCCACTCTGAGAAACAGCTTGACAGTCTCTTTTAATCCTAAAAGTAGATTCACCCTACAACACAGTAATTGTACTCTTGAGCATTTATCCAAAAGAAACAAAAACTTAATTAAGTTCCCACAGAAACTTACACATAAATGTTCATAGCAGTTTTATTTATAACAGCCCAAAACTGGCCACTACCCAAATGTCTTTCAATGGATGAATGTTGAAACAAATTGTGATAAAATCTTATGATAGAATACTACCAAGCAACAAAAAGGAACAAATTATTAATATGTGCAAAAATTGAAATGAACTTCAAGGGAATGATGCCGAGGGAAAAATTTTAAAAAGCCAATCTCCGAAGATGAAGTAATTCATGATGATATTTACATATTATTCTTAAAATAACAAAACTGTGGAGATGGAGAACAGATTAGAAGTTGCCAAGGGTTAGAGATGGGGGTAGAAAGTACAGCGGGGGATCTTTGTGAGGTTTTTGTGGTCCCAGTACAAATAATACAGCAATCTTGGTTTTAACCCCGAAAGATGTTTAAAAGCAATTCCTAATAAGAGGTGTCCAGATATTTAGCAATGGCAGCAGATTAGAGGTATAGCTACCCAACATGACAGCTTCAAAACAGATGGTACTAATTCAATGCATATGTTCATTTTAAAAAGGCCAATCACAATACTTAAATGGTATATATCTTAACGATATTATTCTAAGGATCCAGCTATACCAGATGGACTAGCAGGATTTTCTGTACATTCAATCTTATTTAAGACAGTAAATCTTATAATAAGACAGTTAAAAAAAGAAAAAGAAAAAACAAACCAACTACAGTTGGATATTCTCATAGGAAGATGAGGTGAAAATATGTAGCAGCGGTTCAAAAGCTTAAGCAGTGGCACCTAAATTTGGCTGCACATTAGAATCATCTGAAGCACTTTTTTAAAACCCTCACACCAACAGTTGGTCATCCTAAACCAATAAAATCATTTTAAATCTCCTCAGACGATGCCATTTTCTAGCCAGAAGTGAGAACCAGCGGACTAAGCAGAAGGGGATGTTTCTACAAAGATTTCTTAACAGTAAGTTCTTTCACCCAATCAGATTTACCTTCCTGCAAAGGGGTAAAGAAGGCTAGATGTTGTCCATACATGCTTAGCTTTAATTAGCACTTGTGACTTGCCCAAAACCTAGATCATGTTTCCCCTAAATTTCATGTGATTTCCTAAATTTTTCAAATCCAGGGCTAAGGGGTTTGCCAGGATGAGATTTTAAGTGCTCACACAGGGGAAGTCCCTGGCAAACCAGGACAGAGGTCACTCTACATTGAAATGTAAAGCATCCTAAATAACCCTGCCACTGCCCCCAGATACTCATCTGTGCCAACCAGTGGAGAAAAGGCATTCTCCATTACCACCACGGCAAATGCTGCTGTACTTGCCTTGGTTACTCCCTATCTTTTCCAGGCGTCTCTCCCCTTCACCTGCTGGTGGACGCTTTGGCAGCTGCCAATGCAGATATTTTCAAACTTTAAGGTGAATAAAAATCATCTGGAGGGCCAGTTATAACAGAGATCACTGAGCCCCACTAGAGTTGCTGATTCCATAGGGCTGGGACAGGGCCCTAAAACTTGAATATCTGACACATTATCAGGGGACGCTGGTAAAGCTGGTCAGGTTGTTACCGAATGCACGTTCGTGTGTCTGAAGCACAGTGGGGCCAAACAAACCGAAAGGTTGCAGTCTGGAGCAGAGAAAGGTTTATTGCAGGATCGAGCAAGGAGAGGGGTGGCTCGTGTTCCAAAAACCCTGAAATCTCCAAAGGATTTCAGCAAAGCATTTTTAAAGGCCACGTGAGGGAGGGACGTCCCAGGGAATATGATCAGCTCGTGCACAATCATCTGACTGGCTGATGTTGAGGCCACAGGGCAGGTAACTTTATCCATCCTTAGGTGCCAGAAGGTCTGGGGGCTGTGTGCTCATGATCATCAAAGAGTTAATTTCTTCCATTGGGTGGTGGTTTTTAGCATCTGAAAACTCAAGAAATATGCCTGAGATACTATTATCTGAGGACTTCAGAGAGGAACTACAGCAGAGGCTATGGGGGATGGGTCTGTCCTAGGAAGGCCCCATAGGGTACTGCTTGGTTACAAGGTGACCATACTTTGAGAACCACTGCTCTAGTGGCTTGGAATGTTAAAGTAATGGAAGAATCCCTGCCCAGATCTAGATTCTAGTATCACCAGCTATTTTGGTGGGGGGAAGGGTAAGTTCTGTCCTTGCTTGGACTTCTTGTTCATTTATATCAAAGCCTATTTGAGGCAGTGCACTCGGCAGTCCTGCAGATCTGTCTTTTGCTTCAACGGTGTTTGGAATGAACAGACCCAGGGACGCTCCTTGCTCCAGCCCCCGACCACCCTCCAACATTTCTTCCTGTCGCAACCTTTGGAATCAGCCACTCAGCTATCCTCAGCCTCCAGGACAGGCCAACACCGTTTTTGGAGCTTAGCTCCTTATCACTGATCAACCACGAGTTCCCAGGTTCGTCAGAATTATTCCATCGAGGTGGAGGCCGCCATCCACCGCCTGTTCAACATGCATCTGTGGACACTTACCTCTCTCTAAGCTTCTATTTCCACAGCAACAGTGGGACTCTGGACAATGGGGGCCACAGTTTTCGCCAACTGGCTGAAGAGAAGTGTGAGGGCGCCCAGCGACTCTTGAAAATGCAAAACAAGTGCTGCGGCCGCGCCCTCTTCCAGGATGCGCGGAAGCCTTCTCAAGATCAGTGGGGTAAAACCCAGGACACTGTGCAAGCCGCCATTCTTAGGGAGAAGAACCTGAACCAGGCACTATCGGATCTGCGTGCCCTGGGTCCTGCCCGCGCAGACTCCCACCTCTGTGACTTCCTGGAGAGCCGCTTCCTGGACAAGCAGCTGAAACTCATCAAGAAGATGGGCAACCACCTGACCAACCTCCGCAGGCTGGCTGGTCCGCAGGCTGTGCTGGGCGAGTATCTTTTCGAAAGGCTCATGCTCGAGCAGAAACAGGAGTCTCTGAAGTCCAGCGGCCTCTGAGGAGCCCCTCTGGCGTCAGAGCTTCTGCCTGAAGCCCAGCTCTGCAGCCACTAGGCAGCTTTGTAACCGCCCTGGAGCCTTCTCCCAAGCCTTGGACCAAATGGAAACAATAACACTTTTTGCAGAAGGAAAAAAAAATGCCTATTTGAAACACAAACAGAATAAAGAGAAAAAAAGAATATATATATATATATATTCATGTTCTTTTAACATATGAATTGCCCCACTTTATCTGTGTGAAATACGTTTGTTCCCGTTATTGGGCTGGTTCTCAAGCTTTGCTGCTCGTATGAATTACCTAAAGAGCTTTTTTTTTTTTTTTTTTTTAGTATTAAATATATTTTTAAATTAGTTTCTGCTTTATAACAAACTGAATCAGTTATACATATACATCTGTTCCCATATCCCTTCCCCTAAAGAGCTTTTAAGAGAAACTTTGGTGTCTGGGTCCCAGCCCCAGAGATTTTGATTCAGTAGGTCTAGGGAGGAGCCTGGGCACGGGGAGGTCTCAGAGTTCCCCAGGTGATTCTAATATGCAGCAACTTTGTGAACCACCTCTTGGCTTCAATCCAGCTAGTGATCAGATATTAAATCTAAGACACATGGGCTAGTGCGTGAGCTCTGCTGCTAGGCGTGTTCCATTTTCTTCCTCCTGGAAGATTCGTGCCAGGGAAAATGATTGATAGTTGTGTTACTTCTCTGAAATGGATAGAAATTTCCAATTAGCGTGAACAGGGGAGGGTGAATGGGTGAATGCAATAAGGTGTATCATTTATGTATTTCCCTATACGTATGTGTATGGCTAGAAGCTTTTGCAACTGACGTCTGCCCTACTTTTCATGCGAATGGTAATGCTTGTCCTCCTAATGCAGCTGTAAACTTTATAAGCCCATAGGTAGACAGCATCACAAAATACTTACCCCTCCCCACTGGCCCACTCTCAAGCTTCACTCCCCTTCCCCAATACACAAATGTACATCAATGTGCTTGAGACCAATATCAACATACTGACCTTCAATTCTTCCACTTTGCAGCTTCCCTCTTATCAGGAGATGTCAGCATTTAGTGCCCAGAGGAGGCATTTCCAGTCATCTCAGCTTAGAGGTCAAATATCCAAATATCCAAAGTAAAAAAGGTTAAAGAAAAGAAGAAGAAGAAGCAAGGAAGAAAAGAAGGAAACAATTTTCTTATCTCATAGTAATAAGGCAGTTTTCCTTAAAAAAAAATAAAGACTTAAGCCTTAAATTCTCTTTCCTAATCAAAATGTGCTTTTCCGTCTTTAGACTATTCCTCTTATATCCTGTATTATTCGTGATGTTTAATTCTTGAAATAGCACATGGCTGAAAACAGAAGCTAACCTCTTGTCCACTATGAATTAAATCTTCTTTTCCTAGGACCCTTCTACAATGTACAATTTGGGGTTTGCCAACATAATTATCTTCTCTGAAATAAGGTACAGCATTTTGCCTTTTCAATACATAGTTATACAATACATTGTTAACACAACATAGTCAATATAGTCCATACAACTATAACACACATGATATGATGCCACTTTGGTGGTTTTCTTCATCCATGTCATTCTGAAATTTGACAGTATGGTTTTCATATTCTAATGAGCTGAGTATTACCTTTGCAAGGATAGAAAAATAAAATAAATTCATAATATTCTTGTGTGGTTTGCCCCTGGGGTGGATTACCATAATGGGGGCATATTTGAGCCTTTCTCCAAGTCATTAAAAAACCTCCAGCGAGTAGCCCCTTGTCCTCTCCAGGAAATTGCGGGAAAGTATCTTTAATCACAATAATCCAGGGGGGAGAAATCTCAGAAATAAGACATCTGCTTCTGTGCCTTGTTGTTTTGCACAATAGCAATGATTGCTTTAGCAGCTTCTATTGCCATATGTGTATAGTAAGTAAATGAACATAAAATTGAATGAACGCATAAAAGAAGGATAAACCCACCGAGTTTAACAAATCCACTCTCTCACCTGCTGTGCCCTGAAACGTGAAAGAAAGAATCACGGGATCATAAGGATTCATAAAAAAACAGTCTCTGTTAACAATATTGACAGGAGGTATAAGGATGATTTGTCTGATGTGGGACCAACAGCTTAACTGCTTAATTCTTTTTTTTAAGGGCAAATCATTCATTTATTGTTTAAAGATCGCAAGACAACATCTGAATTTTTGTAGCACAATTTAAATGTTTTACTTTTTTGATAAAGCAGAGTATAATAGAAAAACAATTAGTTTCAAGTAATATCTATATCTCTATTCAGAATTAAGTCTTCCACAGACATGTAACCTGGAAACAAAAGCCTGTTCCAATAAGCAAAGCTTCAACAGAGCGGCTACTTTTCGGGCCAGGGAAAGGTTCATCCCTATAGGATGATGATGTGCTGTGTAAAATGGCTGCAAGGTCCCAGCCTTGAGGGCGTTGGAAGTCTGTTATCCTATTCCACATTAAGTAGTTTGGTGAACTTCAAACGACCGTTCGTCTGCAACCAAGCTGCCAACCTTTAACTGATATTTCAAACAGGTAAAAAATAAATGAAAAGAAATCCCTACACTGATGTTCCTCGATTTACACTGTTAACTGGTTCATTAACATGTAATTCTGGCTAAGAATTACATTTGAGACTCCTTGCTCAGATTCTGGTTAACAGTACTAATCTTTAGAAATTCAAGTTCTCATTCATCAATAATTTGTCAGCTAGGATACATTCAGGCATCAGCTGCAACTACAGAACAGGTGCCCTGCCTCAGCGCTTGGGAAAGACAGAATGTACACCACCACCAGCAGACACAATACCTGTCACTAGACGGCACGTGTGCAGGACAGCAAGACACAAACGTCTATGCAGATGTGCCGTGGAGCAGCCGGAGAAAGGACTTCACCGCCCAGGGTCAGAAGGGACGGGGTAAGGAACCGAAGCAGCACCGACGAATGGGGTCAGAAGGACCAAGACAACTGATGGTTGCAAGGCAAGTTTTATTATGCTCCGGTTGCAGATTATATAGACTAGAAATGGAAGGTTGCCAGATGGTGGTTTACATTATCTATAGACTGTCTCGGCTCAAGGTTAACTTCCCTGGGAGAAAACCCATAAGCCCAGAATCATCCAAAATAACCTGCATGTGCAGGGGGGAGACAGCTTTGCTTGTCTCATTTTACATTCTTTCTGATTTCTGGGCCCTGGTGATTTATCTCCCATGGAATGGAACAAGGAGGGGAATAAGTAGGGACAGTCCCTTCGAGCAGCGGCGGCATGCCTGGCATGTCCGTAGCCTGATCTCAAGGCTGACTGTTTCCCTCAGTTCCCCTTTTTTTATTTTTTAATTTTTGCTGCAAAATAATTCCATGAAGCGTAGTGCCGAGAGTAGTATATTGTTGCATGAGGATACGAAACAGACATGAGAAGATTATTATCAATAATAGGCAAATTATGGCCAGGGTAATAAATCCTGACAACCCTCCAGTAATCCACGACTGAGGGTTTAACCACTTTAAATGGTCCAGTAAAGTTTTAATTACATCTTCTTGCGAAATATCATCAAGATGTGCATTTTGTATATCCTGAATTTCAGCATTTAATTTCTTAAGATCAAGACTAATATTATTATCTGACCAAACACTCAGCAGATGCATTTTTACTTTTTCCCATTCCCAAATACAGTCATTGTACTTGTAAGGAGTAACACAAATCCATGTATACTTTTCATGACAAGCTAAACGCATCCTCAATTTTAATGCTGCCATCTGATCTCCAATCCCCCAAATTGCGTTTTTAAATTCATCTAACTTGTTATTCATCTGTAAATCTATGTGACTTTGTAAAGATAAAGCAAGACTGGTATTTTGAGATAATTGATCAGCAAAGTGAGCATGATTAATACTCTGTGAAAGAGCAAGATGGGCAGTAGCCGCGGTAGCAGACAGAGCAGCCAAGGCAAGTCAACTTACTATTAGCCACCCAATAAAGCGTCTCCTTCTCTGCAAGGCTTTAGAGAGTTCCACCCATGCCTGTACTCCAGTATCTTCATACCAAGGTTCTCTCAGATGTACAGGCGCCATAACATATATGGGTTACTTTAGTATAAGCACAGATTGTGTCCCTGCAGAAGGGAACATACAACTGTAAAAATACAATGAACACAGCTAATAGTATATCCTCCTTTGGAAGAATTACCAATGTTAATAGAACCAATCAGGGCCTCCCTGGTGGCGCAGTGGTTGAGAGTCCGCCTGCCGATGCAGGGGATACGGGTTCGTGCCCCGGTCTGGGAGGATCCCATATGCCGCGGAGCGGCTGGGCCCGTGAGCCATGGCCGCTGGGCCTGCGCATCCGGAGCCTGTGCTCCGCAACGGGGGAGGCCACAACAGTGAGAGGCCCGCATACCGCAAAAAAAAAAAAAAAAAAAAAATAGAACCAATCAAAAGTGTATATGGAGGAGCAACACAAGTTATAACAGGTGTATTGGAATAAGTTAGAGCTAGTTTCCATATACCCCAGTTCTTTTGAAATGTGATAAACCTATCTATGACGGGAATAGAAGAGATAAGAATTTACCCCTTGGTATAATCTATAGTACACCATATTTGGTTATTATTCCAAGATGCATTGCAACATTCAAAATTGGATCCAGGAAAGTTAATGGTCATAAAAGGAGGAAATTGATTTTTTGATTTTCTCTTAAGAATAGTAACCATATGTCCAGCCATAAGTATCCCTTGTCCTCCAAGTAAACGCTTCATACACAAATAATTTCCTGAATCTTCACCTGTAACCTTGGCTATAGTAATAGCGGAATCCCTAAGTGGTGAGGTGTATGAGATTCGACCTCTAATATTAATAGGTTGCCCATTTTTATAGCAAATGGTGGTATCCTTAAGATCCTCTCGTCGGCTGGTAGCCGGGCATGTAAGAGTAATGTTGGTTCCTGTAAAACGAAGGATGCCTGGAGAGCCTGACAAACTAATTGATTAATCCGTTCCCTCATAAACATCTGTATGCTCATAACTAATAGCCTTTACACATCCAGTTTCCAGATTCAATGGGCTAAGACGGAGAGGATAGGTACTAAACCAGTTAGTATAATTTACAGACATATTGATTTGTTTTATATTCCCAATAAGAGGCCCATAACCAGTATCATTGTAAAATACAGGAAACTCTGCTTCAGACCAAGATATGGGTTTTAATAGTGGAGGATCAGGTACATAGGCCCAGTAAGTTGCTGCATTAACAGAGGGAACACATGAAATGGTTGCCAACATAGCCAAAAATAAAGTCACAGGTGTAACAGGATTATTCTGTTGTTTCACTAACTCTTGAGCTCATGAAACCAATTGTTTAATTTGTCCCCAAGTTGGAACATCACTCCTTTGAGTCGTCCTGGCAAGTGGTCTCCTCTTCTTCTTCTTTTGCTGAATCAACACTGTCAAATTTTCGGGAGAGATGCAGAGCTTCTTCATCTTCTGAACTAGTTGTGAGCTGTGGCGAGCCATCTATTTGCTTGACTAAGCAAGCGCTCAGGAAGCCAGAGAGGTCCAGGAGCTGATCTGGGAAATATACACATGTGACCACGTCCCCAAATCAACACAGGATCAGGACCACGCCAAGTGCTGGTTAGCGGATCTTTCCCGAGGACCTCCAGAGATTGAAATGCCAATCTTGGCTCAGCCACCAACCTTTCCCCTGTCAACAGTGAGAAAATTTAAAATAAACAGAGCATGATTTATAAGGTTATGTAGTGTTGTTCTATATAATTCCCCCATTTTTATTTTTTCAATAGTTAGCTTTAAAGGTCTATTTGCACGTTGTATAATACCTTGTCCTTGAGGGTTACATGGAATGCCTGTAATATTGGTAATTTGTAATGAATTACAAAATGTTGCAAAAGCAACACTAGTGTGAGTGGGCCCATTATCTGTTTTAATAATTTTGGGAAAGTTCATGAAAGCAAAACAGTGTAATAAATGAGTGATAACATGTTTAGTAGCTTCTCGGGTCTGTGCTGTAGCACAGAGGAAACCAGAATAAGTATCAATAGTGACATGAACAAACTGTAATTTCCCAAAAGACGGGATATGAGTAACATCCATTTGCCATAAATGACTAGGTAATAATCCACGAGGATTAACACCATAATGTGGAACAGGAAGGTGAGGTAAGCACTGTGGGCATTGCTTAACAATTTGTCGGGCGGCTCCACGAGGAAGGGAAAATTGTTTGTGTAATGTAGCCGCCGACTGATGGTGTAAAGCATGCGACTGTTGTGCTGCTCGTGAAGCAGTTTGATCATAACTTACCATAATATGAGGGTGTCCAGGACATGGACCATGAGTACCAACAGTATGAAGATAATGAATGCAATACCTTAGCCATTCTTGACAGCATGACGAACGGAAAGGAGGAGGACGGTAAATTGGGATATGTCCTGCTTTAGGGAAAAGAGATTGAGGAGGAAGAGTAACTTTAACTTTATTTTTGGGAGGAAAATGCACAGGATAAAGATCACGTTTAGATCGAGTTAAAACATCTGCAGTCGCATTCATTTTAGACAATGGACCAGACAAGTTAGAATGAGCACGATATGCAGAGCTGCAACAGGACCATCGTGGGAACGAATAAGCTGTTGAAGTAAACGAAAAGAGGATGATAATTCAGGGTCATTAGTATATCCTCTGGTTGCAGTCTCCAGAAGAAATAATAAGCTAATAAGATATTTACTATCAGAAAACAAATGAAAAGATATAGAAGGCAAATGTTTAAAAGCCATAATGACAGCATACAGTTCAACACGTGGAGCTGAAGTCAAGGAAGTTTGTTTAATGAGTTTTGTTCCGTCGTCAACGATTACAGTAGCCACTCCTGAAGAAGAACCGTCTGTAAAAACCAAAGGTACATGAGGAATAGGCTGTTGCCTAATTATAGAAGGAAAGATATAAGAGTTAAGTTTGCTGAATTGGATCAATTTATCAGCAGGCTAATGGCATTCCAAGGTACCTGAAAATCCTGCAAGAACAAGACCCCATTCATTACTATGTTGAAAAAGCCAATTTTGTTGACTAACTGAATAAGGGATAATAATTTGAGAAGGTTCTATACCTATAAGTTGTAAGCATCTAGTTCTACCTTGCATTATTAACTTAATAATAAGTTCATAATAAGGGTTAATAACTTTAGAGGATGGAGTTTTCATAGGAATCCATTCAATAATTCCAACAGTTTGCCATAAGATGGCAGTAGGCACATGAGGTGTTGGACAAACAACTAAAGACATAGGCAGGTGAGTATGTATTCGAGTTAATTGTGCAGAGCTGATAGCTCTATTAACTATTTGGAAAGCTTGAAATCCTCTGGAGTCATAGATCGTGAAGTAGAAGGATCTGAGTCACCTTTAAGAATATCAAATAAAGGCTCTAACTGAGCAGTAGGAAGTTCTAAGGAAGGCCTTAGCCAATTAATATCTCCAAGTAATTTTTGAAAATCATTTAATGTTTTTCAATTATCAACTCGAATTTGCAGTTTTTGAGGCCTAATGGTAGAGTTATCAATATATTTTCCCAAATAGAAAAATGGAGATTGTCTTTGAATTTCTTCTGAGGCAATGACCAGGCCAAATGATTGTAAGGATTGTTGTAAAAATTGAGAAGCAGTCTCTAATCAAGAAATATTATCAGTGGCTAAAAGTATATCATCCATATAATGTATGAGATATAACGTTGGAAACCTTTTTCTCACAGGAGTTAAGGCCTGAGCCACATATATTTGGCATAATGTAGGACTATTTGCCATGCCCTGAGGCATGCCCTTTCCATTGAAATCTCCTCATGGGTTCCTTAAAATTTAAGGAAGGCAAGCTAAAAGCAAAATGTTTTCTATCTTCAGGAAACAAAGGAATAGTGAAAAAACACTCTTTAAATCTATAACTAAAAGATGATAATTGTGTGGTATGGCTGTTGGAGAGGGTAGGCCTAGTTGAAGAGCTCCCATTATTAGCATAGTTTTATTAACAGCTCTTAGACCCTGTAATAACCTCTATTTTCCAGACTTTTTCTTGATAATAAAAATAGGAGTATTCCAAGGACTATTGCAAATTTCTAAATGCCCTAATTGTTCCAGTACTAATTGTTCTGCAGCTTCTAATTTCTCCTTTGTGAGGGGCCATTGGTCCACCCATACAGGGTCATCACTCAGCCAAGTAATTGGACCAGCAGTGAGTGGAGGAGAATCCAAAGCCCTAAGAAAAACCCAAACCTTGTCTATCACTTTTTATTTTCACATCAATAGGATAGACAGTTCCTTTTTGATTTGTTCCCAGCCCTTTTGTGGGAAGAAATCCTTGATCCAACACCATATTAGAGACGTGAGAATTTGGACTATAAAGTAATACTCCCATTTCTTTTAATATATCTTGGCCCAAGAGGTTTAAAGGCAGCCCAGGCAAAACATAAGGCTGGAAGTATCCTGAATGGCCCTCACTATCTTGCCATAATAATAACTGACTACTTGGCATAGGAGAAGAACTCTGTCCTATTCCTTGAAGTTCTGTAATAATAGGACTAACGGGCCAATGTTTAGGCCAGTGCATCTGCGTCATAACAGAGACATCAGCTCCAGTGTCTAACAAACCTGAAAAAACCTTTCCATTCATGGCTCATTTCATTTCTGGACGTTCTTTCCCTATCTTCTGAATCCAGTAGGCAGCACTAGATGATCCAAAAGCCTTTGTTTCTCTCTTTTGATGTTGTAAAATTTGTCCATGAGGTACAAAGGGCAAAAGTAGCAATTGTGCAATTTTATCACCAGGGGAAATCGTTATTATATTTTTAATAGTTTGTGCCATGATTTTTATTTCTCCTTCGTAGTCAGAGTCTATGAGTCCTGGCATAATAGTTAAACCCTTCATGGCGACACTACTTCTTCCCAATAATAGTCCAATCAAACCCTTGGGTAAAGGTCCATAGATGCCCATAGAGAGGGCCTGAGGACCCATTGCAGGAGTTAATACATATCGGGCGGAGGTACTGAGGTCCAGTCCTGTGCTTCCTGCTGTTGCTCTGGAGAGCGAAGATATTGTATGTTTTTGTTTTTGGTTAATGTCTGATTGATAGTTTGAGGAGGATACACAGACGTTGCCCCTATTATTTGTTGGGGCCGGGGAAGGCCCCGGGAGGAGTTTCCCGACAGTGGTGTCCCATCCCTGTGGGCCACTGAGCGACAATCTCATGCCCAACGTTTTCCCCTATTGCATTTAGGGCATAAACCAGGGATTTTCGGACCATCTGGAGGTTTTTGAGTAGGGAAGGAAGGAGCAGGGTTACAATGAAAAGATCCACATTCTCCAGCAAAATGACCTGCCTTTCCACATTGAAAACTAGTCTTTGTTCTCTTTTGATTGTTTTTAAACCCCACTTTAGTTAATGCTGCAGCACCCTGTATATAAGCAGGCCCAATGTCTGCACAAAGGCGAATATAATCCTCCAGTGTTCCCCGTTTTCTCCAAGGTCGAATCACAGCCTGACCTGCATTATTAGCGTTTTCAAAAGCAAGTTGCTTAACTACAATTGTACCAGTGAGTCCATCCACAATGAGTCTCCCCACCGCCTGTAACAATCTATCTCCACAATGAGTCTCCCCACCGCCTGTAACAATCTATCTACAAAATCAGCATATGGTTCATCAGGTCCCTGTCTCATTTTTGAAAGATCCTCAGTTTTGTGTGTAGAAGGTAATTTCCTCCAGCCTTGTAATGCCAAATGATTTATTTGAGGATAAGCAACAAAGGTATAAGTTAATTAATCTTGTAAAGAAATATATGGTCCTTCCCCAATCAGCATATGATAATCCACTGGAATATCATGGGTAGCATTCTTTTCTGCTTGTTCAGCAGCCCGTTCATAAAAATCAAACTTCCATATTTTTTTTTCTTTTTTTTTTTTTTTGCGGTATGCGGGCCTCTCACTGCTGTGGCCTCTCCCGTTGCGGAGCACAGGCTCCAGACGCGCAGGCTCAGCGGCCATGGCTCACGGGCCCAGCCGCTCCGTGGCATGTGGGATCTTCCCGGACCGGGGCACGAACCCACGTCCCCTGCATCGGCAGGCGGACTCTCAACCACTGCGCCACCAGGGAAGCCCCAAACTTCCATATTAAATAATCTCCACCATTTAAACAAGCTCGTGCAATAGACTTCCAATCAGCGGGGGAAAGAGCTTCTCCTGCAATAGTGTCAACCATAGCAGTAGTAAAAGGAGCAGTGGGCCCATACTGAGCACAAGCAGATTTTAAATCTTTCAAAACTTTAAAAGGAAGAGCCTGATGCTCCCTAATAGCCTGTTGAGGATGATTAGGATCAGGTCTTTCTATGACAGGACAACAGAAAATAGGATCTTCTCCTCGTTTTATTGCTGCTTATACAGCACGTTGCAAGAGACTGACCATTTTTACAGATGTAGATTTTTGAGGAAGACAGTCCTTACTAATTTGCAGCTTTTTCACTGACTTATCTATCATAGCCATTAGAAAATCATCCTCAGGATGATTCTCTCTTTTATGTTTTTTTTTTCTCTCTCTTTTATGTTTAAAAGCCTCATCGGTTAAGTCAAAATGTTCCTCTTCATCTGAAATATTTAAATTAATTAGCTCTTTTGGTTTAGGAAGTGGCGACACAGTAGCTGATAATACAGTCTTGTCTTCTGTCAGAGGCTTATGTTTTTCTGACTTTACATTCAAATCAACACTATCATGAGAAGAACCTAAACATATTTTTATCAGATTCCACAAACTAAATGTAACAACAGCAGTATGAGTAGGCCCTCGAGACTCATAATAATTTTTTAAATCTTCTCCAACTTTCTGCCAGATTTCTGTGTCACAGAGCCGCCATCAGGAAACCAGGGAGATACATCATGGATATGCTGCAAAAATTCAGTCACCTGTGAGGTAGAAACTTTATTACCCCAAGCTATAAGCATGGAAAGTAAAACCTGAGCAAATAATTCACGCTCCTTGGAGCCCTTTTGCCCCATCTTCTTTTACTTCTGACTGTTGCCTTATGCCTCTATTAGTTTCACTTTTACTCGTGGCCACACATATTTTGCATAATGGTTCTCTTACCTGCACTTTCTTTTCCTTTTAATTGCCTTCACGCTCCAGGTCCCTGTTCGGGCGCCACTTGCCATGGACCAGCCTCAGAAAGAGGATTTCACCGCCCAGGGTCAGAAGGGACGGGGTAAGGAACTGAAGTAGCACCAACGAATGGGGTCAGAAGGACCAAGACAACTGATGGTTGCAAGGTAAGTTTTATTATGCTACAGGTACAGATTATATAGACTAGAAAAGGGAAGGTTGCCAGACGGTGGTTTACATTATCTCATGACTGTCTCGGCTCAAGGTTAACTTCCCTGGGAGAAAACCCATAAACCCAGAATCATCCAAAATAACCTGCATGTGCAGGGGGAGACAGCTTTGCTTGTCTCATTTTACTTTCTTTCTGATTTCTGGGCCCTGGTGATTTATCTCCCATGGAATGGAACAAGGAGGGGAACAAGTAGGGACAGTCCCTTCGAGCAGCAGCGGCATGCCTGGCATGTCTGAAGGTGCTCTCAAGGCTGACTGCTTCCCACACATATGTTGGCTTGTTTAAGCCTCAAGCCCTCGATCCTTTGTTGAAATACAATAATTTCATTCCTATGGTTTTCAATACCAAAAACTCTACCTCCAGGAGGGTTAAAGTCTAATTTGTACTCCAAACCAAGTAGCAGTGCAGTTCGCTACTACTGAGGCTGAATCCATAAAGACTTCAAGACCACGACCAGAAGACAAGTTATTATATATAATACCCTAGAAGGCCTGAAACATAATTATCATATACATAGCTGGTCCTTCAGAGCTTTTTACCTATAACATGTTTTTTGATGAAAGTTATTTAATGTACTGGAGATAACTGTGAACTACTGATCAAATATTTGAATACTTATACTTACCTGGAATTTCATTTCTGCTGAAAGAAAAAGGAAGAACAGGACTCACCTAAAACAAAACAAACTTTAGAAATGAAAGTAAACATCTTATCACACACTATCACTTTTGGAAGCAGCATAGAGGGGCAGTCAACAGGAAAACACTGGTGAAATAGGACAAAACTCTAGGCCAAAAATCCATTATTATTATCATCAGTCACAGTACCACAACTGTGCCCTTCATAATTAATAAGCACTCCTAAGAATCTTCATTTGGCACCAGATGATGTGTTTAAGAGAAACGCTCTGGGAGGTTTTGAATCAGACTTGGTTTTTGTTAGCCAAGTTACAGGAGAATTTTTAAAGTGGGGGGAAGGGAAGAAGGAAACGGACCAGAAAAAGAATTGAAGCCATCATCTACAAACCAACAAAGCACTGAGAGTTCCAAACGTTATGTCAGACACTAAAATGACTGACACAGGCTCAAGCGGTTTATAAAACCTAGAAAAAGACTACACCAGCAAAGTCCCCATTTATCTGTAGAGTTCAGAAACTAAAACAAGGAATATTTCAGCTTAACACCTGATCTCAAGAGAATCATATACACTTCACATGAATAAAAATACCTGAAACCAAACATTTTTAAAAGCTCCAATACCCAAAATAGAAAGAAAAAAATTAATTCAGAAGACTCAATCCATCCATGATAATCACAAAACGGCTGGGCAATCTCTATCTCCCTTCCACACTAACCATCCATCCCCTGGAAGACCAAGGGAGATCAGACCTTCCAGACTTACCTTCCAGACCTTCCAGACACCTGGCTGCGGCAAAATTCGATGGAATCTCCTTGTGGAACAGCAGTTTCCCATCTCTTGTGTCTCTCCCTGTCATGATCATGCAGGAAGCAAGTCTGGCTGTGCTATTTCTTATCATTGTGTGTCACCCATCTGCAACATGATATTGAAAAAGTAGTTCCCTTTCCCCCAGAAGGCTGAGGCTCAGCTACAGGGGTAATTCTCCTGGGCACACAGTCATTATTTAGGCCGACTCAGTGACTTCAACAGGCTTAATCATGTGATCAGGCTTGTTGCCAGCTGCATAATGCTCCCACATCTGTAGATAGAGCCACTCTAGTTCCATCGTGTATTGTTTGGTGTTGAACAGAGGGCTAGATGTTCTCTGCTTCCAGACTTTGCCACGAATTTTCTTCAGGTATTCTACATCAGTTCCCAGTTTCACAGCTATCTCTTCATATTCTTGTCTATTTTTAGCAATCAGCTCAAGACAGCCTAAACAAGTGAGCTGGGAAGCTGCAACTCGGGAAGCAAGAGTCTCTCCTGGCATAGTCACCATGGGGGTCCCTGCCCAAAGGACGTCCATCCCTGTGGTGTGTCCATTACAGAGTGGAGTGTCCAAGCAGACATCAGCCAGCTGGCCTCTCCGAACATGTTCCTCTTTAGGAGCAACAGGGGAAAAAATGAGACGGTTCGGGCGAAGGCCCATATTTTGTGCGTACTGTTGAATATTAGCTTCTCCTGCTGCTGGAAAACGCAACAGCCACAGTACACTATTGGGAACACGCTTCAGAATATTTGCCCACACCTGCAAAGTAGATGGGTCAATTTTGTATAACTGATTAAAGTTACAGTACACAATGGCATCTTCCGGTAACCCGTACTGAGAACGTGTGGTTACAATAATGGTACGGGGAACCTCCTCTCCAGTGGCAGCCTTAGTGTTGATCAGGGTAGTTGCCAGTCCATTGCTAATATTGAATCCATTCATTGTAATCTGAATTTGTCCTCTGTTAATCATTTCAATAACTGCTTCTGCAACAGTATTCATAGGAATGACAGGCATATTAAGAGTTGTATTACTGCTGTCTGCGTTGTCTTCTCCATCAGGACATTTCATCTTGACTATTTGCACATCTGATAGACTATCAAGAAATGCTTGGAGGTCGATGCCATTCAGCACAATCCGATTGTCATAAATGTGCCCATTGGACTTAAAATCGATGACGGCTTTTTTCTTCAGGTGAGGGAACATATTAGCATGGTCACCAATAAAGAAAGTATGGGGCATATAAGCCAGTTTCTCAGAATACTGCTCAGCAACTTCAGCAGGTGAAGTTTCCTGATCAGTGATGATATAATCCATGAAAAGCGCGCCACTAGTCCCAGGGTACCCCAGCCACATTGCCTGAATAGGAGCTGGCCTGAGAGCAAAGAGTTCATTTCGAGCACCCCTGGTATAACCATTCAGATTTACAAGGATGTGTATACCATCTTGATGGATGCAATCAGCTGCTTTCCCATTGCATGGAATCTGAGAAAGATCAATGAAATGATTGGCTTCTGCCATCACCTTCGCTCGGAAGTTTGTGCCATCATGTGGGCTCAGGGCATAACAGAATATCTCAAATGTATCAGGATTGTGCATGCCTGGAATAGACTGCATAAGATGAGAAGTAGGATGATTCCCAAAGTCAGAACTCACGTATCCTACACGCAGTCGACCATCACTGAGCTTCAAGTCTTTTGGATGTTCATACGGTGGTTTATGAAGGACACTTATATTAGCCAAGCAGAGGTTCCCATGCCTCTCAGCAATAGCCTTCCTGAAGCCATGAGAAAGAGGATAGAGCATACTATGATGAGGCTGCACAGAAGGCAACCTATTCTTCTCCAACTGGTCAGCCACAATGCTGACCAACTTCTTCATTCGCTCATCATAGTCTGTCCAATCACAGACAACCTGCAGGCAATGAGCCAAATTACAATAAGCGTCAGGAAAGTCAGGTTGAAGCTTCAGAACAGTGCGATAAGAAGCAATTGCTTCTGGAATATTCCCTGAATCGTGGTGAATGGAAGCCAGATTGCTGTGGGCATCCGCAAATGCAGGGCTGATCTGAATGGCATGAGTATAACACTGCAAGGCTCCCTGAACATCCTGCATCTCCCGTAGGGTGTTTCCCATATTGCAGTAGGCATCAGCAAAGGTAGGACTGATTCGAATAGCCTCCTTATAATGCATCAGAGCTTCATGCAGTTTTCCCTGCTGCTTCAATACACTTGCTAAATTTGAATGGGCATCAGCAAAGTCTGGGCAGAGCTCTAATGCTTTACGATACAAGCGAACTGCCTCTTCACTGTTTCCCTGTTCTCCTTTGATATTGGCTAGGTTATTCAGAGAGTCTGCATGGGTGGGACACAGCTGGAGAGCTGTATGATAACAATCTTCTGCTTCAGCAACACTGCCCTTCTCTTTGAGAGCGTTTCCTAGGTTGCAGTAAGCATCAGGGAAATGTGGTTGCAATTCAATAGCTCGCCTGTAGGTGTCTATTGCCAGATCCATCAGGCCTTGCTCATGGTATACACAAGCCAGGTTGCCATGTACCACTGCATGATTTGGACTCAAGCTTAGGGCACGAAGGTAAGCTGCCACAGCTCTGTCAAAAATCCGTGCCTCATTGAAGACATTTCCTAAATTGATATAAGCATCCAGAAAATTGGGGTCAAGGGTGACAGCCTTTTCAAAGTGATGAATTGCAAGCCAAATCTCCCCTTGCGCATTGAAAACACAGCCAAGATTACTCCAAGCTACTGCAAAGTTCGGTTGCATCTCAATTGCTTTCAAATAACATGCCTTGGCTTCTTCTAAGCCACCCAGGGCTTTGAGCAGGTTCCCCAGGTCACTGCGAACACAGTACAAATAAGGATTGTACTGAAGAGCAGAGACGTAAGCTTGTACTGCCCCTTCCATGTCGCCTGCTGCTACCAATGCGGCTGCCAGGTTAATATAACCATCGATGAAATCTGGTTTGAGATGCAATGCATGCCGGTAATGTTCAGTTGCTTCCTGCAACTGCCCTCTTTCCTTGTACACATTCCCCAAATTCGAATAGGCTTCTGCCAGAAGAGGGTTCTGTTTAATTGCCAGAGTACTGAAGTGGGCAGATCTGTCCAGCCTTCGACACTGGAAGTGTATAGATGAAAGTAATAAAAGTACACCAGTATTGCCTGGCTCTTGTCTCCAGAGCTGCATGCAGTGTCTCTCAGCTGTCTCAAAATCTCCTGCCTGATATTCTCGATGTGCCAACTCAGCTAACCCTTGGAAGGAAAGCATACGTTTCGTTGGTTCTGTGCTGTCGGCCACGTTGCCCACGGAAGACGCCATCTGGAGCTTCTGGAGAGAGTGAAAAAAGGGGGTAATTGAGTCCCGCTGCCGCCACTACTGGCAAGAACGTTTCTAGAGGGAGCAAACACGAGCGCAGCAGCCGTACCACTGCTTTGGCAGGCTTAAGCGGCGGCAACAGTTACAGGCACCGAACCTTAGGAACTCTGGTTGGCCATCTACCTCTCATGCTCTTGAAATCTTAATTCTTAACCCTGCCCTCTTCCACCATTTTTCTCCTAATCAGGGAATAAAAATTACCTATCCATTTGCCTTAGAAGAAATCAAAAGTCAGTAGTCCAAACACTTTTTAAAATATTGTTTTCTGTCCAGTTGGAAATGAAATACATGATTGACTTTTCTTCATCATTCATATAGTCAACGTGGAAAACATTAGGGCCATGAATTTCAATACAGTAAGATGAGAAAATTTTAAATTGGCCTTCCCAAACCACTAATAAGTAACCGATGTTGTATATAATGCTAAGATCTTAGAGACTGAGTTTGATATTTTAAAAGTTCTGAAAACATTAGCTAATTTCTCCTCATCAAATTTCTCATGACTCAAACCTGAGTATTACTTTTTAAAAGATAAATCTATTTATTTTTATTTATTTATTTTTATTTTGGCTGCATTGGGTCTTCAGTGCTGCGTGCAGCCTTTCTCTAGTTGCGGCGAGTGGGGGCTACTCTTTGTTGTGGTGCCGGGGCTTCTCATCACAGTAGCTTCTATTGTTGTTCCACAACTCTATGGGTTCCTTTTTAGGTCCTACGAAGAACCCTAGAAATTAGTTCATGTAATTCTAGGTTTTTGCAAAATTGTCAAAAGTGAGATATTTTAACTTCCATCAGGTAAGACCACCGTCTATTTCTTTGCCAATTTTCCTTCTATCATAGTCCGCTATGTTGGATCATATTGGATTGGTCACAGGCTTTTTTGAAATCTGGCTAAGGACATGTTTTAAGTGAGGCTATTATGTGATTTTCAGACACCACCATATGTAACTGACTGTATAATATCCCATTACAGGAATAACTTCCAGTACTCTTACTGACTACTCTACTGACTTAACTAGCACAAGACACAGAAGCGTAAGGACAAAAACCACCTTACAGTATAGCCATGTCTTGCACTTCACAGCTCTCAAAGCATGTGCATTTGAAGAAGAAAAAAAGAACTGAAAAATATAAAACCAGAAGTTATTCTGTGGAAAATTATTTCAATCACCAGGCATGTGAAAGATAAGTCAAAGATTCAGTTTTCTTCAATGCTTAGTCAAAACGGAAATTTCCTGCTGTCAAGAATATACTCCAGGGCTTCCCTGGTGGTGCAGTGGTTGAGAGTCCACCTGCCGATGCAGGGGACACGGGTTTGTGCCTCGGTCCGGGAAGATCCCAAATGCCGTGTAGCGGCTAGGCCCGTGAGCCATGGCCACTGATCCTGCATGTCCGGAGCCTGTGCCCTGCAACGGGGAGAGGCCACAACAGTGAGAGGCCAGCATACCGCAAAAACAAAAAAACAAAAAAAAAATATACTCCAGGGGCTTCCCTGATGGCACAGTGGTTAGGAAGCCACCTGACAATGCAGGGGACACGGGTTCGAGCCCTGGTCCGGGAAGATCCCACATGCTGCGGAGCAACTAAGACCGTGTGCCACAACTCTGGAGCCTGTGCTCTAGAGCCCGTGAGCCACAACTACTGAGCCTGCGAGCCACAACTACTGAAGCTCGCGTGCCTAGAGCCCGTGCTTTGCAACAAGAGAAGCCACCGCAATAAGAAGCCTGCACACCACAACAAAGAGTATCCCCCAGTCGCTGCAACTAGAGAAAGCCTGCGCACAGAGACGAAGACACAACACAGTCAAAAATAAATAAATAAATAAATAAATAAATAAATAAATAAAAGGATATACCCCATCAATAATGTGTGTAATGGAATGGTGTGAATGAGTATTTTATCAGAATTCCTGTAATGCACAATCCTATAGCAGTACTGAAATCAGTAATGCATTTATAAGAGTAAATATTTATGAGGAAGTAATCCATAGAGGTTTTCTCAAAGTTAACAATGACAATTAATGTGACATTATCAATAATAAATTGTGACGCTGAAATAAACTTTTCTAAACTATTAATAACTAAAAGCAAACTCTAATCAACCATGTTAAAAGAAATCTATGTCTATAAACTACAAAGTTTATTTCTGAAAATTTTATTTCTAAAACACATAAACTGTCATATGAGGAGGCAGTTAAAGAATATATAGCTACAAGAGTGGGGAAAAAGTTTTATAGAGACACATCTGGCAGTAGTTAATTTTCAAATGTCATTTTTCTAGATTTTGTGACACCTATAGTATTGATATTTGAAAGCATTTAAAAAAATTGTAATTTGTAGATTTGCTACTTCCAGGTAGAGTAAAATATTTGGAAGCAAAACAACATTTCCACTGAGAAAAATTTAAAAAGCCAAATAAAATAGTCAGCATTCAATCAAAAAGTTCTAGACATACCAAGAGATAGAATCATATGACTAAAATTCTAAGAAAGGAACAGATAATACAAAAATAGTTATATAAGATATTGTGTATCTTTATCAGGCAAAGTCTTTATCAAGAAAAGACTTTAAAATCATCAGAATTAATATTATATTTTATTTATTTGTATATTTTATTTATATATCTATATAAAGGACTTAAAGATAAAGCCCTAGTTAAGGCAGTGACAAAAGCAGTAGCAGTGGGAGTGAAAAGAAATGGTTATATTCAAGGATATTTTGTCAGTAAAAGTCCAAGATCAAATGTCTGACTGCATACATGGGATGGATAGACGGAGTGGGAAAAATCAAAGTTAACTATAGAGGTTCTAGTGAAGATGGGGTTGCAAACACCCAACCCAAGGGGTTGCGATCATCCCCAAGGTCTAGGAGACTCAAAGGGAAGGTCATGGTCGAGGAAAAGTTAATTGCTGGGAAAATAAGACTCCCAGTCTCTCCATCTCCTTGTACTAGTTTTTTTTTTTAACATCTTTATTGGAGTATAATTGCTTTACAATGGTGTGTTAGTTTCTGCTTTATAACAAAGTAAATCAGTGATACATATACATATGTCCCCATATCTCTTCCCTCTTGCATCTCCCTCCCTTCCACCCTCCCTATCTCACCCCTCTAGGTGGTCACAAAGCACAGAGCTGATCTCCCTGTGCTATGCGGCCGCTTCCCACTAGCTATCTATTCCTTATACCAGTTTTGTTTTTCTGCTCATATACGTAGCAGCATTTCATTCAAGGGGAAAGTCATTGATCTGACTGGTCAAATGAAACACCATAGTTCAAGGCACATTTACAGTGGTTAGTTCCTCCACAATTTAGAAAGGAACATTCACAATTTCCCTCTTCCTACACCGCAGAACACATTGGCCATTCCTCCAAAGTTTCCACTCCATAGAGTGGACCAGAGATGACGTTAGCCCAGAACTGAGAGCTTGGCATGAGATGGTGTCAACCCCACCTAGAGCTCTGGCATAAGTTATGACCCAACCCAGTTCTACAGAGAGCTCTGCGTGGAATCTTGTCTCAGCCATAATAATGTGATTCTGCTTTTCATTTGGTTGTCTTCTTTGCTTAACTTTCCCTGGCCACTCTGACAAACAAAATTTCAGGCAATCCTGGGCCACTCACTAACTTTATTCCATCTAATGTTATCCAGATTCCCAAGAAAATTACTAACAATAAAGGGGGAAATTTGGAACATGGTGAGTTTTAGGTGCCTGAAATATACAGGTAACTGAATCCAGTTAAGTAGCAAATTATTTGGATCTCAAATATGCCAGTAGAAGAGCAGACTAAGCTCAATTTAATGTACTCTTACTGGAGACACATGTAAATTCTGGGTCAATTTTGAAAAAGTTAAAAGCACATAGCTGAGATTAAAAGAAAGAAAGGAACACCTGCATGTTTCAGAAAGTAACAGAGAAATTAAATCCAGAGAAATAAGAGCAGACTGATGTCTATGGGTTCCGTTCCTTAGTATAGGCCTTATGTAAATAGGGGCTGGAGCTAGAAATCTAACATTACCTTGAGGCCAGGAATTTAGACTCAGGATGGAACAATATTGAGAAGTTAGTACAGATATCCTACAGAAATTTCATGAGGAACTGCTTAGTCCATTAAGAGGGCCAAGGGAGGTGGTGAGGAAGACTGATATCTCTTGAAAACCTTCAGGTACAGAAAACATCAACACCTCTGAAAAGTAGGCCTGTCCTTCCCAGAGTTGTGATGGCCAGCTTGTCACTAACCTGGAAGGCCCTGTAGGAATCAGAAACTGCAAGGAGAGTAATTCAAAGAAAAACAGATGCAGGATGGGTGTGGCAATAAATCCTAGGACCCTACCAGAAACAAAATTAAAACCACTCTAGAGGGAAATTTTAACAAACCAGGGCAGAGAGTATCCTAACCAGAATAGAATAATAATTCTGAGGAAGTTACTTTACTTATTTAAGTAATATTCAATGCATTTCCATGGCCAGGCCCTTTTGAAGAATTCTAAAACATATACAAACAATTCATTTACATCTTATATATCCCACCATCCAGAGCAAAATTCACTTAAGAACTGTACTGGTGGAAATTGGGCAGCACTATGGAGAAAATAAAATGTGTTTACCATCAAAAAACATGAAGGTAAGAAAGATAATGTCTAATTTTTTAATTATCCTGTGGTTTCTTGAAATCTTTTGAAACCCAAATTAGAGAAACCTAGGAGGAAATGAAGATTTAAATATTTAGAGATTTATCAACTCATCTCTAAAAGCTTTATTAATCTCTTCTTTTAATAACATTCCTGAGAGGTATAAATGTGTCCAGTGATAGGGTTGAATAAGCCTGAGAGAATTTCAATTGTTTACCATTCTTGGTCAGCTCTTAAGACCTTTCAGGAGCATCTTGATTTTCATGGCCTCATCCAACAAAAGCAGGATATTTTACAGAAAGTCCTGGGCCACTTTTTGGCTTGCTTTTGTGTCTATGTTTTTGGTTTTTTCACATCGGGTGGTACATTAGGCTACCTATTGCATACTCCCTCATTCATGCATGCATTCATTCAAACAATATTTACTGAGTTGAGACATTTAATTAACACTCAATAAATGATGTTTAGATGAATGGATGCGCTTTCTATCAAAGTAAGTGTAAGTACTGAGAAAAATTACAGAATGTATGATCCCAGCCCCACAAAAGCTTATAACTGTGTTGAGGATATAACAGATGCTGATGAAATAACTAATATATCATATTGGACAGTTTCTAAGTTCAAAAATGAGTTTTTATAAATAATCAGAGCCTAAGGAGGACAAAGAAGGGACAGTTCATTATGGGTTGAATCTATCAATAAATGTACATTTCAGATGAGATTTGAGATTGACCTCAAAGAAGAGGACTTAGATACATGAACAGAGAACAAAAAAGGCATGGTGATAGCATGTGCATAGATAGTGTGGCCGATATTTATGTTCTTCATTAAAGATAGTCAGAGATAACCCAAATGTAACTGTTTCCATGGGTCCATTCTCAGTATCCAAACAAAATGGCAAATCCTATCTTAGTCAAACTAATGAAAAACACAGCCTTTAACAAAGAGATTGTGAAGGAAAGGGGGAGAGAAAGGCTTGCATCCCACACCACACAACAAAACTTATTGAATTCTTTGTTTAATTTTCTCCCTCTGAAAATTTCCTCTCCCCCCTCTGTACGTGTCTCTTCTCCCACATCTGGCCACACTCTACCAGCCATCTTTCCAGATCTTTCCAGAACTCTCCATCTTAGTTTCATTAGGCCACAATTTAAACATCTCACAGGTCTCCAGGATGCATCCCCATCACTTATTCCACAAAGACAAACAAAGGACACTTCTCAGGATCACGTTTCTTTGAAGGAAGAGGTCATGAGGGTGATTATAAATAATATAAGGTGGAGAGCAGTGACTTAAAATACCATTTTTCAGCTTAGAATGTGAATACAGGGAACTTTGGGAAACTAGAAAATCTAGAAAGGATTCACTGATAATTATTTATGTTCAATGAATAAAATAAAATGTAATAATACGGCTAAACTCTGACAGATAAACTTTTTCAAAAGTTGCTTTCACACACCGTCACTATTGGGATGTTTGATAAACACACCTTTCCTTCTTTACTTTCTTCTTTCTTTGCAGATACTGGCACCAAACTTTCAAACAATAAGAACCTTCCCATAAGTCCCTTGCCAGGCAAGATTAAGGTATAACAATCCAAACAAATTTTTGAAGAAGATAACTGGTTGAAAGCATAAGAAAAGAGCTGGGTTTCTCTTATTCAACAGTCACATAATGAGTAATGTGGGAATTGGTTTAAAAAGTCTCTCTGCATGAAGGGCTAAGGTTAAGATTAGAACTTCTGAGGCCAGAAGAGCAAAATGACTACAACAATCCACATATTTTCAAGAGCCGCCCTTTGGATGTGAGGGATTGATTTTTCCCACTACTTTTTCAGCAACCCAACTGGTGTCTTTATTAAACGACATAAGAGAATACAGTGTGGCCAAGAAGGCTTAGATTTCCTTAGCCCCAAGTCAGATATTCTCCAATGACTGTCCACTCTAATTAAAAAGAGAGATTTACAGAAGGAAACTGGATACAACTGAGTGTACCTTAATTTCAACCCTTTACCTGAGTTATTTGTTTTGCTTTCAATTCTCCGCTGAAGTGCCTACATTAATATATTTTTAAGAACATTTCCTTAAGTTGAAGTATTCATTCAGTATATTCATTTACTATAATTTAGAAAAGCCAAATGATTTAGGCAAATTCATTTCTATATTGCCACAGCAGTGTACTGTGAACTAAATGACACCTGGCAGTTCTTTACTCAGATACTAACTCAATTAGAAGGCAGAACAAGGATACCTACCCATTCAGGGAGGGAAAGGTCACTTAGCCTCTGTAGCTGTCTTAGGTCTCTTATCATCACAGTAACAAATTGAAGACTAAAAACCATATGATCATCTCAATAGATGAAGAAAAAGCTTTTGAAAAAAATTCAATATCCATTCATGGTAAAAACTCTCCAGAAAGTGGGCATAGAGGGAACATACCTCAACATAATAAAGGCCATATATGACAAGCTCATAGCTAACATACTCAATGGTGAAAAGCTGAAAGCATTTCCCCTAAGATCAGGAACAAGAAAAGGATGCCCACTCTCACCACTTTTATTGAAGGTAGTTTTGCAAGTCCTAGCCACAGCAATCAGACAAGAAAAGTAAATAAATAAAAGGACTCCAAAATGGAAAGGAAAAAGTAAAACTGTCACTGTTTGCAGATGGCATGATACATAGAAAATCTGAAAGACACCATCAAAAAATTATTAGAGCTCAAAAATGAACTTGGTAAATTTGCAGGATACAAAATTTATATATAGAAATCTATTGTATTTCTATACACTAACAGTGAACTATCAGAAGGAGAAATTAAGGAAACAATCCCATTTACAATCACGTAAAAAAGAATAAAATACATAAGAATAAATCTGCCTAAGGAGGTAAAAGACCTGTACCCAGGGAACTATACGACACTGATACAAGAAATTAAAGATGACACAAACAGCTGGAAAGATATACCATAGTCACGGATTGGAAGAATTAATATTGTTAAAATGACCATCATACCCAAGGAAATCTACGGATTCAATGCAGTCTGTATCAACATATCAAGGGCATTTTCCACAGACCTAGAACAAATAATTTTAAACTTTGTATGGAAACACAAAAGATCCTGAATAGTTAAAACAGTCTTGAGAAAGAAGAACACAACTGGAGGAATCATGCTCCCTGGCTTCAGACTGTGCTACAAACCTACAGTAATCAAAACAGTATGGTACTGGCACAAAAACATCGATCACTGGAACAGACTAGAGAGCCCAGAAAGAAACCCATGCACTTATGGTCAATGAATCTATGACAAAGGAGCCAAGAATATGCAATGGAGAAATGTCTGGGCTTCCTTAGGGATGGTTTCATCAATTAATTTGTTTTCTTAAATGGACCATACTTTTCCATGTCTTTGTATACCTTGTGATTTTTTTGGTTGAAAATTTGTCTTTCAAATATTATAATGTGGTATCTATGGAAATCAGATTCTCCCACTTTCCCAGGGTTTCCTGGGCTTTTGAATGTTGAAGGCTGTAGTAGTCTGTTTAGGGACCTTTCCAAACTACTTTTGCAATGACTGTTTTCCTTATCGTATGTACGCACTGAAGTCTCTGTTCCTTTAGTTCATGTTTAGCTAATGTTTTGACAGAGATTTCCTTGAATTCCTGCACCTAAAACAAACAAAAACAAATATACACAAGCACATCCACATGCACACTCAAAACCACACACCTCTGCCCATTGTGCAGATTGCTGGATCACTCCTTCAACATTTAGCTGACCCGCATTGAGTTCAGGGCTCAGCCCATGGTCAAAGCTTAGAGACTCCTCTGGTGTTTTCAGAACATGCATCTTATCTTGAGTATGCATGTGGCTTTCTTAATTTCTCTGGACACGTGTGTACTTTTTGTAGGTTCTAATTTCCCAAAGAATCTCCCCCAACTTTGGCTCCTGCATCTTCTGTGGTCTATTGTATTTCAATGCACAGTCTTCTGCCCCAGCCATCTGTGCTTTGTTAGTTCACCTTGCACTTTCTTTGAGCAATGACCGCTGCTTTTCCAGACTGTGTTCCAAGTTAGCTAAGACAGAGATAAGCATCTTGTGTCAGTCCTTCAGGTAGCTCTCAGACAGGTTAGAACAGATACACATGATAATCTGACAGTACGGTCTCTTCTGCTCCCTCCTGAAGCAGGATTGAGGGTCCCATACTAGGAATGGTCTGCTGCTACTTTAAGACTATCACTGCATTAAGACTCCACCACTTTAAGACCATCACTACACTAACAGTGGATGGGGCAAGGGCAAGTAAAAATGCCACAAAGCTTTCCTGCCATTTTCAAATTGCCTCTTCCCTGGTTCAGTATGTGTTTGCTTGCTATAAATCTTTGGCTGATTTCAGGACTAAGAGAAACTCAAAGAACTCCACAGCAAAAAACAGTATAATCAAACTCTCAGAAGCCAAAGGACACAGAAAGAATCTTTTCTTCCAAAGGAGAAAGAAAAAAGAAATTTGTTACAAAGCAGGGATCCTCAAAAAGATTAGAGCTGGGCTTCCCTGGTGGCACAGTGGTTGAGAGTCCGCCTGCTGATGCAGGGGACACGGGTTCGTGCCCCGGTCCCGGAAGATCCCACATGCTGCGGAGCGGCTAGGCCTGTGAGCCATGGTCGCTGAGCCTGTGTGTCCAGAGCCTGTGCTCTGCAATGGGAGAGGCCACAACAGTGAGAGCCCCGCGTACCACAAAAAAAAAAAAAAAAAAAAAAAAAGATTAGAGCTAATTTCCTATATGAAACCACGGAAGCAAGAGGCCAGACATATTTAAAGTGCTGAAAGAAAAAAAATTGTCCACCAAGAATTCTATATTTGGCCAAACTGGTTTCAAAACATAGGGAGAAATTAACGCATTCCCAGATGAACAAAGGCTGAGGGCATTTATTTTACAACTTCCTACCACTGCCCTATGAGAAATGCTCAATTGAACCTTCAGGTTGAAATGAAAGGACACTAGACAGCAACTCGAAGCTGTAGAAAGAAATAGAAATCTCCAGTAAAGATAAATACATGGGCAAATACTAAAGCTAGTATTGTGTTATTGGCTTGTAACTCTACTTTTTATTTCTTACATGATTGAAAAAACAAATGCATAAAATAATCATAAAGCCATGTTATTGGGCTCACAAAGTATCAAGGTGTAATTTGTGACAACAATAATGTAAAGAGGAGGAATGGAACTGTAGAGGAACAGAGTTTCTGTGTGCTACTGAAGTTGGTTTCAATTGAAATTATATTGTTTTAACTTTAGAATGGTAAATGGAATCTTCTTGAGAACCACAAAGAAAATATCAATAGACTATATGCAAAAAGAAATGAAAAGGGAATCAAGAGTTCACCACAAGAAAATCGGCTAAGCACAGAAGTCAGTAATGGAGTAAATCAGGGGCAAAAAATGCATAAGACATACAGAAAACAAGCAAGAAACAGACAGAATTAAGTTCTTCCTCATCAGTAAGTTTTGAAAAAGTAAGTGGATTAAGCTCTCCAATAAAAAGATAAACATTGGCAGAATGGACTTTAAAAACAACCATAATCCAAGTATATGCTGTCCGCAAAAAACTCACTTGATTTCAAAAGACACAAGTTGCTTGAAAGTTAAAGCATAGAATAAAATATCCCATGCAAATAGTAACAAAAAAGTAGGAAAGAGAGACAGAAAAAGAAAGGAAGGAAGGAAGGAAGGAAGATAGATCTGGGATGGCTATGTTACTATCACACAAAATAAACTTTAAATCAAAAACTATCACAAGAGGAAAAGGAGGCCACTATATGTTGATAACAAGTTCAATCTATCAAGAAGATATAACAACTATAAACATATATGTACCAAACAACCCCCAAATATGTGAAGCAAACATTGACAGAATTGAAGGAAGAAATAGATAGTTCTAAAATAATAGTTGGAGATCAATACCTTGCTTTCAATAATGGAAAACACATCTAGACAGAAGATCAGTAGAGAAGTAGGGGGACTGAATGACACATTTAACCAACTAAACCTAACAGCCGTATATAGATCACTCCACTCAACAACAGCAGAATACACATTTTTCTCAAGTACACATGGAACACTCTCCGGGAAAGACCATATTTTAGGCCACAATACAAGTACCAATACATTTTTAAGAAATTGAAATCATACAAAGTATCTTCTTTAGCCACAGTGAAATGAAGGTAGAAATCAATAACAGAACCATTGATAGCCATTTCCCATCATGCCTGCCACACATGATATAAAGCAATGAAGGGAAAAACATAATTTACCACTTAGAAAAGTGGGAAAGAGGACATACCATTGACCCAGAGTGTGTGCTGTTTCCCGTTGTCAGGGATAGAAATAAATTAGCATCATTTATTCATTAGTGTGTAAATTTCTTGGTCAATCATTGGGCAGCCAGTGTTTCTGCCTGATGGGAAGATTTCCTATACTCAGTGTTGAGTGGAGCCAACCTTGAAAGGGACATTTTAAAGGATTATACTGTGATGGGCTTCGCAGTACCCTTCCTCCTATGCCAGTATTTAGGCTGGGGTATTTCCATGGAGTGTGTACAATCGTAGGCCCCAGTTCACCAGAATTTAGTTTGACTCGTTTTGTTAATACATTCCCTCAGTACTTTGTCTTTTGTATCCTTTTGCATTTACTTCATTCTTTATTATCACTGCAAAACAACTTTGTTTCCTGTTCAGATGCCAAAAAGTGGATATCAATACCTCCTGAGTTTTACACATCACAGATCAGTTTTGGATATCAGGGACAGAGACAACAGCTATTTCCAATAACTTTGAGACATACTTTGAACATGTGATTAACATGTTGAGTGTTGAAATGTGTGTCGAGCTCATTATACGTGCTCTAAAAGGTTTCAAACTGCAAATATTTAAAACTCTCTATCTTTGAATAGTTTTCCTGTGCTGTCCCTTTGTGTCAGACTGTTAATGTGCAGTCTGGCACCTTCAAATAATGTGGCTTTGTAACCAATTACTTACATGTTGTTTTATCCACAGAGAATCCTTTTTTAAAAAATAAATTTATTTATTATTTATTTTTGGCCATGTTGGGTCTTTGTTGCTGCACAAAGGCTGTCTCTAGTTGGGGCGAGCGGGGGCTACTCTTCGTTGTGGTGTGCGGGCTCCTCATTGCTGTGGCTTCTCTTGTTGCGGAGCACGGGCTCTAGGCGCTGGGGCTTCAGTAGTTGTGGCACGCGGGCTTCAGTAGTTGTGGCTCATGGGCCCTAGAGCACAGGCTCAGTAGTTGTGGCACATGGGCTTAGTTGCTCCGCGGCATGTGGGATCTTCCCGGACTAGAGCTCGAACCCATGTCCCCTGCAGTGGCAGGCGGATTCCCAACCACTGTGCCACCAGGGAAGTCCCCACACAGAGAATCTTAAGGTCAAAACATACAACTCGATTAACTACACTTCCTCCTGTTCACATTTCCCTCATCTTTTCTTCATCTTCTGTCTATGTTTCCTTGGCCCTGTTTATATTAAGTGCTTTTGCCATTATATTTGATTGTCTGTATTCCGGTGAGTTACCACAATGCTTTATGAGACACGCTAGGATATAAATGCGTTTAAGTAATATGTATATATATATATATATATATATATGTGTATATATATATATATATATATATACACATATATATGTAGTTTGCTTGAGTGCAGTGTTGTTTTCTGTACTGAATTCATTAGCATGGGTCAGTATAATATTTAGCATAGGTCGATATGTAATTTGTAAACTAATAAAGTCTTAAAAGTGAGGAAATAAGTCTTTCAAATTTAATTATTTATTTTAAAGAGCAGAATAGCATACATAAACAGGTGCCTAATGAAAACTTGTATTCTAATTTGGAACTCTCATGAACACCTAGTTTTTTGTTCTCCTAATGGTATGATAGTAGGCCATTTGATTATTTTTATTTTTATGGCTTTAACTTTAGAACAATGAAATATTCGTAAATTTTAGAAAGTATTTTTCTTTATTTGATGGGGTTGGGATACTGGAGAAATGAAAGGTCAAACACCTATTGAGGAATCCATACTTGTCTATATAGTGTGTACTTTTATTTCAATAACTGATTTAAAATTCCTAAAAGGATGCTATAATAAGTTATTATGCCATTTTACAGACTGAATTAAGTGAATTTCAGGGAGGTATGAAACTTGCCTAAGGCTATCCAGCTGCCAAGTGGTAGAAGTGAGAATTAAATCCAGGTATACCTATCGCCAAAGTTTCTGCTCATCTCTTTACGTCATCCACTTTTAATAGCCAATGCTTTTCTGCTTACAAATATGACTGAAGTTTCCAGACAGTCAACATTGCTTTTTAATCAGATAGAAAAATTACTGTTGCTTCTCTAAAGACATATTCCTTTTCCATTAAGTGACTTTAGTTGTTCAGATAATACTTCCAGACAGTAGTCATCATACAGTTGGAGACTAAGAACAGAACTCAGGGATGTGTCTAGCAGTCAGTAAAGACCAACTGGGCTCACTGATGGTACCTACGGTCATTTCCTCTAGACTAACATAATCTTATTAATAAGACCCTAATAATTCACAGTACTGCCCTTGCCTGATTGTTTGTTCTTCTCCCTCTATCACTCTCTCCTTCCCCATATTATTATTATTTTTGACAATTTTTGGTGAATTAAATTCAGGGATTAGTATTCAGGAGCGCTAGTCACAAAAGCAGAGAATCTTAGCTCACACCAAAGGAAGAAAATAGAGAAAAAGTATAAATTATATGAATACACACATATCACACATGTACCAAATATATGTTGCACTTCTCCAAAATCTATTCGGTATCTGCACATTTATTGTATATTAGCAGTAAGACAAGAAATGAGCGTAACGCTCTGTTTACAAGATACAGAAAACAGACCCAAATATGGAAATTACTAGCAATGAGAATGGGGAAGAAAGACTACAACAAGGAATGTAGATGATATTTTTGTTTCTTAGCAATGATGCCAAATATTGAACTTTCAACTTGAGACAAGGAGGCCATAAAAAGTTGTATTCGTTTCCTAGAGCTGCCATGACAAAGTACCAGAGACTGAGGAGGTTAAACAACAGAAATTTACTCACTCACGGGTGTAGAGGCTAGAAATCTGAGATAAGGTGTCAACAGGATTGATTTCTTCTGAGGTACCTCTTCTTGGTTTGTAGATGCCATGTTTTCCTTTTGTCTTCACATGGTCTTCTCTCTGCATGTCTGTGTCCTAATATTTTCTTTTTATAAGGACACCAGTCATATTGAATTAGAGCCCACCCATTTGACCTCATTTGACCTCAGTTACCTATTTAAGGGCCTTATCTCCAAATACAGTCAGATTACGAGGTATTGGGGGTTAAGACTTCCACATATTAACTTGAGCAGGACACAGTTCAGGTGATAATAGAAGATAAGAGTAATTTAAGCAAGTAAGTAACTATTGTTTACAGTGAGTTGCTTAAGGATATGAATTTACTCAAGAAAAACAAGAAGAAATTACATAACACTGCGTGTTATACAAAGATATTAAATTAATCATCATAACATCCTGTGAGATGGGCATTAAATTAGACTAAGCAAGAGTAAGCAACTTATCCAGAATTGTATAGTTGGTACTTTCCAGAATTTAACCCAGGTATTTTCCCAGTTCCATTCTACGTTATATATTCATTTCATTATTTGAAATGAATTTTGAGTCTTCATTTTGCTTAGTTCCTGAAGTTATATGGGGATAGAATGGAGTTGGATATTTTCAGTGACATTCACACATGGGGAAGGAAATTGAGTCCAGAAGCTTCAGCAATGTTTCCATGGAGAACACTAACAACAGAACCAGAAACACCATTATCCTTTTGGTTCAGTGATCTTTCCTAAAGCACTACAAGAATCAATTTTAAGAAGCCCAATGTTTTCCAAACTTTCACCAATGGGCTCTGTAGGGTCCTCTAACAATATCTAAGAGACTAACTAGTTTCACATTCCAAGCCACTTAAGACAAGGAGTTCTGATTGTTCTCTGTGAGGAAATCAAGTGACAATCATAGCTGGTAATTTAGGAGAGTTTCTTCAGGGCCCAGGCAAAACCTAATACACAAGTAATAATCATTGTTAAGTGCATCTTTGACAAGGATTCATCAAGTATCAAAGAGGTCTATAAATTGGGAGAAATTATGATCAAAGACAAACATAGACCACAGATATTTAATTAATGCTCAATTATTTATGAGTTTAACTTTGGTTAACCTCATTTTCCTTCTTCTAGACAATTTCCAATTCATCTCCACAAAGAGACCAGAATACTTACCTTCCAAAACAAGATTTATTGTGTTCCTTTAATTCAAAGCATACAGTGACTTCTACTTTCACTCCACCAAGTTTTGCTAGGAGAGAAAAGGAGACATTATATTTTGTCTTGAACTACATATGCCACCATACTTGACTTAGCCCATCCTACTGGAAGCACTTTGACGCAGATTCTACAGTGTTGTCTTACATCCTCTACGGAATCAAGCCAAGGGAATCACACATAGTTACAGCTGGAAAAACGTTTGTTCTGGGTTGATACTTTTAGCCTTTACCACCAAGACTTTATCACCAGGATGTATCTTTACAGTCTCTGAACAGGAGACCTTCTTGCCTTCCATTTTCATATTGACAAGGAAGGTAAAGGGAAGAACTGAGAAGTACCCAAAGTCAGCTAGCAGCCAGCACAGATAAATCATCTGTGGAGATATTGTTTCTTTCAAAAGATATAAACATGAGAGGAAGTCCTAGTGTTTGAAACAATTGTGCATCATAAAATTCCATGAAAACCTAGAAATCCAGATGCAGATCAGTAACATATTGGCTAAATAAGCTGTTATGTTCATGCAATGGACAAGTGTACAGACATTAAGAAGAACAAGATACTCATTTCTATGAGATTCTCTTTTCACTGAACTCATCAGTGCTGCAAAAACAATGTTACATAATACTTTTTCTTTAACATTATATCAGGCATCCTCATCTTGTCCTGCGTTTATTGCCAGTGTTACTAAAGTTTATCATTTACCTCTTTCTCTTTTAGACATATAATTTCTTCTTATTTTGGAAGCATTCATCAATCCCTATTTTACTCTTTCTTTTAAATTACAAATGAATATTGAATTTTATAAACTATCTTTTGGGGGATATTTCAAGTGATTGTATAGTATTGCTCTCCTTGGACCTTGTTATATGGTAAATTATATTTTGTTATTTTATATATGCTATTTATTATATTTCATATTATGTTTACTAATTACATTTATTATATTATAATTACATTATAATTAAGGTAGCATTTTGTTTTAGATAGACAAAACAACCAGTGGAATAGGAAGCATCTTAAAACTAGATGCAAGAGCATAAGGGAATTGAGATTAAACTAAAATTCACATTTTGGATCAGTAGCAAAAATTATTCAACAAAAGTGGGAAAATATGGCTATCATTACTAAATTCTAGATACAGCAAGTAGTTAAAAGTTAAAGAATAATGAAACTGTAAAAGTATCAGAAACCTGGGAGACATGAAATAAAGTATTCATGAGGAATACCTTTCTAAGATACAAAGAAAAAAGGATACATTTAATTATATAAGAAATAAAATTTGCCTCATGGCAAAATGCACTACAAAGGTCAGAAAACAAGCAAAAGAAATTGGGAAATATATTAAGAAATGGGTATGCTTTCTTTACAACTTTTGAGAGAAGCACATGTTTCTTTTTCCTTTAACCTGTTATGGGGGTATTAATCTATAATGTAAGTGCATGGTTCCTTTCCTTTAACCTGTAATGTGAGATTTAATCCATATGGTAAGTGCATGGTTCCTTTCCTTTCATCTGTAACGTGAGTGTCAACATGGGGCAGTGTTTCCAAGCACAGACTTTGGATGTTCCTGTACTGGTCCCATCACTGACCATCCACAAAACTTACAAATGTTGCTTCACTTTCCTGGGGGTTAGAGTCTTAGCTAAGAAATGGAAGCAAAATAGAATTTTCCCACAGGGATGATAGAAGGTTTAAAGGAGTAAATATGTAAGTGACTTAGCACAGTGCCTAGTACAAGAGAGATCAATATAAGTACTTATCAATTTTTTAAAGAGACAGATGAAAGAAATAAAATGTGGTGTTTTCAATCTATTGATATATATTCTTGACATTAAACTACCTTTTCATTCATTGGATGACCTAACTTGCTCATGCTTTTTCTTACTCTAGTGAACTTGGGTAGCTAATATCATAGTTTAAAATTTTTGCTTTTATATTTACAAGTAAATTTGACCTGTAAATTTCTTTTTCCTTACAGTCCTAATCTATTTTCAGTATTAGGATTATATAGACTTCATAAGATGAATAAAGAAGCATTCTTCCTTCGCTATCTCTAGAAGTTCTTCGTTGTTAATATTGATGTTATCTGCTTAATAGAAGTTCGATAGAATTCACCTCCCAAATGATCTGGCTGGGTCTGGTATTTTCTTGGTGAAAGACTGTAAACTATTGACTTCATTCCTTTACTGGTGAAAGAACTCCAGCTATAGATTTCCTCTTGTGTCAGTTTTGGTAAACTTTAGGAGCTAGGAAATTGTCCACTTTACAGAAATGTTCAAATTTACTGGCATTTTATATATTCTCTGTTTGTACTCTCTGCTATAACATTGTCCTGATTCTTTCTGTATATTATTTACTTATGTTTTTGTTTTGCTTAATCAAAGTGTGCTTTTTAAATCTTTTCAAAGAATATTCTTTTGACTTACTAAATCACCTCAATTTATACTTTTTTCTGTTTTATTAAGTTCTGCTCATATCTTTATTTTCTATTTTTTCTATGTTCTCAGGGTTTATTGTTTTACTCTTCGGATGTCAATTAAAACACTTGGTTATTAATTTTAAGAAATCTTTTTAGTTATAAATAGTTGAACTTTTTGAAGATTCCAGCTTAGTTGTAAGTATCTAAGGGTCAGCTCATCCACATTGTTGCTAGCCTAAGGCTAAGTTCACCCTACCGCAATGTATATATTGACATTTTTCCCCTCGACTTTCTGTGTTTTGCTACTTCTCACTTTTCTTTGGAGAGAAGCCCTTTGAAATACCCTTAACTTATTTTACAGCCAATAAGTCTTTAAAATAATGTGTATTTTTAAAAGATAAATCTACTTATATAATTAGGCAGGGCTTCCCTGGTGGCGCAGTGGTTGAGAGTCCACCTGCCGATGCAGGGGACACGGGTTCGTGCCCCGGTCCGGGAAGATCCCACATGCCGCGGAGCGGCTGGGCCCGTGAGCCATGGCTGCTGAGCCTGCGTGTCCTGAGCCTGTGCTCCGCAACGGGAGAGGCCACAACAGTGAGAGGCCCACACACCACAAAAAAAAAAAAAGAAAAAAAAGGCAGAAAATCTGACCTGCCATATTTTTAAAAACAGCATAAATTCACTCTTCTCCATGATTAATCTGCTGTATTACACAACCTTCGAGTTTTTAGCTTTATCAATGACATGTACTTGAAAAATGTTTTAGAGATCCTACCCAGTCTTTTAAAACATCCTTGTTCCTTGTTTCAGTTCTAGTTTTATGTATATTTTCTGCCTTGCACCTGATTAGTCCAACATCTGATGGATGGCCTTGGGAAATCTAATTCTGCTATTGATTGGTTTTTGCTGATTCTCTCCACTTCTAGCTGATTTCTTCATTATTGTGTAAATTTAGATCATGAGCTCATGTTTACCTAAACTTTATCTGTGGGAATGCTATAGGCCTGTGTTGAAGGTCTACCTCTCCAGAAAGGGTTTAGTTTTGTGTTTGGAATACCACCGATTTGGGAGCATTTTAAGTTAATTTCTTAGCTTCTGTTTGCAAGACCGCACAAAAATTTGCAACCCAAACACTGGGAACACGGATTTGGGGTTCAGAATTCTCAAGATTTCCTACCTGTTTCCTACCCAGAGCAGAGGCCAAGAGAATTTGGTCTTAGTCTCCCTTTGCCAGCAGATATGTTTTCTCCTGGCACACCCTTTCATTGAAGGTGAAGCTAGGGATAGATAGGTTTAGTTCTAACTTCCCATCTAGTAGGGATGGAGTTTTACCTCCTGCCTCTCACGTGGTTATGGCCATTTAAAAACAAGTCTCTATGTCAGGTGTGTCATTAAACCATGGCCTGTATTACAAATCCAGACAGATGCCTATTTTTATGGCCTATGAGCTATGAATAATTTTCACATTTTAACTGGTAACGTTTTAAATGGTTACATAAGTACCTAAATAATATCCTCAATTTTGCTCTTTGGTCTACAAAGCCTAAAATATTTGCCACTTGGCTCCATAAAAACAGGATTTCCAGCTTCTGTTCTAAGCTATCAAGATCTTCAATCCACTCCTAATATAGCTATAACTCTCACACATGTACCACCCTTCTTTCATGGGTCCTGGAAATTTCTACTGCATACTTCAAAAATCAACCACACACTTAAAAATAAGTTGTGTACATTTAACCTAGCATACCTAACCCTTTTCCTTTAGGAGAGTTTTTCAAGTAATCTTGCCCACCGTATTCTTTAGAGCTTCATTAATAATGGCAAAAAAACTAAAACAACTTAACATTCAACAAATGGGAATTGTTCATAACAATTATAGAAGCACATACAGTAGAAAACTATACACTGTTATTGAAACAGTGAGACATAACTAGTTTTATTCTTAGAGAACTATGTTTATTTGGGTCCCTTTTGTTTAAATAAGTATATTTCTGTGTATGTATGTATATAGTCATGTATTTATATACACATACATTATTTGTATGATATAGTTATATAAACGTATGAAATACCTACCTATACACATACCTTTGATTTATATTTGTATACATACACAGGAATATAATTACATATATTATATAGTTATATACATTGAACTGAAAAATGGTAGTATACATATATATCGTGTATAAATGTGTGTCATCTATGTGCATGTGTAGAAAAGCAGGTTGAGAGATATGGAAGCATGAGTTAGACAGGGTTCACGATTATAAAAGTACTTATGTGTAGATAGTGAGGTTAAGGCCCATTTGATTGAAAATATTGCATATTTTTAATCAATTGTTATGATGAACAGATTCCTATGCAAATAAAATTATAAATAGCTATACATACTTGTATGTGTAATGTTTAATTAAAATATATATAGTATTATAGATGTATTATATTTATATTACATAATATAATTGTCTTATACTCATACATTATGTATTGTGTTATATAGAATATATTAACTATAGTGTATTATATCAGATAATAATAATTATATATTTATAATATATAAATATATATTTATAATTTATATATTATGATATAGTTGTTTTATAATCAATATTACAGGATATATCATATTAATATTATGAACATACTAACCATATAAATATACTTCATTACCCATATATTTTGTATATAATATATGCTAGGCAAAAATATATATTAATATAATACATAATTGTTATACATTAATATAAATATTAGTATATTAAATTTATATATCCATATAATATTTAATATTGGTATATTTATATTATATTTAATATATACATAGCTAATGCTCTTTAAAGCCATCTGCTACAAGTAGAATAAGACCAGGAGTATGGCCAAAGCAAATTCTAAAAATATTAGATTACTTACATTCATTTATATGTCATTTTCCTGGAATCTGCATCTGGCTATTAGAGAGGACACACAGCAAAATCAACAAAAAGTGCCCAGGAGGACATAGGATCCTTTATTTATCGGAACCTCAAAGGAAACACAGTGCTATCCAGTCCCCCATCAAAGAGCCAAGAGCAAACCTTGAAGCACCCAGTAAAAGCCCATTCAAACAAAAAAGCTTTCCCACTTAAACTGGCAAAAGTTAAGTTCCCAAGAGACCCCCTACATCAACCACCGAAGCTCATTTGGTAGTAAAAACAATAATGTTCACCGAACAACAAGAAACCCAAAACATTAGTTGTTTTAGCACAAACACAAAAAAGCAGCTAATTAGTGTCTCCTGTTTGAAAGAAGGGGGTGGGAAGTGGGCAGAAGACCTGATAGGAAAGATAAAAAGAAAAGGAAAAGGAAAATAAGTTTCCAGTTTGACACTCAAGCTGTCTTCTGCATCCATTTCGTCAAGACCACCAAGTCAATGTGGAGGCTTTTTCCTCCTTCCCTTTCTTTTCATGAGACTGATCACAACCAGCACTGCAGATTCCATCGAATTAAGGAATGCTGTTGCCTACATGTGTGAATGAGCTGTGAGTAAAGTACTGAAGTAGAGGACACCTAAAGTGAAACGTCTTCATCAATGTCCACGTGGCTGAGCAGGAAGTTAACCTTTCATAGATGTGCTAAAGAAGAAGAGTTGGCTTTTATTTTATTTACTTTTCCCTGGACTGTGTTGAATGAGTATCATCTACAAGTTTAGGCTACTTTTTGCTGAGGATTAATGCACTGGGAGAGCTGAGAGAAAACTGAACAGTAGAGCTGTCTTTTTCTTGACCAGTTCACCTTACTTTCCCAAACTCTAAGTCTTTCCCTAATTCTTTCTCCTTTTTAGTGTAGTAAAATGAACAGAACACAAAATTCACCATTTTGATCATTTTACAATTCATTGTACCATTCAGTGGAATTTAGTAGTCACAATGTTGTGCAACTATCACCACTGTCCAGCTGCAAAACATTTTCATCACCCCAAGAGGAAACCTACGCCCATTTTAAGGACTCATTCCCTATTTCCCCCTGTTCCAAACCCCTGGCAACCACTAATGTATAATATTTGCCGTGTGTATGGATCTGCAACTGCTGGACATTTCGCATAAATGGAACCATACCATATGTAGCCTTTCGTGCCTGATGATAAGTTGTGCAGTGGTGGGAAAAACTAAAATGCGATGTACTGTATGATGTATGTTTTACTGAAGTGGCTTGGTCAGATTATAATGATTTATGATAAAATCACGTAAAGCAAGCATCACAATTCTCCAGGAATGTTCTGAAGAATGCTAATGTTAATTATGAATATGTGAATCCCAAATCTTTCATTTGTATTGACCTTATCTCATTAATTCTTCTCCCAACACTGCTATAACTAGAGTTGAGTTCTAAAATATACCTTCCTCTTTTCCCATAGAAATTGTCCCACAATTTCAAAAAGTTCTCAAAGGTGAAAAAGTGCACACGACACTTATCACGTTTGCAAATGCCAATGGAAATGCTAAGCTAACGCTGTCCAAAATGCAATATTCTTCTGTGAGAGCACCCAACTTTAAACAAATACACATATTCTAAATACAGCTTAGATCTGTGACATGTTTTGGTCACTGAAGTATGAGCAGACATGATGGCCTTAAATGAGCAGAAGAGGCCTTAAATGGGCTTGTGCGGTTGGGCTCACCTCTTATGTTTCAGTGAACTTTTTGAGAAGACAGGGCCTGGGAGCTGAGGCCTCACAGTTGGGCTCCAGAGGAAGATGTGTGTGAGAGACCTCAAACTGACCCAGGACACGGAGCAAAACTAGCCATCTAGAGGTCTAAAAGAGAGCCACTGCAGCTAGCCCATAGGTCCAAGAAAAATAAATTCTTGTTTATGTAACTGAGTTTGGGGTGATTTGTTCCAAAGCATTATCACAGCAAGAGCTGACTAACACAACATCCTCCAAATCATTGCTATGTAAATGGATGCCACCATGCCTACATTTAAGGCAACTGTGTCCTCAAATTGTGAGAAATCTTGAACTCTTGGTGCCTCTCCAACACAATGTACATGGCTAAATTTCCACAAATAAGTTCACTAATATGCCACAAAGATCTCCCTAAACTTGTATTAAATGTAATGCAAAGTTCTTTCTTTTCATTTTCTGCTTCTACATAGTTAAAATGCTGTTTATCAATGGAAAACGGTTCTTGCCGTTTGGCTTCTGTCGTTAGAGTCTTTTGAAGTCTTTGGCTTTTCAGCTCCTAGGCTGTAACATTTGAATCAGCAAATGCCCCAAGGAGAAAAGCTGCACCAAATGTGAAGCTTGCGTCTGTGTTTCCCTTCTCTCCAGAACTTGGCCCACATGTCTTGGTGTCTCTCTAACATTCAGACGCCAGCGAACAGAAGTTCTCCTACTCTATCCAGCTTTTCTAAAATTTCTTTAGACTTCGCCTGATCTTATGTTATTATTCAACTATCATCTCAATTACCCCTAGGAAGAAAATTTACAATTTTTAGAGAAAACGGAATCCTGGTACACTGTTGGTAGGAATGTAAACTGGTGCAGCCTCTGTGGACAAAAGTATGGAGAGTTCTCAAAAACTAAAAATAGAACTACCATATGACCTAACAACTCCACTCCTGGGTATAAATCCAAAAAGAACAAAAACACGTGTTTTCAAAAACATGTATTTGAAAAGATACATGCACCCCAATGTTCGGAGCATCAGTGTTTACAATTACCAAGATATGGAAGCAACCTAAGTGTCATCAAGTGATGAATGGATAAAGAAGATGCGGTACATATAACCAATGGCATACTACTCAGCCTTAAAAAAGAAAGAAATGTTGCCATTTGCAGCAACATAGATGGACTTGGAGGACATTGTGGTAAGTGAAATAAGTCAAACAAAAACAAACACCGTAGGATATCACCTATATATGGAATCTAAAAAATACAGCAATCTACCGAATATAACAAAAAGAAGGGGAGTCACAGATATAGAGAACAAACTAATGGTTGCCAGTGCGGAGGAGGAGGAGGGGGCAATACGGGGTGGGGAAGTGAGAGATGTAAACTACTGGGTGTACGATAGGCTCAAACATGTATTGTACAACACAGGGAATAGAGCCAATATTTTGTAATAACTGTAAATGTAAAGTAACCTTTAAAAAGTATATAAAAATTTTTTAAAACAGAAATCATACTGAAAATTGGAAACAATTTAAATGTCCATCAACAGGAAAATGCACATATAAATTATTGTATTTCCCTACATGGGAATCCTACATAGTGAGGAAAGTACATGAACTAGACAGATCTTTACGTGTCAGCATGGATGAACCTAGCAAAGATAACACTAAAAAAAGCAAGTAAGAAGAGAAAACATAGCAGAATACTCTATGAGGTTTAAGAACACTTAAAAATGTAGCCTAAGTAGAAAGACATCCATGCAGTGATGGAGACCAAGTTCAGAAGAGTGGTTACCCAGGGTCAGCTGGGGAGTGGCTGTGTTTGGGAAGGTGGTCACAGCAGGCTCTTCAACAGGAATGGTCATGTTTCAGTTCACACGCTGGCTGGAGGACGGAGGAGTGTCTGCAATGCTATAATGTGAGCACGCTGCATGTGAAAGCCATTGCTGACCACATCTAGGGGATCTGATACGCGGGAGCTGGTAGTGGGTGGAGGCATCCAGAAGGTGGTGGTAGAAGAGGAACGTTGTATGCATAACGCCTAAGGCCTGACCAGAGGACGACCACTGTTCTAGAAACTGGACACAAATCCAACTTCTACGGCCAATGTTAAAAGACAAACTGAGGCACGTTTAAAACAAGACTTTACGTGAGCAAAACTAGATTCAATTCAGGCACCGCCAAAGCGGAAGTGGTGAGGAGCACTCCAGCCACAGGAGCTGCAGAGATTTTTAGTTTCAAAGGGCAGAAGCAAAGCAAGGAAGTGACTGACTTGCTATCGCTTTAAAGCCTAGTTGGTGGTTTGTGACTGGTTGTCCTCAGCGGTGTGCGTCACCCTGAGGCGTTGACAGGCTTAGATTTCGGTTGCTTTACGTAGGCGGCCGCATCACTAGAGCCACCGCAGGCTAACGGCCTCCTTGCAGGGTTCATTTACTAACACCAGTTGTCTGAGCCCTTACTCTTACTCGGTCACTTCACTTCCTACGCCTCACTTTCTCTTCTGTAAAGTGGATATTCAGTAGTAAATTCTCTGGGAGTTGTCAGTACAAAACAAAGTGATTATTAGTAACCACGATCATGTCCTGAATGCATGGAACACGTCACCATTTGCCAACTACCGTGTCAAGTTAGCAGAAACGACAGAAATTAAGAGCTCTCCGCATAAATTCACACACCCGTGCACCAGGTAAGGGACCACAGGCAGACGTTCACTCAGCCTTTCGTGTGTCCCTCACGGAATACACGCTCTCTCCTGGGCGGGGGGAGCACAGACACTTACGGGAGTTTACTTTTCAAACGCGTTGATACAACCAGGTCTCACTTTTGTTTGGATGAGTCAGCAAACGCTTTTTGGAAACCCCAAAGTCTCCACACCTCCAACGTTTCGCGCTGCCTTAGTCTCAGAGCTCAAGCCCCTGCTCTTCAGGCCGCGTCACCATGGGAGACAGGCTGCATGCGGACGCGACGCACGGCGAGCGTGCTGACGTCCTCGAGCCCCGCCCCCACGGTCCCGCCCGCTGACTTAAACAGCAGCCCCGCGGCGTGGAGGGCGTAGATGCGTGCGCCAGCACCAGGCCCTGCGGGGTGTCCGGAGCGCGGCATGGGGTGGGGGGTTGGCGTAGCTGAGGCCCGTGGCCCTATGTCTTCTGGCTGCGACGCCGGTCCTGCGCACGCTGCGGGGCCGCAGCCGCCGGGCGGTGGGCGCCCGAGGGGCCGGGAGGCGAGCCGGGGCCCCCAGGCGGGTGTGGGCATCGTGTCCGCAGCCAGCGTCCCCGAGGCCGCGCTCGGGCCATGATCCCTTGGTGAAGCTGCACCAGGACAGCGTGGCCGATATCTTTCCGCGCTCTGAGGACCTGTGCGCGCTGCAGGACTCGGTGCCTCTGCCCTCCGTGCGCGCTTCCCTACAGGAGGGCCTGCTGGACTTAAGGCCGACCGCCTCCGCAGGGTGCACTGGGCGCCGCTCCTGAGCACCCGCTGCCCCTGATCTGTATCCAGAGCTTCTTCCAGCCACGGCTTGTCGAGACAGGTTTGTACTTCCCGCTTCCAGGGCCCCTCGTGTGGGCGCTGAGAAGCGGGGTTTTAAATGGTGCAAGGTGGAGGGTGGGCACTAGAACCAGCGCCCAGTGACCGGGTGTGCGTGCGCTAGACGGGGCGTGCGGCCTAGGACTCCTGCCAGCTCTGTGACCCCGGCCGAGTGCCTTAAGGCTTCAAGGTCTCAGTGTTGTCATCCGTAGCGTGGGCTTAACAGGACCCAGTCTCTGTGGCGGTTACAAGGATGCACTGTGTTAATGCTTCTAGACTCTACAAAGTAGAACACTTAGCACAGTTTGGAGCATCGTTAATTGTTGCACAGATGTTACCTGGTCTGTTGAATGACTTTGCCTGGTACACACCAAAGCGATTAGGAAATGGACATATCCCAGCTTCATTTCCTTTCCATTAGAACAGGGCTCAGGAAAGAAAAAATCTGTTTTTCAGTAGTCGTATCATATAGTGGAAAGAGCACTGGTGTGAAGGCAGCCTAGGGTTTGAATTCCAGGGCTTATGCTGTCTGTGGCCTGGGCAGGTTTCTTTTGCACTACAATCCCCACACTTGTAAAATGACATTAATAACCACTCTTTCTGTGGGTTCTTAGAATTAATTAAGCAGGTTATGTGTGTAAAGTAGCCTGGCACTTGAATGAGTTGTCAGAACCAAGGGCTGCTGGAGACGATGCTTCTGCCCTAGGTAATCTTCCCTTCTACTGGGCGGCAGGTAAGCACAAGCACAGTAGTCAGTGCTCTGGAAGAAGTGAGTTCTGGTGCTATAGAGCACAGAATCTTGGAAGGGAAAGTTCAGGGTAGGATTTTTGGAGGAGGTGCCATCCTTTCTAAGGATATGAGAAGCTCCTGGGGTGGCAGGAGAGAGCAGTGTGTGTTGAAGTTTGAGAAATATAAGAAAATATGGCAAAACTACTGTACAGGACTGGAACTCAGGGTTTGGGAAAGAAATGAGAGTTGATACTGGAATCTTAGTGGGGCCCAAGAGAAGGGGGCCTTGTTTGTCCTGTCAGAAGTTTGGATGTTTATCCTGAAGGCTGTGGGAAACACCAAAGAACAGTGAGATGAACTTGTGGTTTAGAGGCTCACTCGGACCTCCATGTGGGAGGCAGTTGATTTGGTGCAGGGTGAATTGTAATCTGAGGGTCCCACTGAAGTTATGAAAGGTGGGACTGGGTTTTGCAGATCTGAGAGAGAATGGGTAGGGCCTGGTGACCAGTTAGAAAAGGGAGGGCAGCAAGCGTGGGTGACAGTTTACAGCTGCATCTTTTTGAGAGATACAGAGCCCAGTAGGAAGGGATTGGGGGTGGGGAGAGGATCTTACTTCATCTTCAGTGCTTTAGAGGGGCCTGGTAGACGGGTCTGGACCCAAGGTACAGATCTGGGCTTTTTGGGAGGACAGGTGTTTGAAGGCATGGTAGAGACTTAGGTTATCCACAAGAAGATCCAAAGAATCATAGGTCTGAGAGTTTTTTAAGTGGGTATATTTGAGGATGTTTATAAGCTGTGAGAAAGTAGCCAGCAGAGGAAGGGTGTAAAGATCTAGGACAGGAAATGATTGTTCATTTGATTTTGAAAAGCTGAATACTTATCGTGTGCCTGGCCCTTTTCTAGGATCTGGGGTTCACACCATCTGTTATCTCTCCTGCAAGGATAGTTCAACTCCTCCCCTGGTGAAGAGAAGTCAGATTATTCTTTGCGTCCCATTCAGGTATAAGAACTGTTCTGTACCTCTGAAGGGACTTGACTTAACCAGAGTAATAAGTTAGAAATCAAAAGAAATTAGAGCTGGAAGGGACCTTAAAGGCCACTGTACTTAATTTTGCCTGATATTTGACATTGAATGTAAGAAAAATTTATTGTAGAGCCCATTCTCTTCAGAGTTCCTTCACTGAACTTTCTTTATGTCTTGCATCCAGTGGGTCTAGCTTGTAAATTTTGGCCTCCTCCTAAATTTGCTTCTTCATCCATATTACATTTTGCCCAGGCTATGGCAGAAACTCCTGGGTGGTTTCACGGCCCCTGGGTTCAGTTCCTCTAAGTTCATCTGCCTCCTCGGGTTAAGTGATCTTCTAACAGAAAAAGATGTGCTTAAAATAATGCTGCTAATGGCTTTCCCACACAGAGTTAGTGCATACTAGCCGCCCAGCATGTGCTCTGCACAGAGGCGAGTAGTATGAACTGTGCTCGGCCAAGCCTTATAGGGCTCTTTGCCCTGAGGAAGGGGAGCTTTTTGTGATCACTCCCTTTATCTAGTCGGTCCTTCAGCAGCGGGGAGCCTTTTTCTAATCAGCAGAGAGCCTTTTTCTTACTCAGCTAGTGGTAGCCCCAGGTCTCACCACCTGTGGGATACAAGCCATGCTCTCTCCCAGGCTTGCTTGGACCAACATCTCTATTTTCATTTCCTCCTCTTCTCACACTTGGACCCCTGGCCTTTAGTCATCCCCACCTGCAGCATTTACAGTGCCCAGCAGGAGTCAGGCTTGAGTGTCTTTTCACACATGTTCCCTCTGCAGCTAATGCACCTCCTACTCCACCTCTGCATAGCCTCATCTTTCCAGACTGTACTTCAGGGTTATCATGAAGCCGTCACTTAGATATAACTTTTTGCCTCCATAGGAAGCTCTGTGCATAAAGGTTACGTTTATTTATCTCATGTGATTTAAATTTTGAGTTTATACATCTTCCTCCTTAATGAAGGCTTTAAGAGCAGGAGTCGTTTCTAATCCTTAGCCCAGAGCAGATGCTTTTGTTTTTATTTAGATACTTTTTAAAGATGATAAAATGTATGGTTTAAATCACTCATTTTACAATAATTTTGCTTTAGGTTGTGACAGAAAAAGAGTTTACAGAAGTCGTGTTCCTGCGATAAGAAATAAAAATGTGACCTTTCAGTTGTGTAAAGCTCATAAATGCTGTGTATGTGCGTCGGGTGCTCTAAGGAACATGGAGCTAAGTGGGCTAGTTGTGTGAGAGAGAGACTTCACTATGTTAACAAACGTGAGCCTTCATTGTGTCCTGCCAACATTTGATAGTTGCTTTTGGGGCTAACTAAACCAGTAAAAGTTTAAACTGTTCCTCCCCATTAAAGGGATTGAATAATTGGCTTCTTTGGTGCACCTGTGTCTTGTGAATTGTCCAGTTGGGGATGGAGATTTAGAAAGTGGGTTTCAGTCTTGTTTAAGTGTCTTCCCATCAGACTGGTCTCGTGATTTCCTACACACCATGTCTGTCTACCTTTTCCTGTCTACCTTTTGTTGGTAGTGTTCAGGCCTGGATTGTCTCCTGTACCTGCTCAAACCTTAGTCCATTCTCATTTGTACCATGGAAGTTTGTCATGCTGGATACTGTCAGAATTAATCTTACTTAAGTTTGTGTTAAGCCGCAAACTACATGTTTTGTATATTTTCTGTTTTCTCTGTTTGTTTATATTTTTATGGTTTCTCTTCAAGAAGTATTATGGGAAGGGAAATAGCAAGATGAAGAGCAAAAAAGTCATCATTCTCTTTCAATTGTTAGAACATCTATCTGCAATCATAATTATGATGCACCGTGGTATGTGTTAAAATAAGAAATATATGTAACGTCCCGTAGGAGCAGCAAACTCAGTGGTGTTGGTGAGGGTGTGTCATGGAAGTAATCACAAAGCAGGTGACTCTTGATTAGGGTCCTGAAAGATTAGTGTGCCTTCCCTGTGTCCAGTAGTGGTCTGGAGGGGTCAGGAAGCCTGCCTTTCAATCTGAGGGAACAGAGAGTTTGAGGTCCTCTCTCTTCTATTGCTCTAGTATACTGCATAGCAGCTAATAAAATACTGGGTTTATAGTTGACATTTAAATCGCTGATTGATCATCAAGATTGGCATGTATCATTGGAAATGAAAATCGGAGGAGTCTTATGCTTTTTAGGTTTTTCTTTTTTTTTCCTTTGTCTCAAAAGTATGTAGTACTTTACTGAGTGGTTGGGAATAAAGTTTGCAGTATTCAGTGTATTCAGTTTTCGTACCTAAATAGAATTAAACTGTTGCTGTAAACTGGAATAACACTTTGTTACTGATGAGTTTTAGGATGCATCAGTTCATCAATTACCTGTTTGGGAAGATTGTAGTTAATGATTTTAAGAATGTGGCTATAAACCTCCAATTGACTCAAGAAGAGCAAATAAGTCAAGATTGACAAATGTATAGGCTCTTCATCTTATTGTGTGTGTGTGTGTGTGTGTGTGTGTGTGTGTTTTCCTTTTAGTTACTTGTCAAGGTATAAAGAACTCTATCACTGTTAAGACAGTAAACTTCACAGGGTATAATCTGACATGGCAGGGAACAGATCACATGGTCAAGATCTTAAAGGTGATTTGATGTTTAAACTTTCATGAAAACATATGTGATTGAAGCACATTAACATATTGATACAGATGGCAGTTAATTTTTGTCTTTTCATACATGTGAGTGCAGCTTTTGTTTTGTAGAAAGAATATGACCAAATGGTGATGTGAATTGCTGTTGCCTAAACTATAGTGTTGAATCCCCAGTGTTTGCACTTGAGTTTAACAACTCTGTGGTTTCCTATCTTCTTCCTGAGACACTTAATCTCAGGTCCATCCTCGTTACACAGCGTGGTAAATTAGAGAACAATTAATATCACCATTTAAAGAAGTGAGACTGAAATCTCAACCATCCTGAACATAGGAACTGAAGGGGGCTCTCAGCCGTTCAGAGAGTTATTACCAAGCCAGTCGGCTTAATGCTGTTCAGTTTTCTCCATAGCAGAGCCTTCCAGGTCCTTCTTTTGAGCTTATTTATTTTTATACACAATTCTGTATGGATACTGTACATAATACTAAATAGTTGTATTAACTGGGTTTAACTGGTGATGTATTTACATGAAGATCTAACTTCGTCTTGTTGATATCTTTTTAGGGGCTTTCCATTCATCAAAGCTTGTGATGTATGTAATCAGTTGCTGGTGTGTAGCTATCACATTTATGATATATAGGGCTTGAATTGGGAAAGGTGGATGGTCATTCTTCTTGCTTTTTAAACTGACAGAGCCTTACATGAAGCATTTCCCTCTCTGAAATAAATCCATGTAAAACATGTTTGGTCGCTCTCCCAATGCAACTGTGTAGTTGTGTGGATTTGGCACACAACGGGCAGCCTTGTGGCTATGTCTGTAAACAAGGAAGCCTGTTTTCCAGTCCGCAAATCAGCTGTTACCCAGTGAGACGAACTTGACTGCCATTTCTGACCCCTCACATGGAGCTGTCATACTCAAGAATGTTCACATGTTTTCAAGAAACGTTGTTTGCGGGCTATATGTACAAATTCCTGATCTGAAAGCCAATATAAAGCAACACCTCCCAAACCTCTGCTCTCTCACCAAGGCCACACACATTCCCTCGCTTATGGCCTCGTGGCAAGCGAATACTGTCAGTATCAGATTCTCCTTCCCAGTGGTCTTGGGAGACTGCCTAGTTGCTCTGTGAAAGGCACCACTGCTGAGGTTGAGAGAAGAGCATCTTGGGTGTCAGTCCTGGCCTTGCGTTCCCGGAGAGAGGGGTGTGCACCTCGTTCTCCTGTTAGGGTTTTCCTAGGCTGCAGGGTTTGCTGCTTGTTGTCAACATGATGTCCTAGTGACTTGTCTTCTGCGTGGTTATATAATCCCAGCACAGCTCTTTATGATGTGTAGACTTTTATGGGGTTGTGGCCAGGTCAGTTTTAAATGTTTGGAAATGTCCTCTTGAACAACACTGCAGTGGCAGTGAAGCTTGCTGGGAGAATCGTTGCCCTGGTTTTGGCTTAAGGGTGGTGAGAAGATGAAGTTTTTGATGGGTCAGTTTTAGTTGTGTGTGTGTATGTGATTTATCTTTTAAAATTCTAATGTCTATTATTCACAGCTTAGATATGTTGACTTCCTGATTATTCATCAGTCCCTTTACTGATGTATTTTCCTCTGAAAAACTACATTTTCTTCCAGACTGTTTTTGTCTGATGGTGAAGAATAAATTTTTCATTTGCAGTATAAAGTTGATCTGAGAAAAAATGTTTACCTTGGATCTTCACTTGGCTTCTGTGAAAGAAACTTAATAAAATAATATGGGCAATTCCCATTACTAATCCTAACCACGTACAGCAGAGGTCTGTACAGTAACATAGCAAAAATAAGTTACTGTACTTTTACTTAGTCATTGCCTGTTTTACACTAAAGAGCAGTGAGAGACATTTATAAATAATGATACCTCAGATCACTTTTGTTAAATGTCCTCTAATATTTGGATATTTGGTATCTGGCTTGTGTTGTCTTTTATACAATCTTGTCTTCTTTCTTTGCACTTTAGTTTAACAACTCTGTGGTTTCCTATCTTCTTCTTGTGACACTCAGGTCCATCAGAATTTCCTGTGACTGTGACAGTAGAGAGTCCTTCCTCCTCAGAAATCGAAGAGGTCGACGATTCCTCAGAACGTGTTCAGGAGGAGCCAGAGAAAATCCGTTTGAAACAAGAAGCATTGCAGGTACAAAGTTATCACTTTAAAGCTATAGAGAAGATTATTTTTCAAACGGAAGGCTGATTGCAACACTGCACAGCTTGTGTGAGGGTTCTGTTTTCTCCTCCCACCTGCATTGTATCCCCTTGAATGGTTCCTTAAGCTTAGACCAAGGTGAATGGTGGACATTTGAACTCTAAGAAACGAAAATCAAAACATGTCATTAGTAATATATTTTCCTTTGCTTAGAACCTTAGTATATTAGATTTAGGGAGAAGCTTAGTGATCATAAGATAAGGAAATTGAGTTCTGAATGAATACAGTCAGCTGATTCAGTGCTCTTGTTTTACAGATGAGAAAATTGACAGTTCTAGTTGAACTCTCTTTTTGTAAGAGGAAAATATGGCCTCATTTTAAATAAAAGTAAAGTTGAAAAAAGTTTTGATGTTGATATTCTCCTTTCCTAAAATCAAAAATATCAAGAAGCTACATTCTATTACCAAATAAACCTGACCTCTAATGTCATTCCATACTTTTGTTTGTATGAACAGAAAAGAAAAATTGATTTTCATAAGAAATTTTTGCACCTCAAAAATAATATATTTATTTTATTTCAACTTCAATGCAGAGCTGAACACTTCTAGTAAATAAAGCAACACCATTTGGGGGGACCTTGTCTTTGTGCTACAAAGTCCATGTTTAATTTTAAAAAATTATTTAAATTTAATTATTTAAATTTAAAAATTATTTAATGTGATTTTCTTTTCATATGAAACATGAAACTTGACAGGTTTCAGAACTAATTATCCCATTATTGTAGGACTATGGGAATTACTCTTTGATTTTCAAAAGAGAAAGTTAGATTTTTATTTTTTTATTTTATTTTATTTTTTTTTGCAGTACGCGGGCCTCTCATTGTTGTGGCCTCTCCCGTTGCGGAGCACAGGCTCCGGACGCGCAGGCTCAGCAGCCATGGCTCATGGGCCCAGCCGCTCGACCGCATGTGGGATCCTCCTGGACCGGGGCACGAACCCGTGTCCCCTGCATCGGCAGGCAGACTCTCAACCACTGTGCCACCAGGGAAGCCCGATTTTTATTTTTTTAATGAAAATTAATGATAATATAGAGAAATTTTAAGAAAAGAACTTAGAAAATTATGATTTAGAGCAGGAGAAATCTTTAGTTCATGTAGAGTTACCCCCTTTCGTTTTATAAATGAGCACCTACAATTTGTAGCACGTAAGTGGTTTATTAGTAAATGGCAGAGTACGACAAGACCCTAGAGCATGTAACCCGCATTCCTTGTCATTTTAGATGTGGTGTATTCATTTCCTTCACGAGTAGACCAGGAGATTGTATTTCTAAAAGCAATGATAGACACTGGGGAAGACCAAGAAGTTTAAACACTGGGACCACAGAATAGCAGATTCAGAATGCACTGAGAACCCTTTTAGCTCTTCTCCATTTTGACAAGACACAAAAATGATGGTATCAAAGTGTTTAAGTATATAAGCCCACAACAATCAAGAGATTTCAACATAGTTTGGAAAGACGGAAGACAGGTGGAAGAGTGTGAAACTGAAGCAGTAGAACAGAGGAAAAGCATCACCTAGAATATGCACAGGGACCACGTGCAACTGAGGAGGATTCTGACCCCACCTGCAGAAGTATCTCTGTGCTTTGATGCGCATGTATGAGAGAGGGTGGAGTTAGTTAAAAGTGTGACTGAAATAGGGGAGCTCATTGAAGGGTTGTGTTTGGAGGAGTGGATACCCAGCCCCGCCCTCACCCTCCTGAAATGAGATGATTTCATTTTGAAAACAGTGAAACTGGCGAGATCTAGGGCAGCTAGTGTGAGTTTTTACAGCCGAGAAAATTGTGTTTGGAGGGGATCCTGTTACAGTTACTCCCCGCTTCTTCCTGCATAAGAAGCCAATCAATCGTTGACTTCAGGGAGCTTTCTGCACTCATTCTTTTTTTTTTTTTTTTGCTGTACGGGGGCTTCTCACTGCTGTGGCCTCTCCCTTCGCGGAGCACAGGCTCCGGATGCGCAGGCTCAGCGGCCATGGCGCACGGACCCAGCCTCTCCGCGGCATGTGGGATCCTCCCAGACCGGGGAACGAACCCGTGTCCCCTGCATCGGCAGGCGGACTCTCAACCACTGCGCCACCAGGGAAGCTCTCTGCACTCATTCTTAAATAGAAAATAACTGTCATTTGCCTGATAGCTGAGTAAAGCTTACAACATCAGAGAGGGGGAAAAAGAGTGAAAACATATCCTAGTAGGACCAGGGACAATTTAGGGAACAAAATAATTTAAGGAAAAACCTTAATTAATATCCTGAGAGAGGTTTAAAAACAGCTAGAAACTATAAAATAAGACTAGGGAGTTAATTAAAAAGAGAATGGTCAGAAATCAAGAGAGGTCTCCTGGAAATGAAAATATGGTTGCTGAAATAAATTCAGTAGGAATTTAAAAAATTTCTCAGTGTATAAAAAAGAAAGACACAATGGAAAATGTGATAGAAATATGTTAGAGAGGCTGCATCTGGGAGATCCCACATGTTACTATTAGAAACTCCAGACCCAGAAAAAAAATGGAGGGAAGCTATCAAAGGGCAACAAAATTCCCCACAGCTGAAAGTAGACATCAGGCCTCAGACTGAAAATAGTTATACAAGACGAGCAAGAATAGCCTCATACCTAGGCACCCTTCCTTGTGAAACTTTAAAATACTGAAAAAATAAATTAAAATAGAATAAAATACTGAGAGGATACATCCATTCCAGAGAGAAAAATACTGGCTACCTAAAAAGAAAATTTAAAATCTGACTTTATCATACTTGTCATGAGCACCATGGATCCTGGAAGGCATTAGAAAGATACCTCTAAAGTTTTTCAGGCACATACTTTTCACCCTAGGGGTTTGTATCCAGCCAAACTATGAGTCATAAGTGGAGGCTGAAGAAGATATTTTGTACAGAAAGAAATTTGAAAAATTGACCTCCTGTGCTACACCTTAAGCTATTTATAGAAATAATCCAGCAAAATGAGGCAATAAACCAAGAAGGAAGGTAATAGGGCATTCAGTGCAGATTGCAGCTAGTCTAGAGTGGAGAGACTTCTATTGATTGTGTGATTGAGAGCATAGAAACACCTTGAGGCATATTGTACTTACTAGGTATTAGGCACTGTTGGAAGGGAGGAGGGAGAGGAAGAGGAGAAGGAACTTGAACTCCAGAGGAGAAAAGGCTATACGGACATAAACATAAAGCCAACTAAACTATGGTTGATTTTTAACCTAGTATTGGTGAGGAAAGGAAGAATTCACTTCAACGTAACACTATAGATGTCCCCCTTTTCAGTGACACACAGGGGTAATGACCACGTATCTAATTTGTTGTCCAAACCAGAACTTGTCCAAACTCCTTACACTTCAATAGTGTAAGGAGGCACTCTAATGCTGTAACATCAGGACAACAGGTATAAACTGGAACAGCCCAAGGCGGCTTGGGGTATGTGGTCACCCTGCACAAGGGCAGTGACACTGGCACAGTATGGAACGAGGTGTAGTCTATACACAGAGACACAGTACATCTGCAGTGGGCAATATTAATTTCATTGTAATAATGGCAATACTGTCTTGGTTTGCAGCTTTTATTGTCAATTTGCATGTAAACACAAATAACTAAAGTAAACTGTACTTAGTATGTATGAGTATTAACTTGGTATGTACTGAAATGTATTGTATACTGGTATGTACTTAGTATATATTAGGCTCTAAGTGTTTTTGCATATATTAACTCATTTAATTCTCTGAATTGCCTTATAAGGTTGGTGCTAATATCATTCCCACTTTTGAGAACAGGAAGCTAAGTCAGGGAAGGAACTTGCCCAGGCTGTACCTAATTTAAGGTTGGATCGAGCCTTTGAGTTCAGGCTCTCCGCCTGTTCTCTTAAACCTTACTCCGTACTGACTCTCAAATAACAGAAGACTTAACTGCACATAGAACAGAATATAAATTTCAACTTTGACAACTAGGTTTGGAAGGTAGACAGGAGGTAGAAAAAAGGGAAGATGGTATGAATGTCCTCATTTTACAAAGTGTGACGTTGAGAGAGTTTCTAGTTGATCAACAATGTAGGTTTTTAAGTATATGACTACAAGTCAAAGAGATCATGAGCAGTGGAATAACTCATGATGACATAACTTTACTGAGCAGTGTGGACATAGGAAAGAGTGTAAAGGAACTAAACCCTTACTTATTAGTAAGTTAGAAAATGAAGAGATAACGCCTCCAATTTAGTGAGAAAATAGTCATGTAAGAGTATTACTTGGAAATGGAGAAGAATTCAAAATAACAATAGTTGGACTTCCCTGGTGACGCAGTGGTTAAGAAACTGCCTGCCAAGGCAGGGGACATGGGTTCGAGTCCTGGTCCAGAAAGATCCCTCATGCCGCGGAGCAGCGAAGCCCATGCTCCACAACTACGGACCCGGTGCTCTAGAGCCTGCGAACCACAACTACTGAGTGCACGTGCCACAAGTACTGAAGCCCGTGCGCCTAGATCCTGTGCTCCCTAACAAGAGAAGCAACCTCAATGAAGAGTAGCCCTCGCTCGCCGCAACTAGAGAAAGCCTGCACGCAACAACGAAGACTCAACACAGCCACAAATAAATAAATAATAAAATAATAAAAATAATAATAAAAAATAACAATAGTTGATGTAAACCTCATAAAAAAGGAAATCCAAACAGCCAGTAAACAGAGAAAAGCATACGACTTCGTTAAGTAATAAGAGACAAGTGAGTCAAAACCAAGGAAACTACATGCCAATGAGATGGACAAATACATACAATCTGGTAGTATCAGGTATTGTAGACCTCGAGTACTATGGGAATCTTCTACCCTACTTATACTGGAGTATAAATCGACACAACTACTTTGGAAAGCATTTAGCCCTCTCCATCAACTGAAGTTATATAAATAGCCTGTGAGCCAGCAGCCCTCACCCCTGCCCTGTGTAAATGCACCAGAATAACCGGTACAGCAGGATTCCTGTCCATGATTTGCATTAGCACAAACTGAAAACAAACGAAATGTCCATTAAGAGTCAAAAATTAAAGATGATACAAATAGATGGAGAGATATACCATGTTCTTGGATTGGAAGAATCAACACTGTGAAAATGACTCTACTACCCAAAGCTATCTACAGATTCAGTGCAATCCCTATCAAACTACCACTGGCATTTTTCACAGAACTAGAACAAAAAATTTCACAATTTGTATGGAAACACAAAAGACCCCGAATAGCCGAATCAATCTTGAGAACGAAAAATGGAGCTGGAGGAATCAGGCTCCCTGACTTTAGACTATACTACAAAGCTACAGTAATCAAGACAGTATTGTACTGGCACAAAAACAGAAAGATAGGTCAATGGAACAGAATAGAAAGCCCAGAGATAAACCAACACACATATGGTCACCTTTTCTTTGATAAAGGGGGCAGGAATGTACAGTGGAGAAAGGACAGTCTCTTCAATAAGTGGTGCTGGGAAAACTGGACAGGTACATGCACGTAAAAGTATGAGATTAGATCACTCCCTAACACCATACACAAAAATAAGCTCAAAATGGATTAAAGACCTAAATGTAAGGCCAGGAACTATCAAACTCTTAGAGGAAAACATAGGCAGAACACTCTATGACATAAATCTCAGCAAGATCCTTTTGGACCCACCTCCTACAGAAATGGAAATCAAAACAAAAATGAACACATGGGACCTAATGAAACTTCAAAGCTTTTGCACAGCAAAGGAAACCATAAATAAGACCAAAAGACAACCCTCAGAATGGGAGAAAATATTTGCAAATGAAGCAACTGACAGAGGATTAATCTACAAAATTTACAAGCAGCTCATGGAGCTCAATACCAAAAAAACAAACAACCCAATCCAAAAATGGGCAGAAGACCTAAATAGACATTTCTCCACAGAAGATATACAGACTTCCAACAAACACATGAAAGAATGCTCCACATCTTTAATCATTAGAGAAATGCAAATCAAAACTACAATGAGATATCATCTGACACCAGTCAGAATGGCCATCATCAAGAAATCTAGAAACAATAAATGCTGGAGAGGGTGTGGAGAAAAGGGAACACTCTTGCACTGCTGTTGGGAATGTGAATTGGTACAGCCACTATGGAGAGCAGTATGGAGGTTCCTTAAAAAACTACAAATAGAACTACCATATGACCCAGCAACCCCACTATTGGGCATATACCATAAACCATAATTCAAAAACCATAAATTCAAAAAGAGTCATGTACCTAAATGTTCATTGCAGCTCTATTTACAATAGCCAGGAGATGGAAACAACCTAAGTTTCCATCATCGGATGAATGGATAAAGAAGATGTGACACATATATACAATGGAATATTACTCCGCCATAAAGAGAAACGAAATTGAATTGTTTGTAGTGAGGCGGATGGACCTAGAGTCTGTCATGCAGAGTGAAGTAAGTCAGAAAGACAAATACCGTATGCTAACAGATATATATGGAATCTAAGAAAAAAATGTCATGAAGAACCTAGGGGTAAGACAGGAATAAAGACACAGACCTACTAGAGAATGGACTTGAGGATATGGGGAGGGGGAAGGGTAAGCTGTGACAAGGTGAGAGAGTGGCATGGACATATATACATTACCAAACGTAAAATAGATAGCTAGTGGGAAGCAGCCGCATAGCACAGGGAGATCAGCTCGGTGCTTTGGGACCACCTAGAGGGGTGGGATAGGGAGGGTGGGAGGGAGGGAGACACAAGAGGGAAGAGATATTGGAACATATGTATATGTATAACTGATTCACTTTGTTATAAAGCAGAAACTAACACCAAATTGTAAAGCAATTATACTCCAATAAAGATGTAAAAATAAAAAGTGTAAGCTGTTTTTATTATTGGATGCAAGCTAGTGATGCTGTAAAAGCTTTCAGCAAGTATGTGTTTCTTTCTTATATAAAGAACTGCCATTAAGGCTGCCCTAATATTTTTTAGATTACATTTACCTATAGATTACTTACAGGTTCAAATCTACAGTGGAAATAACTTTTTTTTTTTTTTTTTTACTAGTTTTGGAATGATGTTTTTAAACCAGTTCCTTAGAAGACTCCTATGTGACCCACACTAGTAAAATATACCTTCAGGTGCCTCCTCTGTCTGTAGGGAACAGCAGTGTAAAATATGTAAACAAATGAGTGTCCTTGTTTGCTAAAATTTAGTCTGTTGATCATGTTGTATTATTGCTCTTCCCCAAATTCTCTCTCTCCATCAGGTAACATTCCTTATTATTAGGAAGAGGAAGTTCCTTAACATGTTATTTCGACAGCATAATTTACCCAGATGATGGTCATTATGATGATGCTTCATTTGTTTTTGATTTATTTTACTTTTTTTGATGATGCTTTAGATTCATTTAGAGTCCACCATTCAGAGAGGAAGAATAGCTGGCCTACATTATTTATCATACTTATTAAAAATTGCTGCATTCCCATTTGTGAGTTTGTTGAACGACTGGGTAGCATACCTCTTTATAAAGCTAAAATGGAGAGTAATAAATGAAAACACTCCCTAGCTATACTATTGATTTAATTGTTTATTAAAATAACCTCATATTGGACTTGTATTTTCCTCTTAGAAAATTGGCAAAGTGCTAATCTATTTAGTTTAACTGGACCAAGTACATGTCTTATTTAACTTTGATTCCCCAGCACAAACTCATTTATTAAGAATAACTGCTTGGGACTTCCCTGGTGGTGCTGTGGTTAAGAATCCACCTGCCAGTGCAGGGACACGGGTTTGAGCCCTGGTCTGGAAAGATCCCACATGCCGCGAAGCTGCTAAGCCTGGGCGCCACACTACTGAGCCTGCGCTCTAGAGCCCGTGAGTCACAATTGCTGAAGCTCACACACCTTAGAGCCCGTGCACCGCAACTACTGAGCCCACATGCTGCAACTAATGAAGCCCGTTCCCTCTAGGGCCCATGTGCTGCAACTACTGAAGCCCACATGCATAGAGCCCCTGCTCTGCAACGAGAAGCCACCACAATGAGAAGCCTGCACAGTGCAACGAAGAGTAGCCCCCGCTCGCCACCACTAGAGAAAGCCCATGCGCAACAATGAAGACCCAACGCAGCCAATAAATAAATAAAATAAAATAAAATAAAATAAACAGTCGAGAATATTGGACTTTATTTTATAAAAAAGAGTGAATGCCTGTTGAATCGAATTAATCAGCCAAACAGTAGACAAATGAAAGTTGTGGTTAATAAGATGGGCCAGACTGAAATAGTATTCTTGTTGAGAAGCTTGCTTTAATCACCTTCTTATTTTCCAGCCTTATATAATCATGTATTAATGTGATAGAATATTTCTCATATTGAGAAAATAATAGTTTTGTATTACGCTGAATCTGCCTGGGAATAAAATAGACACCTTATCAAATTCAGTGGAGGTGTCATGAGAATTGATACCTAAGGGTTGTTGTGGGAACACATTTAAATTTTAAAAATATACAAGATTTTTGATATTGTCTCATGCCCACTATATTGTTTGGGAATCATGCAGTTTCAATTTATAGACTTGCATCATGTATTTTAGGGCTGGAGAGAAACTTGATAAGTCCTGCATTGAACCTAAAGAGGAATGCATTGCCATAAGGTGCTCATTCAAAAATCAAATAATGATGTGAATAATGTTGATCATCTCTGCTGGAGGAAAAACATGCTACACATTAAAGACATTACTTGTTATATATTTATTTAACAATCTTGGACTTTATTACTACAGTGTTTTGTAGTATGTATGCCTTATTTCTTTTCTTATAGTTAAATGTCTGAATTCTGAGAAATTTCAGCATGCTTTGGTGAGAGGAACAGTCATCTTATTTTCAAAAAGATGCAGGCACAGACTGTTTTTGACCAAAAGGTGTATTACTGACCAAAATTCAGCCATCTAGTCTGGAAAATAAATGAAGAATTCTGCTGCTGGTGAGATGAATGCATAGGTAGAGGGAGGTGAAGAATATAAACTACTTAGCAGCCTTAAAGTTTCTCTTGACTTTGATATAAGTGCTGGAGAAACATCAATGTTATCATTCCCAGAGACCATTCATTTAGAAATGGAAATTATGGAAAAAATGGAAAAATACAGTGTTGGGAGTTACCTATCAGGAAACAAAATGGATGTGTGTGATATCTACCCACTGTCATGGTGAGGGCCCTGCATTACACTTACTGTCTAAAGCTTACTGTGCTGAAACCTTCACAGCAAAGGTTCCCGTTCCTCATAATGACCTCTAAGTGAAAGTGAATGAGGTTTAGCTACCAGGTGTGTGCTTCTGGAACAACACACGAAGGGCCCTATTTTTTTATTTTATTTTTATATTATTTTATTTTTTGGCTGCGTTGGGACTTTGTTGCTGCATGCGGGCTTTCTCCAGTTGCGGCAAGTGGGGGCTATTCTTCATTGTGGTGCATGGGCTTTTCATTTCGCTGGCTTCTCTTGTTGCGGATCATGGGCTCTAGGTGCACAGGCTTCAGTAGTTGTGGCTTGCGGGCTCTAGAGCACAGGCTCAGTAGTGTGGCACATGGGCTTAGTTGCTCCGCGGCATGTGGGATCTTCCCAGACCAAGGATCAAACCCATGTCCCCTGCATTGGCAGATGGATTCTTAACCGCTGCGCCACCAGAGAAGCCCACAGTGGGACCTTTTAACGTTGTTTCCAAAGCTATTTTCTTTGGAATACTGTTCTGTGAGATTTGGTAGAAAAAGAATCCCATGATCAGAATGTTTGGGAAACACTGAATATTTTATCCCCACGTTATACATTCAAAATGTATATTTTTTACATCAGACATAAAATTCCTAGAATAAACAAAAACTGAAAAAACAAACCAAAAAATCCTGCTAATTCGATTAATACAAGTTTTCCACTGAACACTTGTGAATGTTTTTGAGGCACTGGCTGATACTGAACAGTCTTGGGAAGGTTGATCTAAGGAATGAAAATTCTGTAAATTATGAGGAAGACACTTTTAGGTGAGAAGAGATGCATATGGTAGCAGGCTTCAGTATTCTGTATTTCCATTCGGGAAATTGTTCTTATTTGATCCCTTCCACCCTTGATCCTTTTTCCTTTCAGTGGACTCTGTAGTAGGGATAAAGGGGAGAATGTCATTTACTACCCTAGAAGAGCTATTTACTCTAGTGTAAATACAGTGGAGGCTGGTAAAAGTGTGTTGATAATAAGACATATTAGGTTAGGTTCTCTTGGTAGCAAATAACAAGAACTAAATCAAAGTTGGATATGTGAAATCCAAGGGCAGAAATACAGCCAGGCTCAGGAAAGGTCTAGGAAGCAGCTATATCATTTCCAGTAATGTGATCGCCGAACTGCTTTTCAACAAAGGGCGTCTTCCTAATGAACTTCAAAATGAGCTCTGCTGCTTGTTGGAGTTAAAATATATATATATATATATATATATATATATATATATATATATGTTTATACATATATATACGTATACACACACACACACAAGCATGCATATATACATATGATACAAAGAAAGAAAACATATATAAATGGATGTTTTGTTATTACAACATGCATGCCAGGCATTGGTGACCATGGGAGGTCACCTCCGTGTTTCTGAGCAAGACAGCCTAACACTCATTTTTCCATTATCACTGTTGCCCAGAGTGAACTTGTCAAAGAGATACTCCACCATTCAGACTTCCAAACCCCTCCACCCCCCATCTTGCTACTCATACTTAACCATTAGTATTTGCATAATTAATGCACATAAACATTTCAGGTGAAACTGCAGACACCCTTTATTTTAATCCCTGCCCAATCCCATTCCCTTCACTTGTTCCCCAGAGGCAACTGCAATCATGATTTTCAGGCTATGGTTCTATACTTTCACTATGCACATGCACCCACGTTCACCAGGTACCCCTACCTCACCCCACCCCACTCCAGTCTACCCCCATATACCTACATTATTTATAAGGGGAAGACTGATTTTGTGTTTTCCAGGGCCCCATGGAACACCTTCTCCCTCCCACTGTGGAGATCCTGAGCTGCATCTGGTTGGGGTATGGCTGTGTTCAGAAACTCCTGGATACCTGTTTTAAAACTTAAAAAATGAGAGATTTGCCCACATGAATCAACCAGAGACCTTTATTTATTTATGAACCAATAACTTTATTGGAAGAAACGGAAAAACTGGAAGAAAAAAACTTAAGTGATAAAATAAAGTCCAGGAAAAGAGAGTCCTGCCCTTGTTGCCAAAAAAAAAACAAAACCAAAACTTAAGTGAACTTCTTCTGCAAGGGCACTCTTGCCGTCTGCATGGCAGGCATGGTGACCAGGGCTCTGGTCACCCCGTGGCTCTGGGGAAGTCCAGTCCAGGCTCATTTCTTCTTGTCGCTGTCGCCCAGGGTGAGCTTGTCAAAGAGTTACCCTGCCAGCTCGATGTCTGGGGCCCCCATCATGCTCAGGGTGGTGACATGACCCTCCAGCTGTCTGATGAGCGCCACCTACTGGCTGAGGTAGTGAGTTGCCAGGAAGTGGAGCAGGTGGGGGTCGCACTTGTCGGTGGCCAGCTGGTGCGGTGGAGCAGGCTCCGGGTCGCTAGCTTCTCCAGGAACAAGGCGCACTTCATGGCCTTGAGGCCGCTCTTGCACTCGTCACTGACTGGCTTCCTGATGTCTTGGAAGTTGAGGCGGCCCCCCGCGCTGGTTCTGCAGGCGCTTCAGGCCCTGGGCCCACAGTGGCGCAGGAAGAACCGGCTGAAGTGCTTCAAGGCCACGTCGTCGCGGTGGAGGTAAAAGGCCACGGCCAGGCACACGAAAGAGACGTGGAACTGCAGGGTGAAATGGCTGTTGACGGCGGCCTCGCAGTCGGCGTGGTAGCTCTGGCGCACCTGCGAGGGCGGCGCGGGCAGCGTGGTGGGTGTGAAGGCCAAGGTGAAGGCGAAGCCGCGGGGCCTGCGGTACCTGTCTCAGAGTCCCTTTCACGTGATTTAGCACTTTCCTTCGTCTTGGGTAAGTGCAGACTTCTCTTTTGTTTGTCAGAAAACAAAAGGCTTAGGTGTATTCTTAGAGAAAGAGCTTAACTGTGTGGATGTATTTATCCCCTCCAGCCTCATTTGTCCTTTCACTGCCACTCAGCAAGCATTTTTTTTAACCCCTCAATGATGTTGTATGGAATGAGCCACAGTGGTAGGAAATACCATTGATCTCAAATTATCTTTCATTCATTCATTCAGTAAATATTTATTGATTACTTAGTATGGCCCAGGCACTGGTATGGGATTTGGGCATATATTAGTAACAAAGAAAGACAAAGTCTGTTCCCATGAGGTTTGTATTCTAGTGGAGAAGCAGACCAAAACAAAACAAAACAAAAAACTACTGTTTTTCTCCCTTTCTTGTCTCCAGTAAATACGTATAAGATATTACACATGTATAAGTCAATATTTTCTTAGACGTTAAGGATGTTATAGTGGAAGACATAAGACCAATCTAGGTATTTATAATTAATTAATTCAACAGCCATTTCTAGACAGTATTCCAAATATGTGTCAGTGTTTGACTCTGGAGATACACAGAAGAATCAGACATGGTCTCTGTTCTCAAGGTACAAGAAAGAGTGATGGACTGTTTTAAGTGCTCTCAATGGTTTTAAAGTTTTTGGATAAAATAGCTGTTTTCACTTACAGTTTTATTACCATGACTTTGACTAATGTACTTTTTTGGGGGGTCCCTTTATTTCTCTCTGAAAGCTCATGCTGTGCTATAATCATTGTTTATGAAGGAAGCAAAGGATCAAATATCAACTGTCACTTTGTACACTTATCTGAGCAATTTTAGAGGCATTTAATTGTTGAGTCTGTAAAGAAATAGAATAATAACAATGTCTATTTGATAAGTTGATGTTAATGATAGGATCATACATTAGAGATGGAAAAGAACTACATGATCAGTTTCTCAGTGAGATAAAATTGTATTCTATGTTTGCTTAACACCAGTGTTTAGTCTTAATATAATTGCAATCTTTCAAAAATTTCCTTGGAATAGTCCATTGTAGACTTCACTGGAAGAATCTATTTAAATAGAAGAAATCTTGATTTTGTAGAACATTTTCTCCTTATGTCCCAAGATCATTTAATAATTAATTTATCTGGACAACTTTACTCTTCAAATATTAAAATAATACTATTGAATGGTTGTGTGTCTACTAAGGGGTGATAATGGTGTTTCTCAGATTTTTTATCCCTCATCATTACTCCCTAGGTTAGAAGATAATGTTAAAATACATGTTATAACTAAGAGAAACCTAAGGTTTAAAATCTAACTTTTTAAAGGGAAATCAATAAACTAGCATGAACTGGAACCTCAAATTTCCATGAAGGAAATATACATATATCTAAACAAAAACATTGCATCCAGTTTTTCTTTAATGAGGAATGTAAAGCTAAATACAAACACAGAATGAAAAAACTTCAGAGCAGATGATGTTTTTAGGAAAATTTTAAATTTTATTTTTTAAATGTATTTATTTTATTTTTAAATTTTTGGCTGCATTGGGTCTTTGTTGGATGTGGGCTTTCTCTAGTTGCAACGAGTGGGGGCTACTCTTTGTTGCAGTGCATGGGCGTCTCATTGCGATGGCCTCTCTTGTTACGGAGCACGGGCTCTAGGTGCTTGGGCTTCAGTAGTTGTGGCATGCCGGCTCAGTAGTTGTGGCACATGGGCTTAGTTGCTCCGTGTCATGTGGGATCTTCCCGGACCAGGGCTCGAACGGATGTTCCCTGCATTGGCAGGTGGTTTCTTAAGCACTGTGCCACCAGGGAAGCCCCCGAAATTAAAAAAATTTGATAATCAAATTTTATAGTTTATAACTTGGTCTGTGCTAAGATAATGTCTTTTAAAATATCAATATAGGACTATAAGATGAAGGTTTCTTTGAAATGTTTGTGGTCAGTGTTGGTATTATGTTAGGATTCTCCAGAAAAACAGAACCAATAGAAGATATATTTGTATATTATATAAAATAAGGAATTAGCTCACGTGATTATGGAGGCTGACAAGTCTCAAAATCTGCAGTTGCCGTACTTGAGACCAGGAGAGTCCATGGTGTAGGTCCAGTCCAAAGGCCAGGAGGCTCAAGACCCAGGAAATTCAAGTTGAAGGCAGGAAAAAACAATGTCCCTGCTCCAAGGCAGTCAGGCAAGAGGAGTTCCTGCTTACTCAGAGGAAGGTCAGCATTTTTATTTTATTCAGGCCTTCAAATGATTGTATGAGGCTCATCGACTTTAAGGAAAGCAATCTGCTTTACTTAGTCTACTATTTCAAATGTTAACCTCATGGAAAAACACCCTTTCAGGCACAAACGATAACATTTGACTAAATATCTGGGTACCCCCTTTGAAGTTGACATATAAAAATTAGCTATCACAGTATTACTCATGATAAATGCAGAGTCAACAAATAAAAATTCTCATGCTATAATCTGCAAAAACTGTTTTGACTTTCAGTTCCCTTCATTAATTTACAAATGTTACAGAACTAATAGTTACACAACTGATATTAGACAATAAGTTCTGACTCCGTGTCAATGATTAGCTCTCATTCATTCATTCAGCATATTTCTATTGAGCACCTATTATATGACAGGTATTTTATAGGTACTAACATAAAAACTTGTTCTATAAGCTCCTCATATTTGTATTTCTTTTGTAGCTAAGTGCTAGTAAATGTTACATATAATTCCTTCTTTGAAAATTAATAGATGAAGTAGGATCAATGGTATAATCTTAAGGAAGTAGACCATAAGTAGCAGCAGTCGGTGGCTTATCTCACTCTCTGTGTTTTGTGTGTGTGTGTGTGTGTGTGTATACATATGTATAAATCAATCATTTAATGAGAGGTAGTGAAAAGTGATACATCGATATTCTATATCTCTGGGCTGTTCACTCTGCATTACCTCATTATTACAGATACTGGATTAGATTTGATTATTATTACCCATATTTCACAGATAAAGAAATTGTGAATTAAAGTATGTAACATGATCAAACACAGAGCTTATAAATAGCAGAGAGTGACACTCTGAATTGGATTCCTCTCTGGGTAGTTTGGGAAGTTTGGCTGGACCATGAGCTCCATTAGAACAAAGACTGTTCAACTTGTGATGCTAAATTTCACATAGTAGGGGCTCAAAAATATAAATTAAAATATTGAGTGGCCTATGAAAAGCTTTAGTCTCATTATTTCTCCAAATTAAAAAAATGAGTGGGAGTAGATGTTGAATATATATTTAAACTCTATTTCCTTTAGAAGGAAAAAAAATCAAAGACACCCAATGGTGATAAATTACTATTATAATTTTAGTTTAATATGCATAAACATAAAACCAGGCATAGAAATTGGTATGCTTTTATAACTGTAAACCAGACAATTTGTAAATATATGCAAATACAACTATAAAACTATTAAAATTAAGAAGTTCCAATTATGCACCCGATTATGCTTTTTGTCTTAAACACAGTCCCTTGTCACTGAGAACACACTAGTTGACGAGATGCAGGTTCCCTTTCGAGTGCGCCGTGTCTGTGTCCCGACATCCGTGAAAGATCTCAGTGCTCTACCGCCCTTCTGTACTGAAGACATGACGTACTTTAGCTCATATGATGATTCATAATGTACTTTTGCTTTCAGGTAGTGGAAGTCATCATTCAAATAGTGTCTGTCCATGTTCTTTTTTATTAGTTTGTGAAAAGTAATTCTGATGCAGTTTGTTGATTTCATGAAATACCATTAAAAGCCTCAGTAACTTCAATAACTGAAGAGGCTGTTCAAACTGGGAATTGAGGGGGAAGAGAACTACGGACAGAATTTTAAGGGATAACACTCTTCCCTTTGAGTTTCATTCTATTAAACTATTTTTCACCTCCCAGTCATCACTTTAAAAGGAAATTTTAGTGTTTGCAGCTGGTAAAATGTGACTATAAGGGTGGACATGCGACAGTTGTCCTTTTTACACTAGAACATGCCAGCCTAGCAGCAGTCACACTCAGTGTGATTCAAAACACACACGCAGGCATGGACAGTGAGTTTGTGCTGCTGCATTGAGCTATAGACAGATCCAGATAATTCTGAAAATGCTTCCAGTCATTTTTCATTTGGATGTAAACACAAGAACAGATCCATGGAATTCACCAATACAGGTAGAGAACACTGAGTTAGAATGGCATGGACACACCATATATCTAGTCAATAACTATCTAGGACCTAATATATTCCAGCTTTGTGCTAAATGCTGAATGATTGCAACAGGCGTTGACTTTAATCTCATGGGCCCTAGAGTCGGTTTCAGTTCACTATGTTCACTGACAGAATGTATATGTGATGGATGTAAAATTAGATGCTAATGAGTTGATAATAGAATATGTATATATATATTGAAATATTCATATATATTCAATAATATTTTGTTTGAAATCTTTACTACTATTGTCACAGATACAGAAATTGCTACAGACGTTCTCATACCTTTTCCTACATAGCAATTAGGTTTAGGGAAAATAATTTTGGTGGAATGGTGTTAGTCAACCTACAAATCCAGAATGTCTTGGTTGAAGGTGTAGACACTTTGTTTCACTAAAATCAAGTGTAAGTTTTTCCAAACAAGTTAGGAAAAAAATGCAAAATCCTTATAAAATGTTCCTTATGATTCCATACCTTACTATACTATTAACCCAATGTGTTAATAAGCTTGTATTTAATGTAATCATTATTCTTCATAATTTGACATAAGTAATGTGCTCTCACATTTTAATTTTCTAAATTTTTTTTTTTTTTGCAGGACGCGGGCCTCTCACTGTTGTGGCCTCTCCCGCTGCGGAGCAGAGGCTCCGGATGCACAGGCCCAGCAGCCATGGCTCACGGGCCCAACCGCTCTGCGGCATGCGGGATCCTCCCGGACTGGGGCACGAACCCGTGTCCCCCGCAACGGCAGGCGGACTCTCAACCACTGCGCCACAAGGGAAGCCCTAATTTTCTAAACTTTTAAACCATATTCTCAATGACTTATTTGCTGATTTCCTTTTTTATAAAAATATGATACCTCAACCAACCACTGTTAAACTCAGCAAAAAGCAGTTTCCAAAGTAAATGTTTTGTAAAGTGTTTCCTGTGTATTACTCACATTTATTACTTTTCCTCTGACCTTTTTATATTTCAGTTCATACATGAAAAATAAACAATGTCCTTTTGACTTATTTTCTTGAAGTCTTTTGCCATTTTCCAAATATATCTGAGTAGTTAAGGTCAGTTAAACCTATTTAAAGTTTCAAATTTCTAGGAAATATCTGATATTTAGTAACTTTCTGCCCAAATGATTTTAAATCTCATTTATTATAAAGTGAATTAAAAGATTGGCATACGTTCTTTAAATAGAAAGATTATCAACCTGCTTTTGCTAATGTAGATGGTGCTCTTCAGTTCTGATTTCATACATGACAAACAACCCAGGATTAAAGGCTCATTAATAATTTGCCAAATACTGTCAGCTGTATGACTCAATGCTCCATTAGTAATGTAATCCATTGATTTTCTTCTGCCAGAAAAGTGATTCTTTGAAACCATTGGCAGTAATATAAATTTATACATTATATGTGTGTGTGTGTGTGTGTGTGTGTGTGTGTGTGTGTATCTCTTGGAAGAGAGACTGAACGCCAAGACAAAACCTTGCATTCCTTTACAGGACGTGCAATGCAGATCTATTGTGGAGTAACTGCTGGATCTGGGAAGGAAGGTGAGGCTAAAGGCAGCCCATTAGAAAGGGAAGAGGCTGTTGGAACTGGGAGTTGAGGGGAAGAGAACTACTGACAATTTTAAGGGATAACACTCTTCTTGCCTTTGAGTGTCTGTGTGGTAGAGTCCATGGCCTAGAGTAGAAGGGGGAAGCTGTACTAGAGCAGCTTCTGGTGGCGGGAATATTATTTTCTTATACATGCAGCTATTGAAACATTGCTTAACATTCCTCAGATCTTAACTGTCAAGGACAAAAAACAGTAATGATAACTGGAAATGTCAGTTCCACATCCACAATAATCTATTTACAATTGCTTCCCTCTTTCACGAGTTCTCTATCAATTATCCACGCTTTTATCCCCCCCCCCAAATCATCACTTTTTCCTTAATCACATGTATTCCTCAGTTATGCTGTAGAGAACTGCAGTTTTCCCTTCGTGGCCCTTCCCCCTTAATCCTTTTTTTTTTATTTTCCACATTAACAATCCCTAATTTTTAGAAAAAAAGACAATAGTATATAAATGAATCAAGGTGCAGAATTCCTCAGATTATAAAAATCAATTCCTGGAGCGTTATTGATTGGTAACTATATTGATCACATCAATGTAAGTATTTTAATCAGTCTGTCTACAGAGATTGCAGCTACAAGATAAAAAAAACATAATCAGTTTATTCAGTTGTTACAAATGTAGGAGGGGGAAATGGAAATAGGATTAACAAGATTTTATGCAGAACCAAGAGTCCACTTCCTTTTCTTTCCAGAGACACTATTCTATAAACCATGGTATTGCTTCTCCTAGCCAGACTATGAAGCATGTTTGGTTAGATTACATTTTGAATTATACCAGTTCCTTGGAGTAAATGTCTCTATGGGACACTTGGGTTTATAAAACTCTGTTTCATAGCTGGATGATGTAGAGCATCCCTCAGACTATCTTGTTGCAAAAGAATGCTGTTGGGTCAAATGAACAAGAGAAAACAGGTAATAATATAATATTAGAACTCTCTACAAAATAACATCTCAATTCACATTTTGCGCTACGTTCAGTGACATCTTAGAAAACCATTCTGTGTGTATGTATGTATGGAGTGCACAGATTCGTACGTACATATTGGGCTTTGATCACGAATGTTAATGTTCGCTAAAATTTGTACCTTAATGTGGATTGTAGTATGAATATATATGTAGTAAATTATTATAAAGAGATATGATTATTAATATAAAATAGGATTCTGTATTTTATAATTAGGGTTAGAGTGGTATAATTTAAAAAAAATAATAATATTGAATATTTTTGCCTACCCTTCCAATATTGGACGTTAGTTAGGTAAAGCAGACACTAGTGGAAACATGCATCTTAGCTGATTGTGTATGTATATACTCTGTCCATTTTTAATTCTTTAAAAAATACAAATGTTGTATTAGAAGCCATGGAGTGTTAGAAGTCAGCGGTAGTGAAAAACTGAGGTTATTGATGATTTTGTGTTTTCATATCCACAATATGAAGTGATTTTGGAAGTTTTTTGCTAGCTACTAGAAAATAAGCTAAGATTTATGTTAGCTCTTTGAATGCATCTACCGAAGTTCCATCACTAGGAAAGTGAGGTCACCCTTCTTTGATTAAATCATCAAACATAACATAGTACCATTTACATGTCCTCAAAGTTTTATTACAACACAATTAATAGCCAAGATTTTAGCTATTTACAAGGTCTTCTAACTATATACCAGATAGTTTGATGTGTACATGGCATGAACTACCTTATAAAATAGAGCTGCCTCTTTTTATTTTCTAAATATTATAATCTATCTATATTAGTGAACTGGAGCTGTGGATCAGATGATAAGATATGCATAACTGTGTGCACTGAGTGATTGGAATGCCACTTGTTATCTTTTTTCTGGAAATGTCTATATAAGAAAATAAAAGGTACTTTATAGAAATATGAAAAACATAGCAGCCTGATACTGTTCATTCTTACCCTTTTTGGGAATTTGAATAAGTAATTTATTCTCCCTTAACCTCAAGTTCTCTATTTAAAAAAGTGACCTTGGACTAGATCCTGTTGCAGATACTGTGGTCAAATGATTTTATGCCCAGGGATTCCAGCCGTTGGCTGTGAATCAAAATCAGTTGAGGAAATTCTGATTCAGCAAGTTCGGGGTTGAACTCTGGCATATGTACAGTTGACCCTTGAACAACTTTGGGGTTAAGGGTGTGGACCCTCACACAGTCGAAAATTCAAGTATGACTTTACAATCGGCCTTCCGTATCTATGGTTGAACATCTTCATATTCAGTCAACCCCAGACTGAGTAGTACTGTAGATTAAGTGAACCCACCCGGTTCAAGTCCGTGTGGTTCAAGGATCAACTGTACTTTTAAGAAGTGCCACAAGTGATTCTGATACTCAGCCAGGATATGGAATATTGATTCTATGCTATTTGATGCAAAGAACAAAATGGGAATCTCTCAGTCTATATATTGATTATAACTTATCTAAATATCATACCTTACTAAGAAAAAATATCATTGGGTGTAGCAATGGTAAAATAGCTACAGTGTATTTCATTATAAGAGAAGATGGTTACAGTGTTACTGGTAGAAAAATGATCAGAATAGTGTATTAGTTAGGGTTCTCCAGAGAAACAGACCTAATAGGATATTTATATTATATTGTATTGGATTGGATATATAATAGGTTATTGTATTTTATATAATAGGGTAAGCTATCGTATTGCGGTTGACCCTTGGACCATATGGGTTTGAACTGTGTGGGTCCACTTATCCACGGATGTTTTTCAGTAAATACTGCAGTGCTACACGATTCGTGGTTGGTTGAATCTGCGGACGCAGAACCGGATTATGCAGTTTTTAACTGCACTCTAACCCCCATGTTGTCCAAGGATCAAATGTATATATGTGGGGAGGGGAGATTTCTTTTAAGGAATTGTCTATTGGCTTTGGTTTATGTGATTTTGGGGCTTGGCAAGTCAGAAATCTGCAGGGTAGGTCAGCAGGTTGGAAATTAAGGTAAACGTTCATGTTGCAGTCTTGAGTCCCAAAGCTAGAAACTCAGACAGAGTTTCTCTATTGCAGTCTGGAGGCATAGTTCTTTATTCATGGGAGGACTTCAGTCTTCATTCTGAAGGCCTTCAACTGATTGGATGACGTCCAGCACACTAGGGAGGAATCATCTGCTTTTCTCAAAGTCTACTGATTTACAAGTTAATCACATCTAAAATACACCTTCACAGCAGCTTCTAGACCAAAGAACCAGGCACCATAGACTAAGTTTACATGTAAAATTAACCATCATAAATGGTAAACATGAGTGAGGGCTAGCTGATGCAGGCAGAAGAATGCCGAAGTGGGTTCATTCAGAGGGAATGTGATTGGGTGTCAGAGGAGGGCTGGCATATGCTGTGTGGGTGGAGGAGGCAACAAGGTTGTGGACTACTTGAATCTGTTGGGGCTCAAAACTGGTGCCCTGAGCCAGCATGAAGTCTACCACAGTAAATGTGGTAGGCAACTGAGGGTGGGCAGAGACACACAGGATGTCATACTTGAGACCAATTAGGCTTCATTTAACCAGTGAGTTTCATCACGTTGATTTTCATAGTTTATTCTCATTCCCTTGTTCATCTGTTCATTATAGAACACTCCAGTCAGAGCCTTTCAACTTGCTTGAGCATTTGTTTATTAGCTTAGTGGTGTTGGTTTTGGTTGTCAGTACAGCACTCTTCATTTTTGGAGTAGTATCACTTCATACTAAGGCAGTTGTTGCCTATTGATTGAACAGGCCCGTTGTAATTTCTCTGCACTCCATAGCAATATCACTTTTCTTCAACCCAAGAAGGGTTGATTGAATAAGCAAGTTGCTTCCACTTTTAGTCTTTGAGCTGCCACTTGGATACTTACCATACTTTGAATCCACTTGCCAAACTATCATGACCCTATTATCCTGTGTGCCCACCAGTTATATACATATTATCTTTCCTTACTATCTTGCATATGCTGAATTTTGACTTTCTTCAAATTTGGTTACCTTGGATAATACCATTACTACTTTGGTTTTTAAAGCCTTTAAAAGTCTTTTGGGACTATAAAAGGCACAAGGCTCTAGAAATGGAATCCTCAGATTTTGGTGTGCATAAGATTCACCTATAGCTATATGAAATGCAGGTTCTTGGCTCCATTTCTAGAAAATTCTGATACAATTTATATGGAGAGAGGGGGTTTTGCAGATCTGCACTTTACAGGAGCTACAGTTTCTACTATGCTTAATAGCTATTCTGTGTTGATTCATCATAATGCAATGCAACTATGCACTTAAACAAAAACTAAACCTTCTTTTGAGAATATTAGATTCATCAAACAGTTGCAGAAATAGTACAGAGAGTTCTCATATACTCTTCACGCATCTTACTCTAATGTTACTATTTTACGTAGTACATATGTTAAAACTAAAAAGACAGCGGTGCATTACTTTTAGCTAAACTCCAGACTTTATTCAGATTTATCGATTTTTTTTTTACAATTATGTCTTTTTTCTGTTCTCGGACCTAATCAAGTATATCACATTGAATTTAGTTATCATCTCTCTTCTATGGTCTCTGACAGGTTCCCAGCCTTTCCTTGTTTCCCATGACCTTTATAATTTTGAGAAGTACTGGCCAGCCTTTTGTAGAATGGCCCTGAATTTGGCTTTGTTTGCTGTTTTTCTCATGATTAGACAGACCAGGGTTTTGGGGGTTTTGGGGAAGATTACCATAGAGGTGAAATGTCTTTCTCATCACCTTGTGTCAGTCATGACTTACTGGTGATGTTAACCTTGGTCACTTGGTTAAGGTGAGGTCTGCCAGATTTCTTCACTGTGAAGTTACTATTGTTCCCTTTCCATAATCTATTTTTTGGAATCCAGCCAATACTCCAAAGAGGGAGCTTAAGCCCCATCTCCTGGAGGGAAGAGTATTTACATATGTTATTTGAAATTCTTTGTAAGAAAGATTTGTACCTTTTTCCCCATTTATCTATGTATTCAGTTATTTCTATCAGTATGGACTCATGAATATTTATTTTATATTTCTCTATAACTTTAAAGTTTAATTAATTTTATGACTCAAATTGTTCCAGCTTAGGCCATCAGGTGCTCCTTCAGTTGGGTTCTTGTGTCCCTTTGATCTGCCTGTATCCTTTTGATTTTTGAGTGCTGCCTTATTTCCTGTCCCTACATAATGCTCCAGGCTCATCTTGTGTTTTCATTGCCCCAGGCCTAGAATTAGTCATTTCTCCAAGGATGTCTGGTTTTTGTCATTTTGGAGAACCATGTTTAGAAACTAAGGCCTGGATGCTAGCTGTGTTTGTTGCTACTTGGTGTCATTGTTTCTAGTCTGTCCGCAGAGTTATGGAATATATGCATGTATATTAACCAATGTATACACATATCTATAATCCTTTCTATAGGTGTCTATCTCTATACCTATTAAACTAAACGTGAGTTCATACTAATGTCTGACTCTAATCCAGTATCACATGGTTCATTCTAGCTTTTGCCTCTTGCTTATTTGTAACTTCTGTTACTAATAGTGAGAAACCTGACTCAAATTATTTACCATTTATTTACTTATTTGTTCTACACTAGTGTAAATGTGTTTTCATATTTCTTAACTGTATTCCTGTGAGAAACAAACTTACCAACTAAAATGGTGTTTATGTACAGTTATTTTTGCACCTAGTCTTAGATTTACCAATCAGAACATCATTTTCCAAAGTCACTTATGTCAGTTCCTTTTTCTCCACCCCCTTCAGTGCCGTTTTATCATATATTGGGAATACAGTTAAATTTATTTGTCCCAGTATGCATTACATCCAGGATACTCTGATTAAAAATTGCATACATTAAAGTTCACCCTTTGATGTACTATTCTACGTGTTTTGACAGATGCGTAGTCATGTATCTTATGCCTAGTACCATACAGTACAGTTTCATCAACCTAAAATATTCTCTGAGTGGCCTTTGTAGTCATTCACTCCCAACCTCTGACAAATGCTGATTTGTCTTCCATCCCTATAATTTGTCTTTTCCAGAATGTTGAATAAACGGCATCATACAATATGTAGACTTTTGAATTTGGCCTCTTTGACTTAGCAACATGCATTTAGGATTCATCCATGTTGTTCTGTGAATCTGTAGTTTCTTCCCTTTCATCCCCTGAAGTATCCATCATCTCGAATACCAAGTTTGTTTATCCATTCACCTGTTGAAGGATAATATGATATGATTATTTCCCGTTTGGGACAATTATAAAAAAAGCTGCTATAACCATTTGGGTATAGGCCTTTGTGTGAATATAGGTTTTCAATTAGCTGGGGAATATGATTGCCTGATCCTATTGTAAAACTATGCTTAGCTCTGTAGGAAACTGTCAAACTGTCTTCCCAAATAACTGTATCATTTTATATTCTCACTAGCAATGAATGTATGTTCTTGTTGCACTTCAACAGCATTTGGTATTGTCAGTTATCGGATTTTAGCTCTTCTAATAGGTGTGTAGTTATATCTCATTGTGGTTTTATTTGTATCTCTCTAATGACATATGATGTTGAGCATCTTTTCATATGCTTATTTGCCATCTGTATATCTTCTTTGGTAAAAATATGTGTATATGTATTTTTCTTTCTTTTGTTCTTATAGATTGTGTGTGTGTGTGTGTGTGTGTATACACACATATATAAAGTTAGGTTGCTTGTTTTCTCATTGTTGAGTTTTAAGAGTGCTTTATATATCCTAGATATGAGTCCTTTATACAATATATTCTTTTGGAAAGTAAAAAAAATGAAATGGATACAAGGTACAAATAAAAGTTTTAATCAACAGTCATATGAAAAATTTTGAAGCTGCCCAGTTGAACTTTAGGATATTTTAGAGAAGTGAATACTCATTAGCTTGCTAGTTACAGTATTATTAAAGGGAATGGTTGAAACATTGGCTCTTATATAAGTTCCTCAGAATTTTTCTAAGTAAGGAAGCTAAAATTATACCCTTATGAAAATTCTCTTACTATATAAATAAACATGAAATCTACTAAATGTCTTGAGACTTTAAAGCATATTCCTATAAATAAATGAAAATATTTGTGAGATATAAGAAGATCTCTATGACTTTTGCTTCCCCTTTATGCGTTGAATATAGTTTACTTCTGTTTTCTAATTCTAATTATACTGTATGAAATAGCAATATTATACTGGATGCTTATTCTGAGACAGATAACATGCAAAACCATGTTACATAAATTATATTGATTTACAAATAACCCATTTGTTTGATTTCATACGAAATTTAGAAAGAATCTATGTTGTGTCCAGTTTACAGAGGAAGAGCCAGAGGCAAAAGAGGCATTTATCATTCCTCATTCACAAGGAGAAACTAAGGCATACTTGTTAGTTAGGTAGAAAACATCATTCAGCTACATTACATCTAACAAAGGAAATGATAAATATTCCCTTGACAAGTTAATAAACATGTTTAGAACAATTAATTCTGTCATGAAAAATACTGTGATAAAAGAATAATCCAAGATGAATCAAATCTTTAGAAAACAGCTTTTTCATGGGCATTGTTGTAAGCACCATGAAAGAGATAAAAATCTAATTGTTATTATTCATGGAAAAATCAAGGATTGCAATTGGATCTATAGAGTAACAAATATAAATCTGTGATGTTAATCACCTACTGCTTAAGAGGCAAATGTCTCAGTTTCCAAAGTCTTGTGTATTTATTTATTTATTTTCTTTATTTTTAAAAATGTATTTATTTATTAATTTATTTTTGGCTATGTCGGGTCTTTGTTGCTGCATGCGGGTTTTCTCTAGTTGCAGCCATAATGTATTTATTTTTATTTCTTTGGAGATTTATTTTCTTCTTACAGATCATATGGTATCACCACTGTTTAAAATTCTCATATTATTCTTTCATTTAAAAATTATTTTGCTAAAGTACTTAAAATTTTTATACAATATTAAAGGTTACTTTCCATTTACGGTTATTACAAAATATTGGCTATATTCCCCGTATTGTACAATATATCCTTGAGCCTGTCTTACACCCAAGAGTTTGTACCTCCCACTCCCCCACCCCTATATTCCCCTTTCCCCTCATGTCTGGTAACCACTAGTTTGTTTTCTATATATGTGGGTCTGCTTGTTTCATGTTATGTTAATTAGTTTGCTGTATTTTTAGATGATACATATAAGCAATATCATACAGTATTTATCTTTCTGTCTGATTTATTTCACTTAGCATAATGCCCTCCAAGTCCATCCGTGTTGCTGGAAATGGCAAAATGTCATTCTTTTTTATGGCTGAGTAGTATTCCATTATATATATATTTGTATATATATATATTGTGTATATATATATATATATATATATATATATATATATATATCACATCTTCTTCATCCATTTATCTGTTGATGGACACTTAGGTTGCTTCCATACCTTGGCATTGTAAATAACACTGCTTTGAATATTGGGATGCATGTATCTTTTTGAATTAGTGTTTGTTTGTTTGTTTGGTATATACCCAGGAGTGGAATTGCTGGGTCACATGGTATCTCTGCCATTCGTTTTTTGAGAAAACTCCACTGTGTTTTCCACACCGATTTACTTTCTCAACAACAGTGTACAAGGGTTCTCTTTTCTGCACATCCTCACCAACATTTGTTATTTGTTGACTTTTTGATGATAGCCATTCTGACAGGTGTGGAGTGATATCTCACTGTGGTTTTTATTGGATGGGCCAAAAGGTTCGTTCAGTTTTTTCTGTAAGATGGCTCTAGTAGCACTTAGTTGTCTTTAACTTTCTTCAAAACAATTTTGTTAGATTGTATGTGACAGCTGTCATATCAGCATGCATATAAAGAAAGACTTATCAAAATTGGTAAATTTTTGTGTAGCCATTTTAATATTGAAGATGGAAGAAAAAAGCAACATTTTTGGCATATTATGCTTTATTATTTCAAGAAAGGTAAAAACGCAACTGAAATGCACAAAAAGATTTGTGCAATGTATGGAGAAGGTGCAGTGACTGATTGAACATGTCAGAAGTGGTTTGCGAAGTTTCGTGCTGGAGATTTCTCGCTGGATGATGCTCCATGGTCAGGTAGATCAGTTGAAGTTGATAGCAATCAAATCGAAACAGTAATTGAGAACAATCAACATTATACCACGTGGGAGATAGCCAACATACTCAAAATATCCAAATCAAGCACTGAAAATCATTTGCACCAACTTGGTTATGTGACTCACTTTGATGTTTGGGTTCCATATAAGTTAAGTGCAAAAAAATCTTCTTGACCATATTTCCACCTGCGATTCTCTACTGAAACGTAATGAAAACGTTGCATTTTCAAAACACATTGTGATGGGTGATGAAAAGTGGATACTGTACAACAATGTGGAATGGAAGAGATCATGGGACAAGCGAAATGAACCACCACCAGCCACACCAAAGGCTGGTCTTCATCCAAAGAAGGTGATGTTGTGTATATGGTGGGATTGGAAGGGAGTCCTCTATTATGAGCTCCTTCCAGAAAACCAAAGGATTAATTCCAACAAGTAGCACTCCCAATTAGACCAACTGAAAGTGGCAGTCAACAAAAGCATCCAGAATTAGTCAACAGAAAATGCATTAATCTTCCACCAGGATAACACAAGACCACATGTTTCTTTGATGACCAGGCAAAAACTGTTACAGCTGGGCTGGGAAGTTGTGATTCATCTGCCCTATTCACCAGACATTGCACCTTTGGATTTCCGTTTATTTTGGTCTTTACAAAGTTCCCTTAATGGAAAAAATTTCAATTCCCCGGAAGACTGTAAAAGGCACCTGGAACAGTTCTTTGCTCAAAAAGATAAAATGTTATGGGAAGATGGAATCATGAATTTGCCTGAAAAATGGCAGAAGGTAGTGGAACAAATGGGTGAATATGTTGTTCAATAAAGTTCTTGGTGAAAATGAAAGATGTGTCTTTTATTTTTCCTTAATAACTGAAGGCACTTTTTGGCCCACCCAATATTTGCATTTCCCTGATGATTACTGATGTTAGGCATCTTTTTATATGCCTATTGGCTATCTGCATTTCTTCTTTGGAAAAATGTCTATTCAGTTCTGCCCATTTTTTAATTGGGTTGTTTGTTTTTGATGTTGAGTTTTATAAGCTGTTTATACATGTTGGATATGAACCCTGTATTGGTCATATCATTTGCAAATATTTTCTCCCATTCAATAGATTGTCTTTTCATTTTGTGGATGGTTTCCTCTGCTGTGCAAAAGCTTTTAAGTTTAATTAGGTCCCATTTGTTTATTTTTGCTTATATTTTCTTTACTTTAGGAGAGGAATCCGAAAAATAGAGCAGAAATAAATGAAATACAGTCCAAAAAAATCAATGAAACTAAAAGCTGGTTCTTTCAAAAGATAAACAAAATTGATAAATCTTTAGCCAGACTCATCAAGAAAAAAAGAGAGAGGGCCCAAATCAATAAAATCAAAAATGAAAAAGAACTTACAACGGACACCACAGAAATACAAAGGATCCTAAGAGACTACTATGAGCAACTCTATGCCAATAAAATGGACAACCTAGAAAAAAATGTACAAATTCTTAGAAAGGTACAATCTCTGAAGACTGAACCTGGAAGAAATAGAAAATATGAACAGACTGATTACCAGTACTGAAATTGAATCAGTTATTTAAAAACTTCCAACAAACAAAAGTCTAGGACCAGATGGCTTCACAGGTGAATTCTACCAAACATTTAGAGAAGAGTTAACACTGATCCTTCTGAAACTAATCCAAAAAATTGCAGAGGAAGTACCACTTCCGAACTCATTCTTTGAGGCCACTGTCACCCTGATACCCAAACCAGACAAAGATACTACAAAAAATGAAACTTACCAGCCAATATCACTGATGAACATAGATGCAAAAAGTCTCAACAAAATACTAGCAAACTGAATCCAACAATACATTAAAAGGATGATACACCATGATCAAGTGGGATTTATCTCAGGGATGCCAGGATTTTTCAGTATCCCAAATCAGTCTGACACACCACATTAACAAATTGAACAATAAAAGCCATATGATCATCTCAATTGATGCAGAAAAAGCTTTTGATAAAATTCAACATCATTTATGATAAAAACTCTCCAGAAAGTGGGTATAGAGGGAACCTACTTCAACATAATAAGGGCCATATATGATAAGCCCACAGATAACATCATACTCAACGGTGAAAAGCTGAAAGCATTCCCTCTAAGATGGGAAACAAGACAAGGATGCCCATGCTTGCCACTTTCATTCAACATAGTTTTGGAAGTCCTAGCCACGGTAATCAGAGAAGAAAAAAAAAAAAAGGAATCCAAATTGGAAAGGAAGAAGTAAAAACTGTCACTGTTTGCAGATGACATGATACTATACATAGGAAATCCTAAAGGTGTCACCAGAAAACCACTAGAGCTCATCAGTGAACTTGGTAAAGTTGCAGGGTACAAAATTAATATGCAGAAATCTGTTGCATTTCTATATGCTAACAATGAAATGTCAGAAAGGGAAATTACGGAAACAATTCCATTTACCATTGCATCAAGGAGAATAAAATACCTAGGAATAAACCTACCTGAAGAGGCAAAGACCTGTACTCCAAAAACTATAAGACATTGATGAAAGGAATTGAAGATGACAGAAACAGATGGAAAGATATATCGTGTTCTTGGACTGGAAGAATCAATATTGTTGAAATGACCATACTACCCAAGGCAATCTGCAGATTCAGTGCAATCCCTATGAAATTACAAATGGCATTTTTTCACAGAACTAGAGCAAATAATTTTAAAATTTGTATGGAAACACAAAAGATCCTGAATAGCCAAAACAATTTTGAGAAAGAAGAACAGAGCTGGAAGAGTCATGCTTCCTGTTTTCACACTATACTACGAAGCTACAGTAATCAAAACAGTATGGTACTGGCACAGAAACACACATAGATCAATGGAACAGGATAGAGAACCCAGAAATAAACCCACATACAGTCAATTAATCTGTGACAAAGGAGGCAAGAATATATAGTGGAGAAAAGACAGTCTCTTCAATAAGAGGTGCTGAAAAACTGGATAGCTACATGTACAAGAAAGAAATTAGAATGTTCTCTAACACCATGTACAAAACTAAGCTCAAAATGGATTAAAGACCTTAGTTTAAGAGTGGACACTATACAACTTCCTAGAGGAAACCATAGGCAGAACACTCTGACATAACTTGAAGCAATCGTTTTTTGTAAAAATACTTTTAATAGAATTTTAAAAATATGAACATGTGGTGGGAAAATTTTCTTCGCATTTGCATTTTTTTTCTTTTTTCACAGAATTGGTCATCTGACTGGGTATAAACTATTGGTATAAAATAGTTTTTATCAGGCATTATTCTGTTGACGTCTAGTATCCAGCAGTTCTGGTAAAGGGTTAGATGTACATCTGATTCCTTAGTAGGTCCCTTGTTTTTCTGCTCTGACATCTTTTTAGAAAGCCTTATACTTAAGTTTCTGAAATTTCATCAGCGTATGTTTCGCTATGAATCTTTTTTTAACACTTTGAACTCTGTAAATTACTCTGTGGACCTATTTCAGTCTGAAAACTCAGATATTTGTGCAGCTAAGGGATATTATTTTATTAATGTCTCTGATGATTTCTTCTCTGTTTCTTATGTTAACTGATTTTAGAACTTCTGCTAGTTTTGTGTTGGACTTAATCACCATATTTCTTAATTATCCCTCATATATTTAATCACTGTAACTTTTATTTAACATTCTGTAGTATTTCCTCAATTTTATTTCCCTTTTGCCTGATTCATTGGATTATTCAGTTCATATACTGAAGATTTAAATTCCAGAAATAGTATTTTAGTTATTTATTTATAATATATAAATGTAATATTGTGTTAATTTTTATAACTTGCTTAATCTGAATTGTAAACACAGATAATATTCTCTTATCTGGTGTATTTCCAAAGGATGTTCCACTTGATATTTGAGAGTTTAATAGGTATTACTTGAAAAAAAAATCTTTTCTAAAGTCAAATGAGTTTAGGAAACACTGCGCTTAACAAATATTAAATTTATTTCTTGAATCCGTTATTGTAAATGGCATTTAATGAACTCATGGGCATTGGGAAACTCTAAGAAGTGATTTTATAGGGTGAATTTTTCAGATTTATTTTACTAAAATATTTATAAATTAAAGAACATATTAAGGCACAGGGCCGTTTAAGAAATGGAACCATGTCACTTTAGAATATACAGCATTGGAAATACATTTTTTACAATCAAATTTTGTTAAATTTAATCTGGTATATTATTGGAAATTTCTAATATCTTTGTATTAAATAAATAAATTAAGAAGTACTTTATGAAGATAGGAGCAAGGGAATATCATTTTTTCCTCCATGCCCATTTCATTTCCTCCTCCAGGATTTTGAAACTAATTTATCACATCTTTATTTTGGTGACAGGTTAAAGTTTGGTTGTCTTTTTCTAGATGATAGTAATTATATTAAATGAAGGGAATTAAAGTACTACAGGAAGGCTTGACTAAGTTTACTTTAGCTTTCCTCCTTATCACTATTAGGAAAACAGTATTCAATCAAGATCTGTCGGTTTGGAGACTAACTGTTGACAGGGTCTAAAAAAACACTGTGTTAAGATTATTTCTGGTATAAAATTTATTATAATCAGATCAACAGTGGGCCACAGAAATAGCTTTTTAAAAGTAAAACCGATCAGTCAACATACATATTGACTGCCTATATATTTGTAATAAGAAGAGCTGTATTGTATATTGACTGTTTTGTTGCCAAATTACAGGAAAAACCACAGTTGTTTACAGCAGTGACTTTTTTACCCAGCAGGATGGACAAAACATTCTCAGAAATGTTATACATATTTTCAATGTAGTCAATTTTGTGGTTGCAACTGTATTTATTTTGATTGATTTAACTCATGGTTAAGTGTTTGCAAGGCCCTTTGTATGTAAGTCTGTGGTGCATTATTGTGCATTATTGAACTAGAGTTCATTAGGTAATGGAGTTTTATGAACTTTATTAACTTTTTCATTTTCTTACCCAGGAGTAAATAAATAAGGTTCTTGCTCTAAATAATAATTTCATGAACTATTGGTAAGATGACTTTAATTTTAAAAAGGCTAGCAAAAATAAATGAATGAAAAGCTTGTTGCTGTGTTCTGTCATCATCATCTTGCAGAACACAACTTTCATATTCACATTAAAAAGACATATTGCTCAAGTTGATCATTAACTGGGAAAATGAGCCATAGGGTATACACTATGCTAAAGAACAGTGAAGTGAGAAAAATTCCCAAGACATTTGCCTCTTGAAAACAGCCTATAAGTAAAACCTTTTAAGCACCATGCTGTCATTTGATAAACTGTTACACTGAAAAGGTAAAAGTCAATACCCAAATTTGAGATGTCACCACACACATATACTGTGTGACTTCACTTGTCTGTAAATTGAAGTCCTCTTTTTAATTTTAGTTATAATAGTCAATATTCTGGTAGTTAGCAGAAAGTTAACAATAATAGCTTAATGATACAATAGCAGCCCTGGGAATTGAGATAATTCATGATCTATATATATTCTCAGTGTACTGCTCCTTCATTTAAGATATATAGGTACAAAATGAATGCAATAAGCAGTCTTTATTTCTTTCGCAGGTATGAAAGACTTGGGCTTCTGTGTCAAAAAGTCCTCAGTTGAAAGCTTGTTCCAAGCTATGTGAACTTGCATATAGTGATTTAGTCATCAGAAGAATGGGGCTAATAATACCATATATTATAAGTATTAAGTTAGATGATTCATTTAAAATGATGCTAATGTTACACTTAGCTCATTGGCTTCAATGAATATGTGGTAGCAATTATTTTTAAAAGACTGACCTTGATAAAGTAGTCTATTCATTATGAAAAAACTCAAGTTCATTTTTAAACTTTAGGTTCTTCTGTTGTGAGTTTGGAAGGCTAACATAATACCTTTCCCCCCTTTTTTCTTTTTTTTTCTTTTCCAGCTGGTCCCTGAAATCTCATTTATATTTTTTCTTGTAGAAGTGTTAGTAGGTAGCACATTTCCAGCATGTGAATAGCTTTTGGAATCAATAAATCCTGAAGATTAGTTTGAGACAGAGGAACTAAACTTCAAAAAGTAGCTTATCAAGGGCTACATTTATATGGCCTTTAGACATTTCTTATATTATTGTCCTGAATTTTTATTTGATTTCAAGAGTAACTGTCTTGTCTCTCTAAAAACAGCAGAAAAGGAACCTTAGATACTGTCTGTGTTTCCATTACAGATGTTTCTCTCCCAGAGGCTCAATAATAATGGTGTAATAAGTAGCAGATCTTATGGAGTTTTTTAGTCCACTGAATACAGATCCACTAAATATTGGTACTGATGCACTGTACTGTACTGTGAAAATTTTGAAGGTTCATCATGCTAAATTTGCTTTTTAAAAAAATTAGAGGAAAGATTGCAAACATACAATATATAGTAGATTTCAGTGGTTTTTATTTTTTATTTATTTTTAAAAATAAATTTATTTATTTATTTTATTTGTGGCCACATTGGGTCTTTGTTGCTGCGCGTGGGCTTTCTCTAATTGTGGCAAGCAGGGGCTACTCTTTGTTGTGTTGTGTGGGCTTCTTATTGTGGTGGTTTCTCTTGTTGCAGAGCATGGACTCTAGGCTTGCAGGTTTCAGTAGCTGTGGTGCATGGGCTCAGTAGTTGTGGCTCACGGGCTCTAGAGCGCAGGCTCAGTAGTTGTGGTGCACAGGCTTAGTTTCTCTGCGGTATGTGGGATGTTCCTGGACCAGGGCTCGAAACCGTGTCCCCTGTATTGGCAGGCAGTTTCTTTTTTTTTTAATTTTTGAATTTTATTTTTTTATGCAGCAGGTTCTTATTAGTCATCCATTTTATACACATCAGTGTATATATGTCAATCCCAATCACCCAATTTATCACACCCCCACCCCCACCCCCCTGCAGCTTTCCCCCCTTGGTGTCCATACGTTGTTCTCTACATCTGGTCTCAACTTCTGCCCTGCAACCCGGTTCATCTGTACCATTTTTCTAGGTTCCACATACGCGTGTATGACAGTCTCTAGGTCCATCCACGTCTCAACAAATGACCCAATTTCGTTCCTTTTTATGGCTGAGTAATATTCCATTGTATGTATTACCATGTTTTCTTTATTCATTTGTAAGTCGATGGCCATTTAGGTTGCTTCCATGACCTGGCTGTTGTAAATAGTGTTGCAGTGAACATTGGGGTGCATGTGTCTTTTTGAATTATGGTTTTCTCTGGGTATATGCCCAGTAGTGGGATTGCTGGATCATATGGTAATTTTATTTTTAGTTTTTTAAGGAACCTCCATACTGTTCTCCATACTGGCTGTATCCATTTACATTCCCACCAACAGTGCAAGAGGGTTTCCTTTTCTCCACACCCTCTCCAGCATTTGTTGTTTGTAGATTTTCTTATGATGTCCATTCTAACTGGTGTGAGGTGATACCTCACTGTAGTTTTGATTTACATTTCTCTAATAATTAGTGATGTTGAGCAGCTTTTCATGTGCTTCTTGGCCATCTGTATGTCTTCTTTGGAGAAATGTCTATTTAGGTCTTCTGCCCATTTTTGGATTGGGTTGTTTGTTTCCTTAATATTGAGCTGCATGAGAAGGCTGTTTGTATATTTTGGAGATTAATCCTTTGTCCGTTGATCTGTTTGCAAATATTTTCTCCCATTCTGAGGGTTGTCTTTCATCTCGTTTATGGTTTCCTTTGCTGTGCAAAAGCTTTGAGGTTTCATTCGGTCCCATTTGTTTCTTTTTGGTTTTATTTCCATTACTCTAGGAGGTGGATCAAAAAAGATCTTGCTGTGGTATCTATCAAAGAGTGTTCTTCCTAGGTTTTCCTCTAAGAGTTTAATAGTGTCCAGTCTTACATTTAGGTCACTAATCCATTATGAGATTATTTTTGTGTACGGTGTTAGGGAGTGTTTGAATTTCATTCTTTTACATGTAGCTGTCCAGTTTTCCCAGCACCACTTATTGAAGAGACTGTCTTTTCTCCATTGTATATCGTTGCCTCCTTTGTCATAGATTATTTGACTATAGGTTAGTGGGTTTATCTCTGGGCTTTCTATCTTGTTCCATTGATCTATGTTTCTGTTTTTGTGCCAGTACCATATTGTCTTGATTACTGTAGCTTTGTCGTATAGTCTGAAGTCAGGGAGTCTGATTCCTCCATCTCCGTTTTTTTTCCCTCAAGACTGCTTTGGCTATTCGGGGTCTTTTGTGTCTCCATACAAATATTAAGATATTTTGTTCTAGTTCCATAAAAAATGCCATTGGTAATTTGATAGGCATTGCATTGAATCTGTAGATTGCTTTGGGTAGTAGAGTCATTTTCACAATATTGATTCTTCCAACCCAGGAACATGGTATATGTCTCCATCTGTTGGTATCATCTTTAATTTCTTTCATTAGTGTCTTACAGTTTTCTGCATACAGGTCCTTTGTCTCCCTAGGTAGGTTTATTTCTAGGTGTTTTATTCTTTTTGTTGTAGTGATAAATGGGAGTGTTTCCTTAATTTCTCTTTCAGATTTTTCATCATTAGTGTATAGGAATGCAAGAGATTTCTGTGCATTAATTTTGTATCCTGCTACTTTCCAAATTCATTGATTAGCTCTAGTACTTTTCTGTTGGCATCTTTAGGATTCTCTATGTATATATCATGTCATCTGCAAACAGTAACAGTTTTACTTCTTCTTTTCCAATTTGTATTCCTTTTATTTCTTTTTCTTCTCTGATTGCCATGGTTAGGACTTCCAAAACTATGTTGAATAATAGTGGTGAGAGTGGACATCCTTTTCTTGTTCCTGATCTTAGAGGAAATGCTTTCAGATTTTCACCATTGAGAATGATGTTTGCTGTGTGTTTGTCATATATGGCCTTTATTATGTTGAGGTAGGTTCCCTCTATGCCCCCTTTCTGGAGAGTTTTTATCATAAATGGGTGTTGAATTTTGTCAAAAGCTTTTTCTGCATCTATTGAGATGATCATATGGTTTTTCTTCTTCAATTTGTTAATATGGTGTATCACATTGATTGATTTGCATATATTGAGGAAACCTTTCATCCCTGGAATAAATCCCACTTGATCGTGGTGTATGATCCTTTTAATGTGTTGTTGGATTATGTTTACTAGTATTTTTCTGAGTATTTTTGCACCTATGTTCATCAGTGATATTGGTCTGTAATTTTCCTGTTTTTGTAGTATGTTTGTCTGGTTTTGGTACCAGGGTGATGGTGGCCTCATAGAATGAGTTTGGGAATGTTCCTTCCTCTGCAATTTTTTGGAGGACTTTGAGAAGGATGGGTGTTAGCTCTTCTGTAAATGTTTGATAGAATTCACATGTGAAGCCATCTGGTCCTGGACTTTTGCTTGTTGGAAGATTTTTAATCACAGTTTCAATTTCATTACTTGTGATTGGTCTGTTCATATTTTCTATTTCTTTCTGGTTCAGTCTTGGAAGGTTATACCTTTCTAAGAATTTGTCCATTTCTTCTAGGTTGTCCATTTTATTGGCATAGAGTTGCTTGTAGTAGTCTCAGGCTGCTTTGTATTTCTGCAGTGTCTGTTGTTACTTCTCCTTTTTCATTTCTAATTGTATTGATTTGAGTCCTCTCCTCCAGACTCTTGATGAGTCTGGCTACTGGTTTATCAATTTTGTTTATCTTCTCAAAGAACTAGCTTTTAGTTTTATTGATCTTTGCTATTGTTTTCTTTGTTTCTATTTCATTTATTTCTGCTCTGATCTTTATGATTTCTTTCCTTCTGCTAACTTTGGGTTTTGTTTGTTCTTCTTTCTCTAGTTCCTTTAGGCGTAAGGTTAGATTGTTTATTTGAGATTTTTCTTGTTTCTTGAGGTAGGCTTGTATAGCTATAAAGTTCCCTCTTAGAACTGCTTTTGCTGCATCCCATTGGTTTTGGATCGTCTTGTTTTCATTGTCATTTGTCTCTAGGTATTTTTTGATTTCCTCTTTGACTTCTTCAGTGGTCTCTTGGTTATTTAGGAATGTATTGTTTAGCCTCCATGTGTTTATGTTTTTTACGTTTTTTTCCCCTGTAATTCATTTCTAATCTCATAGCACTGTGGTCAGAAAAGATGCTTGATATGGTTTCAAGTTTCTTAAATTTACTGAGGCTTGATTTGTGACCCAGGATGTGATCTATCTTGAAGAATGTTCCATGTGCACTTGAGAAGAAAGTGTAATCTGCTGTTGGAGGGAATGTCCTATAAATATCAATTAAATCTATCTGGTCTATTGTGTCATTTAAAGCTTCTGTTTCCTTATTTATTTTCATTTTGGATGATCTGTCCATTGGTGTAAGTGAGGTGTTAAAGTCTCCCACTATTATTGTGTTACTGTCGATTTCCTCTTTTGTAGCTGTTAGCAGTTGCCTTATGTATTGAGGTGCTTCTGTGTTGGGTGAATATACATTTATAATTGTTATATCTCCTTCTTGGATTGATCCCTTGATCTTTATGTAGTGTCCTTCCTTGTCTCTTGTAACATTCTTTCTTTTAAAGTCTATTTTATCTGATACGAGTGTTGCTACTCCAGCTTTCTTTTGATTTCCTTTTGCATGGAATATCTTTTTCCATCCCCTCACTTTCAGTTTGTATGTGTCCCTAGGTCTGAAGTGGGTCTCTTGTAGACAGCATATATATGGGTCTTGTTTTTGTATCCATTCAGCAAGCCTGTGTCTTTTGGTTGGAGCATTTAATGCATTCACGTTTAAGGTAGTTATCGATATGTATGTTCCTATGACCATTTTCTTAATTGTTTTGGGTTTGTTTTTCTAGGTCCTTTTCTTCTCTTGTGTTTCCCACTTAGAGAAGTTCCTTTAGCATTTGTTGTAGAGCTGGTTTGGTGGTGCTGAATTCTCCCAGCTTTTGCTTGTCTGTAAAGCTTTTGATTTCTCCATCGAAACTGATTGAGATCCTTGCCGGTTAGAGTAATCTTGGGTGTAGGTTCTTCCCCTTTCATCACTTTAAGTGTATCATGCCACACCCTTCTGGCTTGTAGAGTTTCTGCTGAGAAATCGGCTGTTAACCTTATGGGAGTTCCCTTGTATGTTATTTGTCGTTTTTCCCTTGCTGCTTTCAGTAATTTTTCTTTGTCTTTAATTTTTGCCAATTTGATTACTATGTGTCTTGGCGTTTTTCTCCTTGGGTTTATCCTGCATGGGACTCACTGCCCTTCCTGGACTTGGGTGGTTATTTCCTTTCCCATGTTAGGGAAGTTTTCGACTATAATCTCTTCAAATATTTTCTTGGGTCCTTTCTCTCTCTCTTCTCCTTCTGGGACCCCTATAATGCGAGTGTTGTTGCATTTAATGTCGTCTGAGAGGTCTCTTAGGCTGCCTTCATTTCTTTCCATTCTTTTTTCTTTATTCTGTTCCGCAGCAGTGAACTCCACCATTCTGTCTTTCAGGTCACTTATCTGTTCTTCTGCCTCAGTTATTCTGCTATTGATTCCTCTAGTGTAGTTTTCATTTCAGTTATTGTATTGTTCATCTCTGTTTGTTTGTTCTTTAATTCTCCTAGGTCTCTGTTAAACATTTCTTGCATCTTCTCAGTCTTTGCCTCCATTCTTTTTCTGAGGTCCTGCATCATAATCTTCACTATCATTATTCTGAATTCTTTTTCTGGAAGGTTGCCTATCTCCACTTCATTTAGTTGTTTTCTGGGGTTTCCTCTTGTTCCTTCATCTGGTACATAGCCCTCTGCCTTTTCATCTTGCCTATCTTTCTGTGAATGTGGTTTTTGTTGCACAGGCTGCGGGATTGTAGTTCTTGTTGCTTCTGCTGTCTGCCCTTTGGTGGATGAGGCTATCTAAGAGGCTTGTGCAAGTTTGGCATGCAGATTCTTAACCACTGTGCCACTAGGAAAGCCCAATTTTTATTTTCTTAATTAAAAAAATTTTCAACTTTATTGAGATATAATTGAGAAATAACATTGTATAAGTTTCAGGTATATAATGTGATGATTTGTTACCTGTATGTATTATGAAATGATTACTACAGTAAGGTTAGTTTATCCATTGCCTCACATAATTAAATGTTTGTGTGTATGTGGTGAGAACATTTAAGGTTTGTCTTAGCAACTTTCAAGTATATAATATGGCACTGTTAACCATAGTCACCATGTTGTATTTTAGGTCCCCAGAACTTACTCACCTTATAACTGGAAGTTTGTACACTTTGACCAACATCTACCCATTTCCCTCACCCACCAGTACCTAACAACCACCATTCTGCTGTTTCTGTGAGTTTTTTGTTTTAGATTCGACATATAAGTGAGATCATAGAGTGTTTGTCTTTCTCTGTCGGGCTTATTTCACTTGGCATAATGTCCTCAAGGTCCAGCCCTGTCACAGATGGTAGGAGATCCTTCTTTTTTATGGTTGAATAATATTCTTTTATATTTAGGTATATATGTATGTGTGTGTGTGTGTGTGTGTATATATATATATATATGTATATATATATATATGTATATATATATGTATGTATGTATATATATATATATATATGTATGTATATATGTATGTATACGAGATAACATATTCTGCAAAGCCACTTGCCTATAGCCGCAGGATAACAACATGGCAATGCTGGACTATGAACTCATTTCTGCCTGGCTCAAAAGGCTGGGCTTTTAATGCTGTTTCATGCAGAGTGTCAGAAATGAAAAGCAATTTCCTTTTTCTTTATTAAACTACATATTCCTAGAACAAAATTCTCCAAAGGTTTTGTTACCCCTTATGTGACACTGTAATACAACTGATTATTATAATATTTGTATAATATACCAGCAACTTTAGGCACGTGGCTGGCTTAAAGTGGAGGCTCACATGGACACACGTACCACCAAAGGGAATTTTAACAGAGAGAAAGTTTGCTCCAGCCTACTGCAACCTATTTTCCTAACCTCAGCAAATCTTTATTTTAAAGAATTTTAATATGAGCATAATTAACCTGGTTAGCAATGTTTAATAATTACACAGTGTTTGTTTTCACTAGGGTTGTAGCAAGTAGAAAATATATGTTTCAAAAAATAGGATGAGGTATAATATTTTCCCTTTTTTAGTAGGATACAATTTGATGTAAAAAGTTAAGTGCTGTGCACTTGGCGCAAAAAGAAGCAGTGAAAGGGCGATAATTAAGAAATCACAGGTTTCCATTTTGTAAGACATTAAATAACAGGAGTGGCTATTCATTACCTTTCAATTCTTCCATGTACTATCAGTTTCTTCCTCATGATGGAAATATTTGTTGAATAAATTATGCCATAAATATTTGCTTACTTAAAGGCATTGTCTTTATTATGCACAATAAAAGTTCCTTATTTACTCTAATGATAGATTGAAAGAGAACAATATCCTTAACTTTTTTTTAAATGGTGAAAGATCAGGAGAGCATGATACGAGTATGAGTGGCCATGCAGTCCACTTCCACCTTGTCTGTGGCTTTTACATCCAGAAAGGAATTTATCCCCCCTCCTGCCACATAACTGACCAACAACAGGCAAGATGAAAAGCAGGGTACAACTCATTCCAGAAAATGAAAGTATATCTTTGTGTTTTCTTTATTAGAGGCTCTGGTACATATGTTATTGCCCTAGTTTCAATAGTTGGGGTCCAAGGTTTCAAGATGTATATTTCATTTTTCATAATATTGCTGAATGTCAGTGTGGAAATAATGCACACAATTAGAAGACACTGACTCAGATCTCACACTTTAGGTAACTCAAGTTATCTGGAGTTTTCTCTGTTATTAAAATGAAGACAATAATACCCTCTGGTTTCTCTATATCGTTAACCTCAGAAAAACCAAAGATGGGCTTCTCTGGTGGCGCAATGGTTGGGGGTCCGCCTGCCGATGCAGGGGACATGGGTTCGTGCCCCGGTCCGGAAGGATCCCACATGCCGCGGAGCGGCTGGGCCCGTGAGCCATGGCCGCTGAGCCTGCGCGTCCGGAGCCTGTGCTCCGCAACGGGAGAGGCCGCAGCGGTGAGAGGCCCGCGTACCGCAAAAAAAACCAACCAACCAACCAAACAAACAAACAAAACAAAACAAAAAAAAACCCCAAAGATTGTGAATGGGCTTTGAAAACTTTAGGAGGCTACACTAACACAGATATATAAGGCTCTCCTGGTTTCTCTC